>NC_025993.2:142644277-142778347 GCF_000442705.2 Elaeis guineensis
AAGAGTTGATTCTGATAAAGTCTACACTCTTTGAAAAGCATCATTAACGAAATGTACCAAAAGATTTCTAAAACGTCCGAACCTGTTGGATTTTTCCTTTTTTTTCGGTACAACCAAATGGACTGCATCTTATAGGCCTCGATTAAGATCCAGCTCAATTTTATATTTCATCTGATGTTCAAGGGCTGGCTTCAAAACAGGAGCCTATCTTGCCAGCGGGTCAAAGTTGAATTTTACCAAATTTTAACCAAAATTGATCAAAATGACATTTATAAGCTGTTTACAAGCCATGCCAAGTCTGCCCACCGAGACTAGATAATATAAATTTAGAATTCAGAGGCAACGATTGTTACAGTGCTAATTTCTGAGAGACAGATTTACCTCCACAAAGTGCACGTGCACGCCTGCACATTGTTTGCATCACAACTCACTGAATCAATTCCCAAATTGACATCTAAACTAGAAACCCAACAATCTTGCATATTCTAAGCTATCATGGGTTATAAGAAATAAAATGAAAGAAAATTCATTCTAGCACTAGGCCATTAAAAACAACTTGGTGCTTTGACTTTTCTTGGTTTTCCTCCACCGTAAGAACAGCAGCACACGGTATGGTAGAGCGCGGTGAAGAACATGAGCTCACATACAATAGTGGAATACAGAAATACTTAATCGCGCCAAGTAGAGAAACTTATCAGTAGTGCCCATATGGCATACCAAAGGCCCTGAAACCTCATCCGTAATGGAACTTAATCAGGATTCCAAATAGATATATAATTCAAAAACTATAACTGACAGGCAAAGGAGAGACCTCTTTCCCAGGTTCAAATACCAGCGTGGCTTAGCTGCTGCTGTCAGGATGAGAAATGAGCCCATTTTCCTCTGCTTTTCTTTTACTCCTCACTGATACGAAACAAAGATCGTAACACATTATTCAGCCCAAATCGATGAGCGTGATCATGTTTTTGGTTGGTGTGCATCTTCTCCTTCAGTTGTTATTACGTCACTACAAATTCTTTAACATGACCAAAAGGCACAGGGGCAGCCGTAAATAAAAAGCCAACTAATGTAAACATGGAGTTTCATCCTGCTCATAAAACATAACTGTGGAAAAAAATAAAAACACATGAAATCCTCAGTCTAAAATAAAATGAATTTGCGCTGCCCCATTTTGAAGATGACAGAATCCATTGAAGTATTTGTGCTACTATGCCATTTGCGCTCGTCCATCATGTTCTGACCTCAATACCTTCTCGCAACAAGTGCTCTTTCACTGATAAAATGGGGACCTGCAACACCACATAAATCATTTCGACAATTTTCTTGCATCCATATAATGTAATCAATATGGTATTTTCAGGTATCTGAATTAAGACTTATCAAATGACTAAAATGCAGGCAACGAAAATTCCACATCGCATCGCTGCTACTAGTAGCTAGGGAAACCAGTGCTTGATCAACATGGCTGTGTGGATAACTACACCTTAATGGGGCATGGACTTTGCACATATTTTTGTGGCTAGCCACCTGTTAGGCCATGCATCCTGCCAGCACTTGATGTGAGACTTGCACCGAAAAAGCATTTCCATTATCATACATCCCCTTCATATGACTTAAAAAGATTTTTCTAGACTATAGAGTCCATTAGGATCTGCATGCTTACCAATGTGGTAACAACACTTCCAGATCATCCAGATGTACCTTCCTATCGTACAAGTCACAAATTAATTTGTGCTGCTTCCTGTTTCAATTTGGAAAGGGTCTGACAGACAAATCTGAAGTGTTAAGCTAGGCCACTTCTTTCTTACTATTTTTCTAAAATTTTCTCATCTACCTATTTATATTATCATGATAAGTTTGGTCCTCATCCTTTTTAAGATTTAGTTGAGAACCTATAAAGCCAGGAAAAAAAAAAAGTTCTTACCCTCTATACAGATCTAATAAGTCTGCCATCACGGGGAACAGCAGCAAAAAGTCAGAGTGGCAGCATTCAGTCATGCCACTAGGCATTAATTTAAGACCAAGATAAATAAAAGATATGGGATCTCAAGTAAAAATATTGATATGTCTAATGACAATATTCTCATAATGCATGTAAAAAGACAAAAATCTTCTAACATACTTGTTCATCCACTAACCAGTTCCACCAAGGTTTCTACAAAATGGCAGAGCAACAGGCAGATGTTTGTCAATGAAGCATGTCACTACTAGCACATATGAATCACCTTTCACAGATCAAAACAACAGAAATATAATGTCAATCAAATCCACAAATTAAAATGAGGAACAAGCACTTCCACATCCTAATATTGACAGAAGAAATGCAGAGCAAGATGTTATGGAATCTGAACGAGTGATTTCTGAACAGATAAGCTATTCCTTTCAATGCATGTAAATATAAAGAATTTACATATATTGTCATGCTTTTAAGCAAGATAAACACACTGGAGTAACAATTGTCTCATTGCTTTCTATGGTAAATTGTATTTCTATCATATGGTTTCTCATTAATTCCCATTTACTTTTAAATGCATTTAAAAGCAGGTAGACAGGATTGATTGTGTCATTATTATCTGCAACCAAACTAAACAAACGGGACCCAAGATCCTAAGCTTTTCTTAAATAACATGACACAAGTGATGGAGTATGTTGCTTGAACAATGCTCTAGTTTGATGACATAGGATGAGAAAAGTGATATACAAGAAGAATAAAATGAACAGAAATAAAGCCTGCAGAAATAGACCCAAAAGATACAAGTCATAACCAACGAAATGAAATGTACCCCAACTTTGTACTCCAGCTAGTATACCAATAGCATTATTCAGATATTTATAATTGGATATGAAATGGATTTCATGTGGATACCTCCTTGCGATGGAAAATACCAGCAGCAAGAGCAGCTGAAGCACTTGTTTTCTTAAAAACCTCAGAGAAATGTTCAACGGCACCAGCACCACTGCTTGCAATGACAGGAATTGTGACAGCCTCTGATATCAGCTTGATCAGGTCTATATCGAACCCTTGACCCTGACCTGTAAAGCAACAAAATATTCAAACCAGAGATTCATATTGTCCATCAGTAATATTCAAATGCAGCAACTCAACATAACTAGACTGACTCGAAATGCCAACTTAAATCAAGAATCATTGAAAAGTTCAAAAGAAAATCTGCATATGATTGAGTGTTTGCATTTCCAGGCAAAAATCACCACAATATATTTGTAGAGACCTAATTACTGAACCAAAGAGAACAACTGCAAGAAACATTTATATGCCAAAGCATTACCAGAAGGAGAAATTCCTGCAAGCTCGAATTATTTAAACTCACTAGACACAGGAGCTGTGAAATAGACTGAAATCAACATACCATCACAATCAATGCAATTTAGCAGTATTTCCCCAGCTCCAAGTTCTTCAACAGCTTTTGCAAGCTCATAAGCTCCAATAGGTCGACCCTCACGTCCACCATTGACCTGCTCAGCGAAACAAATGCAACAAAGGTCACATTGATGCATCTATGTTCCGTACATCGAGATGAACCAACTCCAATCGAGGTGCCTCAAGATCAAACGTAAGTACGCTGGCTCATGGAACTAATGTTGGTTGGGCTTATTGCTCAAGACAGGCCACAGTTTCCAGCCCTCTAGGTTCTATCATAAACTGAGAGAGAGGAAGCAAAAAAAGAAAGAAGAAAAGAAAAGAAAAGAATAGATAAACATAACCACACTAGATGAGATGCATTTGTAGGTGGTAATGTTTCCTGATATCTAGATCAAAAAGGAAGGCATGCATGGAACAACTAATATCATTTACATTTCTACGTCTTCATTCATCTGCAAGAAACTAGAGTCATATCTGATAACAAACATAAGACAACAGCTATAAGTCAGCTTGAAAGCTAAATGCAGAAATGAGTAGTCTAGCTACGTGTCCAAATAAAACAATGAGGATTAACATGGGAAAGGGCTTACTGTGCACTGGTACCATGCATATTCTTCTCCCAATGGACCTGATATCAGAGCAAAAGAGTAAGGCAACAGCAGAACATCAAATAGAACTAAGATGAAAATGGAGAGAATAGTACCTGGAGTTGTCACTTTTACAGTCTTAAATTCGGCATCATCAGGGCTCCTGACATACATTCTGCGAGGATCAATACTTACAACTACTGCCTGACAAGCAGAAAGATAGCAGCTAAGAGAATGTTAGATTTTAGTTCAAACTTGTTATTATGTAAGTTATACAAATGCATCTCAAAAGTCAAAGCTAACATATGAAACCAAATCAGAATTCCTCACTAGAAAATGAAGCAATCTCCACCAGCCAGTTTCCATCAACAGAAGAAATATTTAAAAAAGAAATACATGCATACAAAATTGCATTATATTTATGAATCTGCAGAATAAGCTACCAACTGTATGTATCTCAACAGAACAATATACAACCTGACTTTGTAGTAAAATAACTAAAGATGCTGTGATGGTTGAGCAATTCAAGCATTCAAGAGTGACAGCCATTGGTTGAATGAAGGGTAGTGACATATAAGAACTTTATAGAGAAAGAAGTATGTATATCTAGAAATACACAATTAAGCAAGAAAATGGAGCCGTATGGCACATGAACAGTGGATTAAAGCCACTGAGTCAGCAAGACCATAAGCTAGGAATAGAATAGATATTGATAATCATAAATTTTCCTATCTATGCACGTATTTATTATCATAAAGTCTCCATTATCTGTAACTTCTGATTTTTTTTTTTTAATGCAGATAGCAATAAATTAATTTCTTCACAAAAGAATACTAGAATAGTTTCTTCACACCTCTAAATTTCTAGCCTTAGGGAAAGAAGAGAGAACAATGACATTTCTATCAGATTTTAGACAATAAACACATTTATTTAAGCCAGCAAAAAGAATAAATATACCTTCCAAGGTACTTAGTAGAGTGGCTCTATCAGAACCATTATATATTGATATTATTTTATTTTTTGATTGGTTCTATATCTTGCCTTAACCAATTTAAACATGCTGCATTTCATGCAATATTCATCAGTTTCGATGTCGAAAGCATCCACTTTGCATTCAAAAATCATAAAAAGGACAGATATGTTACAAATCAAGGCTTATATATTGGTGGGGATTGTATCTAATACTGTGGACAGTAATCACCATTAACGCCAAGTAGCAGTCTTTATCTACATGATATAATAACTAATGACCTTGGCTTGTTTTGTAATTCTTTTTGACAGTAACAAAATAAGCTACCAGCAACATATATGGATCAACATGCTTGTCAATGAAGAGATGTGCACAAAAGATGGGCATAGGAGGATTTCAACGTGGGTGTTTGGTTATAAAAATGGTGCTGACGATTTACCTTGACCAAAAATAAAGTAATGAAAAACCTACTGGGGTGGAAAAAACTGATGCTCAAAGATAGTCAGAAATAAATCCCAGAAACAAGACAGGATCAAATATGTGCGAGGATCAAACAGAAAAGTAAGTTCAGGCAAAACCTAATGGGAAATTTTGATAAAATATTTGCAAAAGCTAGAAAAAGGTTCAAAAAATAATTTTTTTATCCTATGTCACATGGAAAAAATAAAATTTCTTCAAAAAACTTAACTGGAAAGATTAGAACAATATCTGTGGTCCCTTTACCAAGTATACATAAAATAGCAGGTAAGGTTATGAAATTGTAAGATAACCTCACTAATGAAGCAAGACATGTACCGACCTGATTACCATAGACACGTGAAATTTGCTCTAAGCTGCTCTTTCCAGTCTTCACCTAAAAACAATATTAGGAAAAAAAATTAGACAAAGAAATTATAACTTCACATGATGCAATGAAGGGAAATCAATACATACTCCGGTTCTTATATATTCTTCTGCAGCAAAAACTGCATCACTTCCAATTGAAATCTTATCTGCACCAGACCTGAAGTATTCTGATGCCACTTCCAAGCTTGAATAGTGCCTGAAGAAGAATAAGGATAAAAAGAAATCAGACCCTGAAAATACATATAAATAACAAACAGAACCGTTTGTTGTTGTAATAACACGACTTTCATATAGTCATAGAAGATGCTCTAGACTACAATCATTTTCAGCAAGTTACTGGACATGATAAAAGTTCCTTACCCCGATGATGGATCTTTGAGAAAAAATGTACTCTGATATGATGTCTATTTAGATAGAATCATGCAATGCAATACTAGGAGTTGAGATGTTACTAAGGATCTAAAACTTTAGCATATCTAATCAAAATGAAAATGTTTTCATGCTTGAAGTTAGGAAACAATATGCATGGCTTATTCATGTGAAGGATTGTTCACGGAGACTCTTTTGTCACACCAGGTTTTAAGTGTTGGCCTGCGCCAGCTAATGTTTGCAATCTCAGTACCTGACTCCATATTGCTGTTCAACCTGCCTGTATGATACGTTCATTGGTACAATACTCAATATGGGGTGGTACTGAGTCTCAATATCCTACCAGGATGTTCAGTACATCCTGCACCACATGGTATGATCCAGGTTTGCAAACCTTGGTGCCAGCAAACCCATGTCATGCTAGGCTAGTACCAAGCATGACACTACTTGCTATCAGTGCATGACACAGGTGTTTTGACACATCATGCATGTGCCTTGAGGCCCTTGACATGGCATAGCACATGCCCCACTGGCCTTCATGTTTCATGCTAAGACATTTGAGCCTTGGATGCACTTGACTAATTATTGAAAGATTAAAAGCATTTCAAAAAGCTAAATATCAGCATACTCAAATACTAAGATTTGAAATGAAATTGATGAGAGATCTGTAATTAACAAATGAAGATAGATAGAGTCCCATAACGACATCATTTCTCTAGGTTTAATACTGATAAGATCCAGCTCCAAAGATATTGCAAAAGGAAACAAATTATAGTATTTTCAAAGACAATATGACTTCAATCATATGGGCCATGCTCCCAATCACCCATGTTATGGCATTTAACATAAACCACAGCATTGTAAAGACAGCACCACAGCGGCATTTAATCAGCCCATGGCATTCTTCCACTTGTGTGTGTGTGTGAGAGAGAGAGAGAGAGAGAGACCATGGCATTGTATAAAAGCAGCTGTGATTCTTTCAATGGCTCAATATGCTCAACGAGAATGAGGGAGGATGAACAAGAGTGCTAGGACAGTAGCAACCTCAATACTTGACTTTAGCAATGATTACCCAAAATGCTTGATAACTTCAAAAGGAGGAATATTCAGGCTGAAGCTTAAAAGGATTTTTGAGTAAAAGAAAGGTGCAATATTTGCCTCCATCTTCAATAAAACAAATTTGAGTAAATATGACACCAACCATGTTAGAATTACCCCAATCAGAATACATGAGCTATAAGCACTAACCTTCCATTTCCATCTGTGAAGTCTCTTATACCACCACCAACTGTTAGTGGTACAAAAACATTTTCAGATGTGCAGCGCAGTACCTATAAGATACTATGTACAAGGTCACTAAGTTGAAACTAAGTAAGAAATTTAGAATGAGTTGAACTTCAAGGCATTAATCCAAAACAAAAGATTTCTCAGGATGTAACTGGATTAGAAATAATTGCATTAACTGTGGACAATTTCCATGTCAAACCTGTAACATTGGCAAATCTCCCAGAGGAAAGTCACGGAAGCCTGTTATATTTAAAAAACTAACCTGAAATGACAATTAATTGCTCTAGGTTCTTCATATAATCTTGACTCAAATATAAACATAAAACATTACACTCTTGAGTAGAAATGTGGCATACCTCATCAGCACCATCCTTATAATACTGACCTGCAAGCTCCACTGGCTTGCCAAGGTTTCTCACCTGTTGGCAAAATGCAGTAGCCAAGTTTGAAATACAGCAATGCAGATATAGATTCCAAAACTGCATTAAGGAAAGAAAAGGAAGAATAATGTTCTTACTAATGCATGTGATGATAATAATACAGGTCATATTGGGTTTGTTTTAACAAATTCAATCACGATCCAACAGTCTTACTCCAATTACTGGCATCCGCTTCCAAATTCATGATTTGTCTTCCATTTCCATATCAGATCAGGTTAGCCTTACCAAATTCAATCATGGACCAGTTCTCTTATTCCAACCACCCGCATTGGCTCCAAATTCATGATTTACCTTCCATTTCTATCAAAATTCATCATCTTCATCCTCCATCACCGGCTCCACACAAAGAACACACATCTAACCCTGCTCCGCACAAAGAACAAATATCTGACCTAAGCAGAACTCTGGACAAGGACAGCGTCCAGCTTTTACTGTGCATGACCAAGCTATCTCATCGGTTCTCCGTCACTCTCTTCTACTCCTACACTTGTCTACTGTTGCATTTCTAGCTAGAATTTCCACTTCAACCACAAAAATTCAATGCTCTGAAAAAGTTATCTTACACATATTTACCATTCTTTAATGCTTTTTATCTTATTTATGTGACAAGAGCAGTATCATTACTTCATATTTAACATTGCATGACCATATTAAACAAACATAGTATAATACCATCAGTTCTTCATCACCATTTCCTACTTCTACTTTTCCTCTATGTCTCACTTTCTAGCTCAGTACCTCCCATTTTAACCGAAAAAGTGTTAATGTCTGAAAAAGTAACCACACACACGTTTAGCTTTCTTCAAAGGCCAACTATCATAGGGGCATTATCATTGCTTCAGATCTGATGACTCGATAAAATGATGAATAACAAGCAGCAATATAAGTTGCACATGGGCTCAATACAGACACAGATCAGTCCAAGTTTCTAGTGAATTTCAAAATGGCAAATCATTGACTGATAGTACAAGAAAGATAGCAATCTCCACTTTTTTGGAAGCAATAAACAAATCTCAGAAGTCAGAACCATTCTTCATGCTGGGCATGGACCCTTGAATAAATGAGGCAAGTTGCAAGGACCAAAACAAGTGGATGGCTCAGCAGAAAGTACCATTCAAATGTTAAATGGGAATTTCATTTTACAATCTTTCGCATGATTTATTCTGGGATATTTTATATTTATTATCTTATTATATTTGAAAAGGATATAAGAGAATAGGTGTCTCCAGAATAATGTTTCTGACAGTTGATGTTTCCTGACATTTTTTTCTGGTGTCCATCTATTAGCCTTCCTTAGCCAAGGAACATGAAGTCATGTGTATCTCACATGAGGCACATGGATAAATGCTCATATGCATTTCACACTGTTATAACATGATGAAGAAAGACAGATAAAGCATAAAATAAAATGTCTAAGCCAGCAGAATAGACACCTAATAGTATGGTTCAACATTTTCTATATAAAATAGGAAATAAAGAAATATCTCCAGGTAAGAGAACCACCAGATGACATGCTAATAAATAATAATATTGAAGGTGACAAAACAAGGATGATCAATCACCAAAAACCAAGTACAGATAAATAGGAAAACAAAGCATCCACAAAGCTATGCCACTTAAGATTGCTGCATCAAAGTTGGAGGAAAAGAACCTTTTCATGAAAGAAATTGCTAAAATTATTCTTGGGGGAATTTGAGAGAGAGGATAGGACATAGAAGAAAAGGAAATCTACAGTAGAAGCTCAGTAAGAAGGTGACCATGTACCGCTTACTGATGCTTTTGTGATCAGACTATTAAGTGCAAAACAGGTAAGACAAGATCAAGTAACCGTTCACATACCTCATCTCTGTCTCTATGTTCTCTTACATCATACTGGTCCCCTTTGGTTACTACAAGATCCCCTTTATCATTCGTCCTCACATCGAGGCATGCGATAACCTAGAAAACCATGTGTCATTAAGCAAAGAAGGAAACATTAACCGGGAAGAAGACAGACATTCTGATGCAGGAAATAGGCAAAGACACATTTGCTGAATCAAATAAGTTCTCTTCAATATAGAAACTCTTACTCTCTTTGCAAGTTTTGATGCTTTTCCACAAGCCAATTTCTGTACGACATAAAATCAAGCAATTGTTACTGTCTAAATGAGACTAAAAACCATAAAGTTGATATCACATAGAAACATCAATAACCTACTTTTGTCTTTGACGATGATGTATTGAGAAACCTTCTCAATATGGAAAGCCCAATATCTGGAAATTCAACAGAATACTGCAATTAGAATTCTTCTAAGGGGTAAAAATTATTACAATGACTAGCTATAAAGTGACATGACATCAATAAAGGAAGGATTGCTGTTCCTGAACAAGAAGAAAAAAGCTTAAAGGAATTTCCCAGAGAACAAACAAAGAAGAAAGAAGAAAACATACTCTAATGGGTCACCTATGAAATATAGAGTTGCACAGAAAACATGTCTAATGTGTCACCACTTTCACTGCAGATAAATATAGGCTCTATTTGTTTTTTAACCAACTGCATTTAGTAGTGCACATTTGCAAACTATGCAAAACAAAGTGACTGAAGGTCCACAAGAACAAATAAAAGTTGTATCATGCTGATAAAGAGTGGCCCAGCAATTCAAAACCTGCTTTAACATATAAATGATAAACGCAATTAAACATCACCCTTAACAATTACATGCTCAAGAGGTCAACAATAAATTAGTTATTTCTCTGTCTCGACCAAACTATCAACCCACCTCTCCAGCTATCTGTTTTAGAACGTAAATTGTGTGACCAGTGTATATGAAAGTTTAAGGAATGAGAATCATATAAATAGACATAACCACACAATAATCCTATAAACCCAAAAGAAATAACAGTGCAGTGTAGCATTTTCAATTCTAAGGCATGCTTGCAAACCAAGAAAAATGAACACAGCGACCATACAAGCATATGTATAATATAGCAAATTCCAGTTCCCTCCAATCAAAAATAAGGAAAGATAGCTGGTTAACTCAGTTATAAAATCTATCAAAAGATTACAAGTTACAGCAAACAGTTACCTCCACTCTTTTCTGGGTGAAACTGGACTGCATGAATATTCCCCCTTGTTATAGATGAAATGAAGCTTTCACCATAGTTGCATGTTGATGAGACCCAATCTTTATTGGCATCTGACTAAGCAAACATACCCAAAAAAAAAAAAAGGATTTTGGTCCAAACATAACAAAAGAAGGATTAAGAGTAAGCCATTAAATTCATGGAAGAAGCATACAGAGAGCACACGATATGAGTGAACAAAATAGACATGTTGGCCTTCAATGTCATCCAAAATTCCAGAGTCTTTAGTAATTTGCACAGCATTCCAGCCAATATGAGGTACTCTGAGACCACTTGAAGAGTCAAAACGTCCAACCACACCAGGTACCAAGCCAAGACCTTTAACTGTGATGCATGTACCATAACCATCAACCCAGGTTTGGAGTGAAAAAGGAATTGAGAATACATTCTAGATTCCTAGTTATATATCTAGCAGACCCGAAGTTATAAGCAAATATGGGAAATAGGAATGTTGGAAGATGGGTGTTCATGCCACAAGAAAACTTTGTCGACAGCATTATCTGACAAATTAGCTAAAAAGCAGCATGACTGTTCCATTACAAAAACTATGAGAAGCTATGACTAAAATAAGGCTATGCCTCTAAAATGGTAATTTTTTGTCAAATTTCCCCAAAAAAGAGATGAAGCCTCATAAGCCATAGTAATCACCTTTTTGGTTAAAAATGTGTTCAGTAAAATATACAAAGGAGGCATGTACCAGAATTTGCCGAAGTACCATTACACAGTTATAAATTTGCATCCTAAATTTGGAGTAAAAAATGGCCAAGGAGCTTGGCCTCCTCTAGATATAAAGCATGCTACCTAGCAATATGACAAGTGTCCTAGTCCAGATGATCATCAATTTATGCAAGCCTAATTAAGTTACAAGAATGCATGGGTGCTGCAAGACTTATAAAACTTAGCTAGAAGTAAGAACCATTTGAGCAATGTGCAGCCAAGATATTTCGCAAGCCATTTCATGACCAAGAAAGGCCTGCGAATCTCTATGAAGACTAAAAGACGCTCTGAACATTGAAATACTAACAAATGACATGACTAGCATACTACCCCCAAATGTACAACCCACTCTTGACCATTTTGATGCAGCCTTATGGAAGATCAAAGGCTGTATGTAGATAACGAATTCCATACAGATCTGATTAGATCTGAATCAATGTGCAAGAGAGAAGAACATAGTAGATCAAGAGAAAGAATCAGAAGAAGATTAGAAAAAACAAGGGGAAGACAGAGAGGAGAAGGGAAATGGCGTTGCAGCCTACTGTCACTCTTATAAAATCTGCATTACATAGACTCAAGATTCCTATTTATAACAATGGAAAATCCCACATGCAACCGTGAATCCCCAAATTACACCCAAAATCACCATATTACTGTTCATGGGCACTGTAGCATGAATAGTGCCACGAACCGTACTGCTGCAATACCTTGACTTATTTAGCTGTGCATTAAGGCTTAAGATCTTTGAATCTCAGCTATAGACTAAGACAAACGCACTAAAGGCTAAAAATAAACAGAAGTTGCAGCAAAAATGAAAAAGCAGATAGATCTGCACTTGATTTTGATGTCTCCTGATGTTGATATTATGATATTATGATTTACGTGTCTTATAAAAAAACTTAAGAAACCCCTTCAAACCAACTTTCATAATTCCAAAATCAAGATGATGAATTAGAGATTCTATAGCAAAAGTTGTAGAGGTAGTTATTTGTTGAGTTACTTCATCATGAAATCAGGTAGGTGCAATTAATATTGTCTCCTTTATGAATCCATGAAAAAAAAAAAGATGGTAAATTCACATATTTCTATTAAATTCTACTGTTACAGTTTATGAGCCAATAAAAAAATTGTAGTGTGATCATGTTGGCCCTATGAGGTAATTGTAGTTTCATTTTAATGGTATTTTATCCATACTCTAAGATACTGTTTACCATAGACAAGCATTTTTTAAGAGCACTACTAACAAAAGAAGCAATATATAAAACAAAAAAGATTTTGAGAATAACCTGGACCATTCTCCTCGCTAGACTCAAAAAGCAATTGAAGCCCAAGACAAATACCTAAAAAGGGGCGGTCCTTCTCTATGTACATACAGAGTGCTTCAGCCATCCTACAGCAATAAAGAAACGTTGTTAATCTATGTATAAACATAATAAGATATCTGATATCAGTGCAGACAACATAAGATAAGTCTTTAAAGCCATGGCATATTGTAACATCACATATTGACTATTAAGTAAAATTATCCACACTAGCATCCTGACCACATCTGGTGTTGTACATTAAATATAATGTGCACTACCTCGGCAACTAGAACAATTTAAGGACAGAATGTAAAGTGATAAGCTAAATCACAGATTGGTCAGATGTACTAACTAAATAAGTTTCTACTTGAACAAATTTGATCACTCATGAATGAATGACCATGTGGAGGAGCCAATACATTCACATTTCTCAACATTCATAAAATGATGGACTCAATGCAGCTTAAACAAATAAACCAAGAAAATAATCATTAAAGTTCTTAGTATTGGTGAGCCGCTGGAAAATTATTTAGAAAATTGAATAATGGTAAATCAGATAATTCTCTCACAACTGGGACAATATCTCCAAAGCATTACTAATATTAAGCCATTATATAGACAAAAATATTAACTAATTCAGCATTATATCCTTCTTTATTATTTTCTGAACGAAAAAAGTTTTTCTAGAAAAATGTATTTCAGAGCTTTCATTATATACATACCTTGTGCATCTTTTCCCATTCTTTCTGTAATAATGAGTTGAACAAGACTGATTACGACAATAAGTAATTAAATTTTTTTAGAGCAACAGTTAATTTGCTAAGGCAAGAAAATTGTTCTTTCATTGACTAACTGAAAGTATTCATTCCATGACAGTTCAAGCAACAAGAGAACAAAAATATGAAACCAATGAGCGATAAAATTATTAAGAGTTGGTTTCACATAAATATAATAATAACTTTTCCAATATATAACTTATATGTATCAGATCTTGGGTAAAGAATGTAGAATTCAATAGAAAGCACTTTATATAGCACTTACCCATTGTGATTTAACACTTCCATTGCTGCAGCAAAGGCACCAACCCCAGGAAAAACAAGGCGGTTTGCACTAAGAATGTCTTTTGGTTTTTGAACCTAGAAAATGTAGCAATTTGCAATACTTAGTGATGCATCATTTCATTCCTAACACATTTTCAGACGTTGCCAAGAGACTGGCATTTTCAAAGCATAAACATGAGGTGTTACCAATGTTCATCTATCTAGATCTTTTGTATTGCAAGTTTTCATCTACAAAGATTATTAACTTAGAACTTAAAAGAAGAAAAAGGAGAAAGCGAAAAGAGGGCAGCACAACAAAAAGGAAAAAGTTATCAGCAATAGCCCGTACGGATACAGTATGTTGAAATGTATCCAGACATGCGGGCTCTCCACAACCATATAAATTATTGAATCATTGGGCAACTAGGAGCCAATAGCAACACATAAGGCATATCCTATTCCATTTTCTCAGGTAAAATCATCTCTATCAGCAAATGTGCCAAAACAATAATAATAATAATACTAAAACTGCATGCAACCAATCATACCACCTTAACAACTCAAAATGGATACCAAGATGGTGACACAAGTAAGAGTCTATCAACCAGTTGAAAAGGTTACAAAATATGTCAAAAGCATAGCCCAGGCTCTCTAAATTACATAAGCCCAAGAAATGTTGGCAAACAGATGATGTAATGCCTCATCATCATTTTATAAATGATAAACCATTAGGTAACCTTAACAATATATTCTAATGCAGCTCTAGGACTGAATTTTTATCAATAGCAGCATACCAGACATCTGCTTGGACATCAGGAGTGCCCTTCATAATGCAAATTCACTCATATAAAATCAAATAAAGGCAATGTTAGAATCCCTAAAATCTCTCAACTTACTTACCCGGAATAGTGCTAATTCGAGTTTGATCTATTTGTTAATTGTTTGTTATTTTGTTTCCTTATTTGTTGGGATTTGATCCTACAATATGGTCATCCCTTATTCTTTGGGATTGGGATTTGATCCTCTAAATATGGTCATCCCTTATTCTTTGGGATTTGATCCTCTAGATATGGTCATCCCCTATGTATTTATACAGCTATTATTCCATTGTAGATGATAAAAAAATACAATTATCTTTTTCCTCATAGTATCAGAGCAAGGTTCCTTGGACACCTGATTTTTTTAAAGGCCTTCATTACCTTCGATCCTATTTCTCTCCGCCTTTGTTCCCGTTATTGGCTATTGCTCGTCCCATTCTCCTCTATCGCTGAACCATGTCAGAAGCCACAACTCCAGCCTCTGAAACTGCGACCAGTAATTCTACTGGACCGGTTTTCGATAATCCCACTACTCTTAAGTGGGGAACTCCAAAGCATGACTCCCTCCTACCGGCTGGATGGAAGAAACTACCTCCAGTGGTCGCAGATCGTCAAGACATTTCTCAAGGGGCATGGCAAAATTCGTCACTTGACTGAAACAGGACCAAGTTCTATCGATCCCAAGTTTCCAGCATGGGACGAGGACTCCATGATTATGTCATGGCTTTGGAATTCCATGCAATCGGATATCGGCAAGAATCTGATGTCTTTTTGCCTATTGCTCGAGATATTTGGGACACCACTCGCCAAAGATACTCCAAAATGCAAGATGCTACTGTTATCTATGAAATCAAAATCAAAATCTCGACACCAAGCAAGGTAATCTCTCTGTTACAGAATATTACAATCTCATGAATAGATTTTGGCTTGAGTTGGATCACTACCAAGATATTAAGATGCGCTACAGTAAATATGCTAAGGCCCTTGTCAATTTGGTGGAAAGAGATCGTATTTTCAATTTCTTGCAGGACTGAATGTGAAATTTGATCCACTCCATATACAAATTCTTGGGAAGGATCGGTTGCCTCCATTGAATGAAGTTTTCCCCCTTATTCATGCTGAAGAAAGTTGACGGTCTATTTTGTTAGAAACTCAGTCCACCGAAAGTTCAGCAATGATCTCTACAAAGACTCTGGATGGAGGAGGCAAGCAGACTTCTCTTGGCCAAGGCCACAGTGATAAGTCAAATCATAGCTCCTCTCCAAAACAATCTATCTGAGACAATCTTTAGTGTACCTATTGTAACAAGCCACGCCACACGAAGGAGAATTGCTTTAAATTTCATGGCAAAGCCCAAGTTCTAAGTCACAACGACGAGTTTAAGGGTCAGCAAAGGCGACAAGCCAATTTCACAAATAAGGAGGGACCTCCATCGAATAAACCAACCTTGAAAAAAGAAGAGATCCGAGATTTCAGCAAAGACGAGATTGAAAAATTGCGAGGTTTACTCAACTCTCTCTCTAATTCCTCTAGCTCATGTTCATAGGCTCAATCTGGTAAATGTCTCATTTCTGAAATTTTTAACGCCAACCCTATGAATAATTTCGGCTCCTGGGTCATTGATTCAGGAGCTATTGATCATATGACCAATATTCCCACCAGATTTGATACCTATAAGCCAAGGCCAAGCAATAAGACAATTACTATTGCTAATGGCACTCCAATAACTATTGCAGAATAGGGAACCATCAAATGAACACCTTCTCTTTCCCTACAAAATATCCTCCATATTCCCAAGCTGTCCACCAACCTAATTTCTATTCATCAACTTACACAAGACTTAAATTGCCAAGTGACATTCTTTCCTATTCATTGTGTGTTTCAGGAACAGGGTTCAGGGAAGATGATTGGATTTGCTAAGGAAAGGAATAGCCTCTATCTTCTTGAAGGTGTGAGTGGTTCTATGGATGAAGGGGCTCGATTGACTCTCTCTCGTGCTCCTCCAAAAATATCCTCTCTAACCCTTCCACCTCATCCAATAAATCTGAAATTTGGCTTCATCACCTTCGTCTTGGACATCCACCATTTCAATTACTGAAGATAATATTTTCTTAATTCTTTAAAAATATTCCTATTGATAGTTTTCATTGTGATACTTGTGCAAGTGCAAAACATCAACATGTATCATTTCCTTTGAGCAATATAAAGTCATTCCATCCTTTTTCCTTGGTATATACTGATGTTTGGGGACCATCTAAAATCCCTAATATCACTGGTGCTAGGTGGTTTGTTTCATTTATTGATGACTGCACGAAAACAACTTGGTTGTTCCTCATGAAAGAGAAGTCTGAAGTTAGCCGCATCTTTCCCATTTTCTACAAAATGATAAAGATACAATTTGGGATTCCTATTAAAAGGATTCGATCGGATAATGCTAGGGACTATTTCAACCTAACTCTATCCACCTTCTTGCAAAATGAAGGCATTATCCATGAGTCTTCTTGTGTTGACACATCCCAACAAAATGAAGTGGCTAAATGAAAAATAGACACTTACTTAATGTCACTCGAGCCCTCTTATATCAGTCTTATGCTCCTAAAAAATTTTGGGGAGAGGCTGTTCTAATAGCAGCCTATTTAATAAACTGAGTGCCTTCATGACTTCTTGATCACAAGAATCCTATACAGCTCCTATCCGACTTCTACCCAGATTTCCATTATTCAAACACTCTACCACTTAAAGTGTTCGGTTGTGTGTCTTTTGTCTATATTCACCAACAACATAGGAGCAAGCTTGACCCTAGAGCTCTCAAATGCATGTTTATAAGCTACTCAAACACACAAAAAGGGTACAAATATTATCTATCCTCTACCCAAAAAGTCTTCATTTCCATAAATGTCTCCTTTCAAGAAAATGAACCATTTTTCCAACCTTCCCATTCCTATCGTCAGGGGGAGAAGACTAATGCAGATATGGAATGGGGAAACCTTTTTGATAAGTCAGTACCTTTTATCTCTCCTTCCTTGCCTCCACTGGCCTCTCCCTTCTTGCTGGTTTCTTCCTCTCCTCCATCAATACCTCCATTGAAATTACAAGAGGTTCAACAGCAACAGCCGAGCTCCAAATCACCAGCAAAACTACTAACATACTCGAGAAGGAAGAAGTTCAATCCAGAACTGAGACAAAATCTGAGCCAGATCCAGATAATAAAATTCCTCTTTCTCCTACTACTATTGAGTCTGATCCTAAAAGGCCTACATTCCAAGATTTGGGCTTACCAATAGCCTTGAGAAAAGGAACCAAAAATTGCACCCATCATCCAATTTCACAATTTGTTTCTTTTCATAGATTATCCCCATAGTACAAAAGTTTCCTCACCACTATAAACTCAATTGACATTCCCAAAACCATGCAAGAGGCATTAAAAAATAAGAATTGGGTACAAGCCATGAAAGAGGAAATGAATGCACTAAAGAGAAATAAGACTTGGGAGATTGTCACTCTCTCTAAAGAGAAACAACCGGTGGGATGTAAATGGGTTTATACATTGAAATATAAGACTGATGGATCTCTTGAGAGGTACAAGGCGAGACTAATTGCGAAGGGATATATTCAAACTTATGGAGTGGACTATTAAGAAATTTTTGCACCTGTAGTGAAGATGAATACTGTGTGAATTTTATTATCTATTGCTGCTATGTTTGATTGGTGTTTACAGCTGTTTGATGCCAAGGATGTGTTCCTACAAGGGGACATAGAGGAGGTCTTCATGGAACCTCCACCCAAATTTGATGGGAGTTTTGGGGCCAATAAGATATGTCATTTAAAAAACACACTTTATGGCTTGAAACAATCATCCAGGGCATGGTTTGGGAGATTTACAAAGGCCATGTTGAGAATGGGATATAAACAGAGTCAAAGGGATCATACATTATTTATCAAGCACTCAATTATAGGTGAACTCACTGCTCTATTGGTCTATGGAGATGATATCATTATGACAGGGAATAATGAAGCTGAAAAGGAGTCCCTCAGAAAACACCTAGTTCAAAAATTTGAAATCAAGAAACTAGGAAAACTCAAGTACTTCCTAGGTATTGAAGTCGCATACTCAAAAAGGGGCAGTTTCATCTCTCAAAGGAAATATGTGCTCGTCTACTTAAAGAGACAGAAAATCTCGACAGCAAAGCATCAAGCACACTTATTGATCCAAACTACAGAATAGGAAGGACAGAAGAAGGCAACGTAGTGGACAAAGGAAGATACCAAAGACTTGTTGGACGATTGATCTACCTTTCTCACACATGACCAAACATCGCATACTCAGTAAGCATGGTAAGTCAATTCATGCATAATCCAAAAGAGGAACATTTGCAAGTGGTTCATAGAATCCTCCATTACCTCAAAGCGACACCAAAAAAGAGAATTTTATTTAAAAAGATAAAAGGATTGACTCTAAAGCCTACATAGATACAGATTATGCAGGATCCCAAACAGACAGGAGGTCAACATCTGGCTATTGCACCTTCCTTGGAGGAAATTTGGTTACATGAAGAAGCAAGAAACAGAATGTGGTTGCAAGATCCAGTGCTGAAGCTAAATTTAGATCTATCGCTCATGGAGTGTGTGAACTTTTGTGGCTAAAAATAATTCTGGACGATCTCAAAATTAAGAGAGAAGGAATTATAAAGTTATATTGCGACAATAAGTCTGCTATAAACATTGCGCATAATCCTGTTCAACATGATAGGACTAAGCACATTGAGATAGACAGACATTTCATAAAAAAGAAGCTGGACAGTGACTTGATTAGCCCCCTTATATGCCATCAGATTGTCAATTAGCCGATGTTTTAACAAAAGGACTACCTACAGCAAGATTTTAGGAACTCACAAGCAAGCTGGGAATGGAAGATATTTATTCACCAGCTTGAGGGGGAGCATTAAAATCCCTAAGATCTCTCAACTTACTTATCCAGAATAGTGCTAATTCAGGTTTGATCTATTTGTTTATTGATTGTTATTTTGTTTCCTTATTTGTTGGGATTTGATCTTCTAAATATGGTCATCCCTTATTCTTTGGGATGGAATTTAATCCTCTAAATATGGTTATCCCTTATTCTTTGGGATTTGATCTTCTAAATGTGGTCATCCCCTATGTATTTACACAGCTATTATGCTATTGTAAATGATAAAAAAATACAATTATCTTTTTCCTCAGGCAATGATTGAGAGGATATGCATAAAAAAACTGATGGTAAATTATATTGCATTCATTGCAGAATACCTAACAAAGCCTGGATGGATAGAAGTTTTAGGAGATTACTAACCAACATATCCACTCCACCTGGATCAAATTGGCAGAGAGCACCAAGTAGTGTCACACTCCATCACCAACCAGAAATATGGATTCCACATAATTTGGACCTTCTTTTTCCTCTTGCCCTCAAAGAGATATTTTCTCATTTTTTCCTTCTCTTCTATACCTCAACAATGTCCGAGCTAACTGGGGCATGCTTCAGGTAATTGCAAGTCTCCTTTACAGATACAACTGGGTTATTTCATGCAGAAAGTATAGGGAAACCACAAGCATAGCTGATGCAAGCAACTCGGAGCACTGTAACAAGTAGCAGACATCTCTCTTCTTTCTTGGGCTACTGGCACTAAATAAGTGGGACAGTTAAGGTTATAGTTATGGTCTCCTCTTACTTGAGCTAGGCAATAAGATACTATAATTTTCTGACATAGGGGTAATGAGGCCTTCCACAAACATTTTAGCTTAAGCAGGAAAAAAAAATGAAGATCAGAAAGCTGTGACTTGACATCACTAGATGGAGGCCCTGTTTGGCCCTCCTTTTTTTCTGATTTAGCTGCTTTGCTTCAAAGTAAAGATGACAAAAGCTGAGATTGAGGTGTTTTATAACCAAAAACTTTTTTAAGTAATTTGCTTTAAGAATAATCAAGGTGCTTTGATTTTAGGTATATTACGTTCCACATTATAATGCACATTAAGAGATGCTTTTTTCTCAAGCAGAAGCTGCTTTGAACAAACATATATTTCTCTCCAAAAGATAGAACAACATAGCACAACAGCTATTACCAAACAGTCAACTGCTTTTATTTACTTAACTTTACAGCACAGCAGTTATTATTAAACATCTTTCTCTGCTTCAGTTTGAAGTGCAGCAAAGCAAAGCACACTACTAACACAGCAGCTACTTCACTTATAAGCACAACACAGCACAGCAGCCAAACAGGGCCGGATGCTAATGCTCAAAGGCATTCCTAAGAAGCTTCTATTGTTGCCAGCACAATAAAATGCAACAAACAGAGACCGGTTAACTAGATTTTATTAAAATTGTACCTCACATAAAAGATATTTTTTCAATTACTACTTTTATAACTTCATTGAACCTTCCAGCCACAACAATGAAATATTAATCAGTACTTCTAGATTCAGAATTATATTTAACTTTCTTTCCTTATTGCCTGATGTCTGAATCCTTAAATCCATTAAGCTTTACATGGACTTCAATAGGATGAGCCAGTAACAAAGTTGATCTCGAATAATTATCTAATTCCACAAAGACTGACACTGGAGGTCATATCAAAATGTCACATTAATTAATTTAATCCATTTGATCTTAAAAAGTCACAGAAAAAATCACATTCAAACAGCCACTCCACCTTAGCCATTGATCCTATGACAACCCCTTCTAGCTGCACAGACCATCAGTTTTGTGACCATGATGTGACAAGAAAATCAGATAGCATGGAAGTAAGCAAACTAGTAGAGACATATCCTATATCCGTGAGTTTCTATTTTGCACTGCGGTTTGGTATCGAATACACAGGAACAGTGGCAGCATCAAAAAGAAAGGTTCCACGAGATAAAACGGGCACCTATACATGGCTGTGCAAGTTCTTTCAATGAGCTTAACAGAATCAAATGCAACCTTTTCTGCCTCGTGGAGCAAATTAAGATTCTTTTCTGCACAAAAGCCCCATGTGATGCCTATCCATTTGCATTTGCATAAACATTGAGAAGGTATTGAAGCCCTGTATCAAAAATCTAGTAGTGCAAGAATGTTGCTGAAGAATCTCCAAAAACAAAAAACAAAAGACAAAGAACAAAAATGTTAAGAGTTTTGGAGGGAAAACTCAAAATTTTCCTTCCCTCCAAAGGACCCTAAAGGCCTTCTCTTAAGTTTAGTCCCACATTGGAAAGAGGCAAGTATCTCTTGATACTTATGTATCTTCTTCTCTTGCCCACCTTTGCTTGGCAAAGAGGAAAGTGGGTTTTACACCACACACGCACAGGCCGGTGCGGCTCGACTCACATGCACACAAAAATGCGGCACGGCGTGGCACGTGCGGGTGATGGTACGATTGTTTTATCATTATTTTAATTTTTTATTATTTTTTCAACATAAGTTTTAAATCTTCGCTGTCGTAACGGTCAATTGACCGTTTGATCAAACGACCGTATTTTTCAGACAGACGTTTCTTTCTCTGATCATCGCTTCCCTTCATAGTCAATCGGTCAAAGCATCCTTTGTTCGCCTCTTCCTGTAGTCTATTTAAGATTGAGTTCGGATGGCATGGATTATCGAAAGTAGAGCAGCGTATTTCTTTACTCTCTTTGCCATATCTCTTTCCTATTTCACTTTCGCTGAGTTCTGAGTGATCTGTCCACCCTTTCCACGATCGTACTCCAAGAGAGGGTATCCCGATCGTATCTTGGGATAGAATTTTCGATAAACACTGGCATGAGGGTCGAAAATTTGTCTTAGGATAGTGATCACACGCTTCTGGGGTTTTTTCTTCTTTTTCTGCTTCATATATTAACGAGCCAATCCAACCAGACTCTTAATAAGTTTAATTTCTTTCCCTTATCCTTATCGCATAGTTTAGATAACCTTAAAGTTTATCAAAATCTTTTATTTAAATCTGTCCTCTCTTCAGTAGAATATTGTTTGCAGAAAGACTCTGTTTTAACATTCTAAGGCAAAATTACGATCTCTACGTTCCGATTTTCCTTTTGTTTTCTATCGCTCCTGTTACTCTGTATGATTGCGGACCGACAAACATTGTTATTTTTTCGAGTTTCTGACTCCTGTTTTGAAATCAGAGAGTCCTAATAGACTATAACTCCTATTTGTAGGATAATTTTTTTTAGTTTTTAATTCATTTGAAACATTGCATAACTGAAATAGTAATTGTTGTTTCTAAAGGCGAATTATTAGCATCTGCTAATGAATTTCTCTGAATCTACTTACAGGTTTCTATAAACTTTAAGAGTCCTAATATTTTATAAATTATATTTGCATCTATGTTTAAACCCTCCTAAATCAAGTTCCTTATAATCCGTTTTGTCCATCATGGGTGCCGAGGAAGCTTTGACCCTTAAACCCGAAAAATTCAATGGTCATGGGTTCTTTAGATAGCAGGAACAACTTGAGGCCTGGTTAATCACACTTGGCCTAATCACTGCCATTGGGAAAAGGCCACCTTATGATGTGTCATCTTCCTCATCTAAAACAAGATCCTCTTCCAAATCATCTGATTCCTCAAATACCTCTAGAACTGATAAGTCACCTGAAGAAATTGAGTTTCATTGTAGGTTTAGGATTCTAAGTTGTTTATCAGATGACCTATATGAAACCTATAGAAAATATAAAACTGCTAAAGAATTTTGGACTATCCTAGAGGATGCTTATAGTAGAAACAATGAGGGGGCTATGAGGTTTACCATTAGTGACTTTAGCAACTTTAAGATGATGGACAATGTTCCTATTAATGACCAAATCCATCATTTTCAAAATTTGGTCCAAGAGATTCATAGAGGGAGCTCGACATTACATGAGAACTATCGAGTCTCAAGTCTAATTGATAAGCTCCCACCATCATGGACTAATCTTGGACGTGATCTTATAAGATCCCAATGCAATCTTACCCTTAGATTCGTGATTCAAGCTATTAGAATAGAAGACCAATATCGAAATAGAAACTTAAAGAAAAATCAAATGAAAGCCAAAATAAACCTGATCGAATCTCAAAACTTAGAACAAAACCCTAAGGGTCAAAACCGTTGTCTTGAACCAGACCTTTAAACCCAAGAATTTCAAAAATAAGGGTAAGGAAAAAACGGGTAGATTTTAATTCTCAAACTATAGGATTCAAAAAACCTATTGATGGGAGGTTCTGCTTCGTTTGTGACCGAGACAACCATCTTACACATCAATGCTTCTACTGAAAGAAGGAAAAGATTGTGATCAAGAAAAAAAAAACCAATCTCAACCCAAACCTATGGTTAATATGGTAGAAGGTGAACCATCTACCTTTAGATCAGTATCCTTCACCCCATTAGTTAACTTTACCTAGAAAATCACTGATTGGTGGTTAGACTCTGGTGCCAATATCCATGTTTGCACTGATAGAGCATATTTTTCTTCTTATCATGACTCAAGTGGAGGAAGTGTGATCATGGAAAATGATACAGCTATCAACATTTTGGATAGAAGAAATGTCAACCTAAGGTTTACCTCAAGAAAAAGCATTATCCTTCGAGATGTACAGCATGTTCCAGACATCAGAAGAAACATAGTTAGTGGATCCTTATTAGTACAATTAGAATATAAAATTGTATTAGAATCCAATAAAATTGTTATTTATTTATCAGGAAAGGATTTGTATCTGAGGGATTATTCAAACTCAATGTAATTTCTCCTTCAATTAATGAAAATTCTTTTGATTCTTCTCAATCAATCGTGTTAAATTCTGAATCTTGTGATGTTTGGCATGGTAGACCAGGACATGCAAATTTCATGTCCTTTCAAAAAATGTTCAATCTTAATCTTATTCTTAAATTCAAGATTGATCATAAATCTAAATGTGAGATCTGTGCTCAATCCAAACAATCTAGAAAATCTTTCAAATCCATCCCACATCGAGATACTCAACTCCTTGAACTTATACACATTGATGCTTGTGATTCTTGTAGAAATCCAACCCATGGTGGAAGTCGTTATTTTGTGATCTTTACAGATGACTTCTCCAAATATTGTTATTCCTATCTCTTAAAGACCAAGGATGAAGTCTTCAATAAGTTTAAGGTTTTCAAAGTTGAGGCTAAAAATCAAACTAAAAAAAAGATCAAAATTCTAAGGTCTGATCGTGGAGAGTACACTTCAAATGAATTTGCTATATTCTGTGAAGAACATGGTATAATTTATGAAGTTACTGCTCCTTATTCTCCTCAATCCAATGGTGTTGCTGAATGAAAAACTAGAACTTTTTTGGACATGGTTAATGCCATAATCATCATTTCTGGTGTTCCGAAAAACTTATGGGGAGAAGCTCTTTTGACCTCTACTTTCATTTTTAATAGAATTCCATCAAAGGATTAAAAAAAGACTTCCTATGAGTACTGAAAGGGACATGCACCAAAGTTGAGTTACTTCTGAGTCTGGGATGCTTAGCTAAGATTGTTGTTTCGAAATCTAAAAGAAATAAAATCGATCCTAAAACTGCTGATTCCATCTTTGTTGGTTATTTTCTTGATAGTACTACCTATTGTTTTCTTGTTATTCATTCTAATTTTATTGACATATCCACTAATACCATTATTGAATCTAGAAATGCAATGTTCTTTGAAAATGAATTTTCTTTCAAAAATCAAATCCCTAGATCCACCGTTGATTATCACTCTTGTTCCTTACCTAATCCATCGTCCATATCTAGTCTTCCAATCAGTGATGATCCTACTTCAAATCTATCTGATCTTTCTTCCGAGCCCAGAAGGAGCAAAAGGGTTAGGATCGAAAAGAACCTGGGTGAAGATTTCTTTACAATCTTAGTTGAGGACACACATACCTCATACTAGAAAGCTATGAGTTCTCCTGATGCTCTATTCTGAAAGGAGGCAATCAATAGTGAGATCGAATCAATTATTGAAAATAATACTTGGATTCTTACTGACTTACCTCCTGAAACCAAACCATTAGGTTATAAATGGATCTTTAAAAAGAAACTTAGGGTGGGTTGATGGATCAGTGGAAAACACGGCTTGTAGTCCAGAGTTTTGGACAAAAAGCAGGAAATGATTTCTTTGATACTTATATGTCTGTTGCTAGCATTACCACTATCCGTATCCTTCTTGCTCTTGCTTCCATCCATAATCTTTTTGTGCATCAAATGGATGTGAAGACTGCCTTTCTTCATGAAAATCTTAATGAAGAAATTTATATGACTCAACCTGACGGCTTCATATTATCTAATCAAGAGCATAAAATGTGCAAGCTTATTAGATCCTTATACGGATCAAAGCAAGCACCTAAATAATGGCACGAGAAGTTTGATAGTATCATTCTTTCTTACGGCTTCCAAATCAATAAATCTGACAACTGTCTCTATCATAAAAGATTTGATGATCAATATATCCTTCTTTATCTTTATGTTGATGATATCTTGATTTTATCTTCTGATCTTGATTTAATTAATGATGTCAAAAAATTTCTTTCCCATCATTTTGATATGAAAGACCTAGGTCAAGCTGATCTAATCCTAGGCAATCATTCGATCCTCTGATTCTATATCTCTATCTCAATCTCATTATACCCAATTATTAATTGATAAATTTGGCTTCTCTGATTATTCTCCTGTTTCTACACCTTATGATCCTTCTATCCAACTTGTGAAGAATCCTAATAAACTTGTAAATCAAGAAAGATATGCACAAATCATTGGATCTCTTATGTATCTCTCAAATTGTACTAGACCTGATATTGCTCATGCTTTTCTAAACTGTCATTATACTAGTAATCCTAATAGGATTCATTGGACTGCTCTTGAAAGAGTCTTTAGATACCTTAAAGGTACTACTTCATATTGTCTAAGATTTGTTCGTTATCTAGCTGTATTGGAGGGGTACAGTGATGCTAACTAGATTTTCGATTCATCTGATATAAAATCTATTTCTGGTTATATATTTCTTCTTGATGGTACTACTGTTTCTTGAAAATCCTCCAAGCAAACCATTCTAGCCAAAAATACAATAGAATCTAAATTTGTAGCTCTTGACTCTACCGGCTCTGAAGCCAAGTAGCTTAAAGATCATTTATCTGAAATTTCTTTAACTTCATCTTCTATTCCTCCTATTTCAATTCATTGTGATTCTAGAGCTGCAATAGACTTTTGCAAAAAAAAATTTATAAATTCAAAAATTAGCAGACATAAAAGTAAGACAAAAGTCTGTAAGAAAGCAAGAAATCCGTGGCATTATTTCTTTATCTTATGTGAAAACTGATAATAATCTTACTGATTGTCTTACTAAAGGTCTAAATAGGACTAAATCCTAGAGTCATTGAGAGGGATGGAACTTAGCCTATAATAAGTCTTCCAGTAGTGGGAACCCAACCTCTGTGATAGAAGAGCCCTTGAAGGAGGTTCAATGTGATAATAATAAGCTGATTGACTGGCCAAGGAGCACATATTTATATATATATATATATAGGAGTCTTCACTCCATCCCATCCCTATGGTGATCAGAGCTCCTATATAGATGTTGAGGAACAGCATAGCTCTGAATGAGTTTCGAAAAGATAATCTCCTCAAGATATGACTCCACACACATCCCTAAAGGGCTTACCTATATGAGAGCTTCCGTATATGGCCACGGTTAGGGGACATGGGCAAACTCTAAGTGCTCTCACAAATTACAAGATACTTGCACATGGCCAATAATGCGCAACCCCATGACAGATCTTTCTATACTATGTGTGGTAGTTAAAATCTGGATCAAAGAAATGTAGTTCAAGATCTGTTTCACTCCAATTCCTTCAGATGGAAACTATCTATACCAAATGAGGTTAAAACACTTCACCCATTGCATAATATAAATACTCAACTACAAAGTTTTCATTTATTTTGATATTAAATAATCAGTATTATTTATTTTAAAATTTTGAATTTTGAGGGGGACTATTAGAGTTTTGGAAGGAAAACTTAAAATTTTCTTTCCCTCCAAAGGACCCTGAAGGCCTTCTCTTAAGTTTAGTCCCACATTGAAAAGGGACAAGTTTCTCTTGATGCTTATCTCTCTTCTTCCCTTGCCCACTTTTGCTTGGGTCAAGAAGGAAAGTGGGTTTTACACCACACACATGCAGGCCGGCCCGGCTCGGCTTGGCTCACACGCATGCAAAAATACGACACGACGTGGTGCGCGCGGGTGATGGTATGATTGTTTTATCATTATTTTAATTTTTTATCATTTTTTCAGCATAAGTTTTTAAATATTTGCTGCCATAATGGTTAATTGACCGTTTGATCAAACGACCGTATTTTCCAGACAGATGTTTCTTTCTCTATCGATCACCTCCCTTCGTGGTCAATCGATCAAAGCATACTTTGTTCGCATCTTCCCATAGTCTATTTAAGACTATGAGTTCGGAAGGCATGGATTATCGGAAGCAGTGCAGCGTATTTCTTTACTCTCTTTGCCATATCTCTCTCCTATTTCACTTTTGCTGAGTTTTGAGCGCTCTGTCCACCCTCTCCACGATCGTGCTCCAAGAGAGGGTATCCTGATCATATCTTGGGGGTAGAATTCCCGATAAACACCGGTATAAGGGTCAGGAACTTGTCTTAGGACAGTGATCACATGCTTCCAGAGTTTTTTCTTCTTCTTCTGCTTTGTACCTTAACGAGCCAATCCAACCAGGCTCTCAGTAAGTTTAATTTCTTTTCCTTATCCTTATCACATAGTTTAGATAACCTTAAAGTTTATCAAAATCTTTTATTTAAATCTGTCCTCTTTTCAGTAGAATACTGTTTGCAGAAGGACTCTGTTTTAACGAAAAAAGGTTTTCTAAAACATTGGTATCCCAAGACTATGGTCGTTTTTTCATTGAGAAAATCGAACCATTCCCTTTCTTGAGCTAAGGATCATGGTATACAGCATTAGGGCATCAAAAAGAAACATAAAATTGTATCCGTTTTAATCTCGGTTCCAAGATTAAGGATTGGGCATAGAGTTGAAAGAAAAAACAAAGAAACCAGAAAGGGGGAAAAATCAAGATTTTACTTTTCGAGGGGGAAGCTGAAGAGGGTAAAGAAAGCTTACATCTTTGATATCGAACCCCAGATACCGGATGGCATTGCGCACGCTCCGGACATTTCCAGCACCATAATCCAGCAGGGTGACCGCTATAGACAGTAGCAAAGTAAAAGAAAAGTCAGAGAAGATTACGGAAACGGCCGCGAACAAGGAGATGGAGAAGCGGAAATCTTGGGGGTGCGGATGAGCGGCAGTTCTTACTCGAATCTTGGGACAAGGAGGCGTGGACGGAGAGATGCTTCTTGGATTTGGAACAGGGCTCTCTCGGATTCCACAATCTGCCTATGGGAGAAAGACGAGGAAGAAGGGGAGAAGGTCGAAGGTTAGAAGCAACCCCGGAGGAGAGTGGCGGCGCCTCCATCTAGACGAGAGGAGGAGACTGGCGTCTGGAATTCCCTCAAGTTGGACCCGGGTTTAATAATATATAATGTTGGGAGGGCGAGTTTATTTAGTTCTAACAAAGAGAAAAGACGTACCCTTTCATGTTCTGGACAAGTTATATTCTCTATCCAGACTCCAGCTTGTCTAATAGTTCTTGAACAACGCCACTGGAAAAACCCCTGGCCATCGTCCAACTTCCCTGTTCGGCCCCTCCAAGCCTCCCGCCCGATTGAGACTCCAGAGAACCGATCTAAACTTTCCAATTTGGCCGCTCCGAGCCTCCTACCCGTTTGAGACTCCTAAGAATGAAAAAAGCAGAGGAAAAACCAGGAAAAAGCACAGAAAAAATCAACAAAAACAAAAGAAAGGTAGAAAAATTAAAAGGCAAGATCTTTTTTTGCACAGATTGATCAATTCTTTTCCTTTTTGCTTCCTTTTCTTTTCATTTCTTTCTCTTTTTTGGAGATCTTTGGGAAGCAAAGCACCTGAGAGAGATCGAAGGGGAAGATGCCGGTGATGATAGGGAGGAAGGTGATGGCAGAGACCGATGGGAGGGATGGCGAGGAGAGCGGAAGGAGGTCGGTGTCTCTCTTTTTCGGAGATCTGTGAGAAGGAAAGCACCTGAGGAAGATTGGAGGGGAAGGCAGATGCCCGTGATAATGGGGAGAGTTGGGGGGTAGTATGTCATCCAAGCCGAAAACATAAACCAATGAAATATATTGGGTTGTCACCACAGCATTGTTGGAGATAAATGAAAATAATCCCAATGGTAGATACATCATCCCAGAATAGTAAAACTTCAAGAGAGGGTTGTGAAACTACATCAGAAGAGATCATTCAGTACATAATGAAGCAGCAGAAAATGCTGATAACTTTAAACTCAACCAACCCTTGCTGATGGAGCTTCCCAACTGAAAACCCTGACTTCGATTGTCAATCCTTATTTCAACCGATCTCAACTTTGACCGCCAGTCCACTATCCATCAACTTCTGCTTCAGTTACACATCCTAGCCACCAGCATCAGAGCGCGGCCACTTTATCAATGAGGCATTGGACTTCCTTTATGGATCTTAAGGGATTCATTTCTTGCATAGCTCGAATCTTTTCGAGACTCGCTTCTATCCCCTAACAAGAGACCATAAATCTGAGAAAATTTTCGAAAGTTCGAAGGTACATTTTACTAGATTCATCTTCATTTGACATCTACAAAGGATAGCGAAGGTCTCCTTAAGGTCACCAATGTGGTCACCAAATGTTCGACTTTTGATCAACATATTATCCACGTATACCTCTATATTCTGATCAATCTTATCTTTGAGGATCTTATTTACAAGCCATTGGTAAGTAACACCTATATTTTTTAAACTAAAGGGCATAATCCTGTGACAAAAAAGATCACGATCAATGACAAAAGCAATTTTCTCCTCATCCTTAAGCGCCATCCGGATTTGGTTGTAGCCAGAAAAGTATCCATAAAGGTAAGGAGCTCATGGCCCGTAGGAGCGTTCACCAATTGATCTATCCTAATGGATAACTGTCTTTTGAGCACATCTTATTTAGGTCGGTGAAGCCTATGAAGATCCATCACATTCCATTCACTTTCTTCATGAGAACTACATTTGCAAGCCAATCGAGGTAGGTCATCTCTTTGAGCACCGATTAGCTTGTCTACCTCTTCAATAATTGCTATTTGCCGCTCAAAGGCAAAATGTTGCTTCTTTTGCTTGATGAATCAATACGCTAAGTCCGCGTTCAGTCGATGCACTATAACTCTAGGCTCAATGCCTGGCATATCAGCGGGTGACCATGCAAAGATATCAACATTCTCCTGTAAGAAGAAAGTCAGTTTGTTACACCCCAAATCCAGCATCTGGATCAAGCATATGATGGCCGCACACTCCTTAGGGCAAGCTCTAAAAAATATGTCAAGCCTACCTTTTTATTAGTTCATCAATCCAACTCAGGCAGTAGTAAAAGCAAAATCAATAATTTTTATTCAATAGAAAGATAAATTTACCAAGACTAATAAGAAATAAGGACTGTCACGTACCCTAGCTAACGAGTCCTCGAGATACATTGACCCCCCATAAGGCCAGCGAGTCCATGGGATATGCTGACCCCCATAAGGCCAACAAAAATCCAACAAAGATCCAAAATATTTTTTCTATTCAAAGATAACTAAACAAATAACACCTAAATCTTTATACTTCTCACTGATCGATCCCAAGCCCCATAGGATCTTCTGGATCTGAAACAAAAAAATAGAAAAGAGAAAGTGAGCTTTACGGGCTCAATAAATTATTAATATCTCTAAAAGATCAAACACAATTAATTTTTAAAATATAACAATTGAATAGTAATATGCAACAATATAGTTTTCTTTCAAACATGCCATATATATCAGTAAAATCTAAAATCCTCTCTCAGTCTTTGATGATTATTGCCACGATCAGCCCTATGACAAGGTTCGAAAGAGACTAGTTCCTAAAAACAAACATACGATGCATCGACGTGTGCTAGTGATCAACCCCGACTAGCTAGGCCTGAAAGAAATTGGCTCTGATTCACACAGCTATGATTCATCCCATGACAAGGTAAAGAGACTAGCTCTAATAAATATATATGCAATGCATCAACGTGTACCAGCGATCAAGCCCGCTTGGCTAGGTCTGGAAGAAATATATTTCTGATATGTGGCCAATGATCAGCCCCATTGGCTAGACCCAAATCATAGTCACCTAGAGAGTTTTTCATAAATTTATAACATCTAGTATGAACATAAATATTTTCAAGACTTGTTTTTTTGATCTCATAAACATACTTATGCCCATATCAATATCAACCAAACTTTCATATTTTATGAACAAGAAAGAAATTTTTATTTAAATTTTGTGTAAGCATAATATCATGCAACAATAAAAATAGAGGAAGCTTTGTGATCATCTCAAAGTACCTGTTGGTGCAAAAATCCGCTTGCGCCGGAGAAGCTGGAGTCGAGGAAGTCGCGGTCGCCGTCGGGACCTGCAAAGGAAGACTAAACCGGAGGTGGGGTTGCTCCGGCAAGACCCTCCGACGCTCAAGTCAGTTCTCTGCCTCAACAAGAATGGAGTGCTCGAACGGAGAATTTAGCAGAGTTTTTAGATGAAAGACGAGAGCTTATTCAATAACGTATCTGGGGCCCCCTTTTATAGGCGGAGGGGGCAACAAATTGATGGCGACGCCTGTAACCGTCTGGTAGTGGGCCGCCCAGAGTCAGGAGGAATTTATTACGGAGGGTAGTAGAGTGGGATCGTGGCTATGGTCGTGGCTTGCCACGTGGAGTCAGTTACGGGGAGTGGAGCGGCGTCCGCTGTCGTGGCTCGTCAGGGAATGGTGGAATCGCACAGGATCCGCCACAGGGAGTGGAGCAGAATCGTGGCCGTTAATACGGCCTGTCAGGGAGTAATGGAGCTGCGTAGGGTTCGCCGCAGGGAGTGGAGCAGTGTTGTCCATTACCGTGGCCTGCCAGGGGGTCCAGACTGGTCGGCCAAAGTTCGATTAGAGTCGGTAGCGAGGTTCGGTACCCGTAGGAGTTTGGGCGAGGTCTTCCCGCAGTCGGAATAGAAGATGGAGTCTGGCTTCCTTAGGAGTCCGGACGAAGTCTACTTGCAGTTGGGATCGTGGACGGAGTTCGGACGAAGTCTGTCTGCAGCCGTTGGAGTCGAGGGCGAAGCCCGACTCCGGTAGGAGTCCGGGCGGAGTCTTCCTGCAATTAAAGTCAAAGGCGAAGTCCGGCTCCCGTAGGAGTCCGGACAGGGCTTACCAGCGGTTGATGTTGAGGACGGAGCCCGGCTCCCGTAGGAGTCCGGGCGGAGTCTACTTGCGGTTGAAGTTGTCGGCGGAGTCCGGCTCCTGTAGGAGTCCGGACGAACTCTGTCTGCAGCCGTTGGAGTCGAGGGCGAAGCCCGGCTCCCGTAGGAGTCCGGGCGGAGTCTTCCTGTAATTAAAGTCAAAGGCAAAGTCTGGCTCCCGTAGGAGTCCGGACAAGGCTTACCGGCAGTTGATATTGAGGACGGAGCCCGGCTCCCGTAGGAGTTCGGGTGGAGTCTACTTGCGGTTGAAGTTGTCGGTGGAGTCCGGCTCCCGTAGGAGTTCGGACGAAGTCTGTCTGCAGCCGTTGGAGTCGAGGGCAAAGCCCGACTCCCGTAGGAGTCCGGGCAAGGCTTACCGACAGTTGATGTTGAGGACGGAGCCCGGCTCCCGTAGGAGTTCGGGCGGAGTCTACTTGCGGTTGAAGTTATCGACGGAGTCCGGCTCCCGTAGGAGTACGGACGAAGTCTGTCTGCAGTCGTTGGAGTCGAGGGAGAAGCCCGGCTCCCGTAGGAGTCCGGGCAAGGCTTACCGGCAGTTGATGTTGAGGATGGAGCCCGGCTCCCGTAGGAGTCCGGGCGGATCTTACCGGCGGGTGATGTTGGCGATGAAGCCCGGCTCCCGTAGGGGTCCGGGCTGAGCTCGCAAGGGCTAATCCCGCTGAGAACTTCGACCGTGGGTATTTTATACCCAACACTAGTCCCCCTACTTCCGAGTTTGAATTTCGAATGAAGGAAGTACAGAGAGATGGGCATGGCCGAAGTTATCCCCTCGAATCCTACGCATAACCGCCCTTGGATATGTTGGCATTTAATGTGCGCACGTCAGAGCCCTTTTTTCGGTTAAGGCGACCTGAAGAGTCTTTTCGGAACTCCCATCGAAACGTGATCCCAAGCATCGTATTACAAAAATTTGCGAACAGTCAATCCTCGATAGCGGCGAGTGGGACACGCGGGACATGTGGCATGCGCCAGTTGGCCTAGGGACACCCACCGCCGTAATTGCGCTAAGATCCGTTGGCTATTTAAACCCCCTACTCTTCCTTCGGGGCTTCATCCTGCCGAGAGGACGGCACATTTCTTTCATCTGAGAGCCTAGCTACTCAGCCACTTCCTCCGCACCGGTCCTTGCCATCTTCAGCCCCTCGATTCTTCTCTAAGGGGTTTCCACGTCATGTCCTCCACCCCGGAGGCCATCCTCGAAGGGATGTCCAGGGCTTGGAGGAAGGCGAGGAGGAGAACAGCGGCCGGTGAGTTCTCCAGTTATCAAGTGGCCGCTGAGGATCCCCATCGTTTCAAAGGGGGCTCAAGGAAGAATTCCTTCAACAACAGGGGTTTAATAACGGGGGCCGCCGGTAAAGGTATTCTGCCCGAGAATTTTGGAGTAGCAAGGCGGGGTGATATCGGTCAAGAGGGCAGAGCTGTCGTCACAAGCTGTGGCGGGATCCTTGATGCGGTCAGGGCCGAGGGACCAGAAGCGGTCGACGTCGACGGTGGGGCAGTAAAACTTGTTGCGGGGGCGGTGGAAGTAGCGCATGCCGACCTTGCCGGAGCGTTTTGGATGGTGGCTACCATGGAGTATTCGGTGATGACGCATATCTCTGGCGCCACTGTTGCCCCCAGGGTGACTCCGGTTCTTCTTGAAACAGGTCTTCGTCACCGCTGCCGTTGCCCTTACTGCCCCCGGGAATCTATCCCATCCTTTTCCCCCTGAGGTTGGGACTTCGGAGGTGGGGCGAAGCAAGGCGGGGCGAAAGCCGATAGGCCCGCCACACGCACTGGACACGAAATGGGAAGAGAAGTTTGCAACTTGAAGCGGCTTCTGGTGTATCCTTTCCAAACCATGTTCTCGATGTCGTCGATGATGTATTTATTTTTTTTCTGGCCCACCGGGTCTTGTAACGTACACCTTGTTGGTTGAAAAATGAAAAGAAGATTTTGTTACTTCGTCTGCATCTTGCATCGAATAGTCGTCTGTCGAACTTCTTTATTCTTCTTTCTTCTCTCTTCCTCCTTTTCTTCTTTTCTTTTTCACGTCGTCCTAAGGTCATCTACGACCTCTTTTATTCGTGTAGGATTGTTATTTGCCGAGCTCCTTTTCGACTTTTACGCCGTTCGAAGATACCCGATTGTCATTTTTCCGTCAATGGCTGCAGGCTCGCTTGGGGCCATTCGGGCCTGGGGTCCCTCCTAGGGCTTGAATTCGGGGATCCGAGCTTCTGTCACCCTAAGTAAGTTGTCTTATTTTGTGTCGAAAACTTTCTCAAGAGCTGGGACTCCCGATGGGAGCCCCAGTCCTTGCGGTGACAGAGTTTTCTGTACCTCGACCGCTGTCCGTTTTTCAATCGTAGCTGTCATGGTCCGTTGCCTTCCTTTTTCCTTTTCGCCTGAAATTTTTCTCCGCTGAAGTCAAGGCGAAGTTCGGCTCCCGTGGGAGTCCGGATGGAACCCTCCTGTGATTGGAGTCGTGGGTGGAGCCCGGCTCCCGTAGGAGTCCGGGTGGAGTCTTCCTTGGCATCGTGGATGGAGCCCGGCTCCCGTAGAAGTCCGGGCCTTCCACTTTACTCGAGCCAGGGTGAGGTTCTCCTCCCGTTCTCGGCCCGGCTGTGGGGGCGCGTTAGGGCGCTGTAAGGCCTCTCCCCCCATCCGGTCTAAAAGATCCGGGCCTTTGACTTTGCTCATGTCAGGACGAGGTTCTCCTCCTGTTCCTGACATGGCTGTGGGGGCACATTAGGGCACTGTAAGGCCTCTCCCCCCATCCGGTCTAAACGGAATCGGGCCTTCGACCTTGCTCAAGTTAGGGCGAGGTTCTCCTCCTGTCCCTAACAGGGCTGTGGAGGCGCATATGGGCATTGTAGGGCCTCTCCCCCCATCCGGTCTAAATGGAATCGGGCCTTCGACTTTGCTCAAGTTAGGATGAGGTTCTCCTCCTGTTCCTAACAGGGCTGTGGGGGCGCATATGGGCGTTGTAGGGCCTCTCCCCCCATCCGATCTAAATGGAACCGGGCCTTCGACCTTGCTCAAGTTAGGACGAGGTTCTCCTCCTGTCCCTAACAGGGCTGTGGGGGCGCATATGGGCGTTGTAAGGCCTCTCCCCCCATCCGGTCTAAATGGAACCGGGCCTTCGACCTTGCTTAAGTTAGGGTGAGGTTCTCCTCCTGTCCCTAATAGGGCTGTGGGGGCGCATATGGGCGTTGTAGGGCCTCTCCCCCCATCCGGTCTAAATGGAACCGGGCCTTCGACCTTGTCGGGATAAGGTTTCCCTTTCGTTTTTGATACAGTTTGTTTGCATTGTCCAAGGACATATAGGTATGTGATTTTCAATTAAAATGAAGTTACTGATAGTACATCCACAAGTTTTCCGAGCTCCACGATCGTGGGAGGTCGGCTCTTCCGAGTTCCTTAAGATAATAAGTTCCGAACCGGACTACTTCTTTGACTTCATACGGTCCCTCCCAGTTTGGGGCGAGTTTCCCTCGCTCCTGAGGTTGCGAGACAGCGGCTCGTCGAAGCACTAGATCTCCCCTTCTAAAGGCTTTGTTCTTAACCCGGGCGTTGTAATATCGAGCAACCTTCTGTCTGTAGGCTGCCATCCGAACCTGAGCTATCTCCCGTCTTTCTTCCAATAGGTCGAGGTTGGCTCTAAGACCTTGCGAACTTTGATGTTCGTCGAACGCCACGACTCGTGCTGACGGGAGTTTAAGCTCGATGGAGATGACAGCTTCCGTACCGAAAGCTAAAGCGAAAGGGGTCTCCCCCATGGGTAGCCTCTGAGTAGTTCGATACGCCCACAACACATGATAAAGTTCGTTCGCCCAAGTTTCCTTCGCTTTTTCAAGCCTTGTCTTAATCCCCTGCAAGAGGGTTCTGTTGGTCACCTCAGCTTCGCCGTTCGCCTGGGGATGGGCTACTGATGTGAAGTTGTGGGAGATGTTTAGATCTTCACAGAATTCGGTGAATTTCGCTCCCGCAAATTGTCGTCCATTATCAGTGATTAGAGTTCTAGGCAGACCGAACCTACACATGATCGATTTCCAGATGAAATCTTGAACTTTTGCTTCCGTGATTTTTGCTAGTGGTTCGGCTTCAACCCATTTAGTGAAGTAGTCGATCGCTACGAGGAGAAACTTTTTTTGCCCAGATGCCATGGGAAAAGGGCCAAGGATATCCATCCCCCATTGTGCAAAAGGCCATGGAGCACTCAAGGGTGTGAGTTCGGTGGTGGGCTGTCTCTGGATGTTGGCGTACCTCTGGCATCGATCGCACTTTTTGACATATTCAATCGAATCATGATGCATCGTTGGCCAGTAATATCCCTGGCGGAGCAGCTTGTGGGATAAAAATCTAGCCCCCAAATGGTTTCCGCAAATCCCTTCATGTACTTCCCATAAGGCATAGTCAGCTTCCAAAGGCCGGAGACATTTCAAGAGGGGCAAGGAGTATGATCTTCTGTACAATTTGCCCTCATAAAGGATGTACCGGGAGGCTTGATTTCGGAACTTTCGAGCCTCCTTCGCATCCTGGAGGAGAACTCCATCTCTGAGATAGGTTATCAGCGGGTCGACCCAGCTGGGCTCGTGGTCGATCTTCATTACGGGCCGCGATTCCTCTGTACTCGGATGTTTTAGAACTTCAAAGAGGACGCTTTTGGGCAATTTGGTCAGAGCCGATGTCGCCAGCTTGGAGAGAAGATCGGCTCTAGTATTCTCCAACCTTGGAATCTGTCTAATGTTGAAGCTGCTGAAGGCGGGGGTGAGCTCCTTTACCTTCTCAAGGTATCTGGCCATACTGTCCTCCCGCGCTTCGTAACTCCCGCTGACTTGCCCCACCACCAGTTGAGAGTCACTGTGCACCCGGAGCTGACTTATTTCCAGCTCTCTGGCGATCCTTAGTCCTGCGATCAGAGCTTCATATTCCGCTCCATTATTTATTGCGGGGAACCCGAAATGCAGAGTGTACTCCGCGATGACTCCCTCCGGACTGACCAAGATCAGGCTGGCACCTGCGTCTGACATGTTGGAAGATCCGTCCACATAGAGGGTCCAAAAGCGATCGGAGGGATTGGCCTCTTCGTTGGGGGAGTTCGGTTGAGACTTCAGGTCGTCAACTTTGCTTTGCTCAGGTTCGGCCTCCTCTGGGATGGTGCACTCTACTATGAAATCTGCTAGTATTTGGGCCTTTACTGCTGGTCTAGGTCAGTAGTTGATGTCGAATTCCATGAGCTCGATCGTCCATTTTGCCATTCTTCCGGAGGTGTCAGCCCGGTGCAAAACCGCCTTGATCGGTTGATCGGTGAGTAACGTTACGGTGTGCCCCTGAAAGTAGGGTCGGAGCCTCCGTGCTGCAACCAACAAGGCGTAGGTCAGTTTTTCTAATTTGGTGTACCTGGTCTCGGCATCCCTCAGTGCGCGGCTAATGTAGTAGACTGGTCGCTGGACCTTCGTTTCTTCTTTGACAAGGACGGCCGCGAGGGCCATGGGAGAGACCGCTAGGTATAAAAATAGTTCCTCCCCAGGTTCAGGCTTTGCCAACAGCGGGGGTGAGCTAAGGTAGCTTCTTAACTCTTGGAATGCTTGTTGGCACTCAGAGGTCCAACAGAAGTTCTTCGGCTGCTTGAGGATTTGAAAGAAGGGCAATCACCGTTCGGCCGACCTCGCGACAAAGCGATTAAGAGCTGCTATCCTCCCTGTGAGGTGTTGAACCTCTTTGATCGACTTTGGGGCGGTCATCTCTTGGATGGCGCGAATTTTCTCTGGATTGGCCTCAATCCCGCGCTCTGATACCATGAAGCCCAGGAACTTTCCTGAGGTTACTCCGAAAGCGCATTTAGTTGGGTTCAGCTTCATTCTATACTTTCGAAGAGCGTCAAAGGTCTCCTCGAGGTCGGCAACATGATTTCTGGAAGACTTGCTTTTTACGAGCATATCGTCCACGTAGACCTCCATGTTTCGGCCGATCTGCTCTTTGAAGATTTTGTTCACCAACCGTTGGTAGGTTGCGCCCGCATTCTTGAGGCCGAAAGGCATGACCCTGTAACAGTAAAGGCCGCGATTAGTGATGAAAGCTGTCTTTTCTTCATCTGTCGATGTCATTCTAATTTGATTATAATCGAAGAACGCGTCCATAAAGGTGAGGAGCTCATGGCTTGAGGTCGCGTCCACCAGTTGGTCGATTCTGGGGAGGGGGTAGCTGTCCTTTGGACAAGCCTTATTCAGCTTTTTGAAGTCTATGCACATCCTCCACTTGCCGTTTGCTTTTTTGACCAGAACAACATTGGAAATCCAATCAGGATAATTGACTTCCTTAATGAATCCGGTCCTGAGGAGCTTATCCACTTCCTCGGCTATCGCCTTCTGCCTCTCCGGGGCATGACTTCGGATTTTTTCTTTCGTTGGTCGATGCTTTGGATCGACGGCCAGATGATGCCCCATGACTTCCGTGTCAATCCCTGGCATGTCCGCTGGAACCCAAGCGAAAACATCCGCATTCCTTCGTAGAAAATCAATAAGACGCGTCCACACCTCCTCCCCCAGGTTGGAGCCAATTAGCGCCACATGCTCCGCGTTCCCATCATTCAAAGGGATTGGTACCAGATCTTCGATTGGGCCGCCCCTTTCTTCGATGAGGTCATCGCGAGCATCGAGTCCATCGACGGGATAGGGGTCAGCCTGATCGCTTCTTTGCAAGGCGATGTTGTAGCAGTGTCTGGCCAGGGCTTGGTCTCCCCGGACCTCTCCGATCCCCTGGTTGGTGGGGAACTTCAACTTCAAATGGTAGGTCAAAATGACAGCTCGGAGGGCATTGAGGCCGGGTCGGCCAAGGATTGCATTGTAGGCGGATGGCGCCTTCACCACCAAGAAATTCATCAGAGCCCTGGATTGCTTTGGATATTGACCCGCGGCCACAGTCAAAGCTATCATTCCTTCCGTCGGAACGGCGTCACTAGTAAACCCTACCAGGGGGGAGCAAATCGGCCTCAGATGACCATCAAGAGCGGATATTCTTGAAAAGGCGTCGTAGAACAAGATGTCGGTCGAACTTCCGTTGTCGACAAGAATGCGACGGACGTCGTAATTTGCTATATTCAAGGAAACTACGACTGCGTCGTTATGAGAGAATTGGACTCCCTGGGTGTCTTCTTCGGTAAAGGTTATGGATTCTTCAATCTTTAGCCGCTTGGGGGATGCAGCCGGTATGTTGGTTGCCTCCCGCCGGGATCCCCCCGAAATGGTGTTGACGGAATCCGATAGAGGCCGATCGTCCGGCCACTCCTTGTCGGCGACCATAGTCGGAGATAGTGGTGCGAATGCCTCGCGAGAAGGCATCAGATGAGGAAAGGAGGAGAGGGTACCGGATAAGATGACCGAAGGTGGATCCGTTGAGCGCTCCTTTAAGAACAAGGGTATTGCGAAGACACAGCCCTCCTTCTAGCGCCAATCCTGTTGGTGCAAAAATCTGCTTGCGCCGGAGAAGCTGGAGTCGAGGAAGTCGCAGTCACCGTCGGAACCTGCAAAGGAAGTCTAAATCGGAGGTGGGGTTGCTCCGGCAAGACCCTCCGACGCTCAAGTCAGTTCTCTGCCTCAACAAGAATGGAGTGCTCGAACGGAGAATTTAGCAGAGTTTTTAGATGAAAGACGAGAGCTTATTCAATAACGTATCTGGGGCCCCCTTTTATAGGCGGAGGGGGCAACAAATTGATGGCGACGCCTGTAACCGTCTGGTAGTGGGCCGCCCAGAGTCAGGAGGAATTTATTACGGAGGGTAGTAGAGTGGGATCGTGGCTTGCCACGTGGAGTCAGTTACGGGGAGTGGAGCGACGTCCGCTGTCGTGGCTCGTCAGGGAATGGTGGAATCGCACAGGATCCGCCATAGGGAGTGGAGCAGAATCGTGGCCGTTAATACGGTCTGTCAGGGAGTAATGGAGCTGCGTAGGGTTCGCCGCAGGGAGTGGAGCAGTGTTGTCCGTTACTGTGGCCTGCCAGGGGGTCCAGACTGGTCGGCCAAAGTTCGGTTAGAGTCGGTAGCGAGGTTCGGTACCCGTAGGAGTTTGGGCGAGGTCTTCCCGCAGTCGGAATAGAAGACGGAGTCTGGCTTCTGTAGGAGTCCGGACGAAGTCTACTTGCAGTTGGGGTCGTGGACGGAGTCTGGCTCCCGTAGGAGTCCGGACGAAGTCTGTTTGCAGCCGTTGGAGTCGAGGGCGAAGTCCGGCTCCGGTAAGAGTCCGGGCGGAGTCTTCCTGCAATTAAAGTCAAAGGCGAAGTCCGGCTCCCGTAGGAGTCCGGACAGGGCTTACCAGCGGTTGATGTTGAGGATGGAGCCCGGCTCCCGTAGGAGTCTGGGTGGAGTCTACTTGCGGTTGAAGTTGTCGGCAGAGTCCGGCTCCCGTAGGAGTCCGGACGAAGTCTGTCTGCAGCCGTTGGAGTCGAGGGTGAAGCCCGGCTCCCGTAGGAGTCCGGGTGGAGTCTTCCTGCAATTAAAGTCAAAGGCGAAGTCCGACTCCCGTAGGAGTCCAGACAAGGCTTACCGGCAGTTGATGTTGAGGACGGAGCCCAGCTCCCGTAGGAGTTCGGGCGGAGTCTACTTGCGGTTGAAGTTGTCGGTGGAGTCCGGCTCCCGTAGGAGTTCGGACGAAGTCTGTTTGCAGCCATTGGAGTCGAGGGCGAAGCCCGGCTCCCGTAGGAGTCCGGGCAAGACTTACCGGCAGTTGATGTTGAGGACGGAGCCCGGCTCCCGTAGGAGTTCGGGCGGAGTCTACTTGCGGTTGAAGTTGTCGGCGGAGTCCGGCTCCCGTAGAAGTCCGGACGAAGTCTGTCTGCAGCCGTTGGAGTCGAGGGCGAAGCCCGACTCCCGTAGGAGTCCGGGCAAGGCTTACCGGCAGTTGATGTTGAGGACGGAGCCCGACTCCCGTAGGAGTCCGGGCGGATCTTACCGGCGGGTGACGTTGGCGACGAAGCCCGGCTCCCGTAGGGGTCCGGGCTGAGCTCGCAAGGGCTAATCCCGCTGAGAACTTCGGCCGTGGGTATTTTATACCCAACAGTACCATTATGCTTGATCCAAGATTTTTGAATTTTGTTTCATGCATATATTCTAAACTTCTTAATTTTAATATTCAACATTTATATATAAAATTTTTAGTTTCTAAAAAATACTTTAAAAAAACCTCAGAGATAAAGAGAACTTACAGACGATCGAATCCAAAAGTGGCATGCGACTCGATCCGTAGATTGGATACTCTTCTAACGATGAAGGCACTGATCAAACAAGTTAACAAGGCCATTAGTCTTCAACTGAGGACAAATTGGGTGAAAAGAGAAAGAGAATCTCAGTCTAGGTTAGGGTTTGGATAGATTCATAAGTCAGATCTAAACAGTTTAGATCGATCTAAACTCAATCAAATTGAAGTTTAATTCACAAAATGGGTTTGGGAGACTGAATCCATTTCCCTCTCTTTCTCTCTCTTCCTCTCTCTCTCATCTCTTTCTTCGATCTTCTCTTTCCTTTCTCTTTGTCTCTCTTCTCTTTCTTCTCCCTTTCTCTCCTCTTTCCTTTCTCTTCTCTTTTCTTTTTCTTCTCTCTCATTTTTCCTTTGGCTAAAATAGAGCCTTCCCATGGCTCCCGAAAATTGAGGGAGGGAGGGGTGTGGTGGCACAAACAGGACAACCAGAGGGGAAGGGGGAGTGCTGGCACGGTCAGTGGTGGCTAGGGATGGTAGTCTGGCCATGCACAGAGAGCTGAGAGAGGGAAAGGGGCATTCCCCCTTGCTGCCAGAGCGGCAGCACCCGAGGCCAAAAAGAAAAGAAAGGGGAAGGGGGCTCACCAGAGGTAGCGACAATGATAAACCATGACCGGCAATGGCGAAGCTCAACGGGATTCATGGCGGCAACATGCGGAATAGGGGGAACAAAACAAAACAAGGTTTTAGAGAACAAAATAGGATTTTAAGGGTGGGTGGCGGCACTCGATGAGACAACATGGTTGCTGCCGGAGATGAAGAAGAAGAAGGTGAGAGGTGGAGAGAGCTTTCGATGGAGAAATCGATCGTAGGGGGGTTTAAATCAATAAAGGCCATGAAAGGGATAAAGCTCATCGATTGCACCGACCTACAACTGCCACTGGCCGTTCCACTAGCCTGCAACACTCTCATCGGCCACCATTAGGTGGCCTCATTCCTTACAATGGATGATCAGAGCAGGGGATTGCGATTTTACCTGTTTCAATCTTTTTTTCTTTTTTTTTGAAATCTTTAAATTGAAGCTTGCATTGCTTGTCGACTTCAGCCCAAAGAAGGCCCAGTTGGTTGGGCTTTACATTCTCTCCTTAAAAAAACATTCATCCTTGAAATTTGAGAAATCTAGATCTTTCAAAATTAAAACTAGACACAAGGTCAAATTACTCAAATGCCAGCAAACAATCCAATCACTCAGATAAAAAACAATGCTCATATGCATTTCTATACTAAAGTATAGACTCTTTTCAAGATTGCTTCATAACTTGAAACCTCTGAGCCAACTCAAGAATTTTGTCTCTTAAATAATATATATAGTTCAAGATCTTGTCTCTTCCTGATTAAAATCAGTGTGATAATTCTATTTGGATCAAAAAGTTTTCTATTACATTCATGATTAAGATATAGACTAACAAGATTAGCACTAAATAAGTGACCAAGAGTCTGAGATTGAAATCATCGTCTTGATATGAGTGCACGCTCATTCAAGATTGAGTTGGGATCAATTTGATGCAAAAATCTCATAGTAAGATCAATTATTTAAATCAATAGTTTGAAATGGATTTGGCATAAATAATATAGTGGAGTTTTGACCCATAAATGATTATGACCAATTTTTTTGATTAGAGTCAACTTATTTGATAGATGATCATGATTGCATAGTGATAACTTAGATAACAAGATTCTATCATAAGATATGAAAATGATCAACTTGAATCATAAAAGCAAGTCTGAGAAAATAAGATACTTGATAGTATGATTTCTATATTGAAGTTAAAATTATAATGAGGAAATAAGCAATACATGATTGATTTGGATACTTAACAAATTGGACCAGATTCGATCAGTAATCAAGTAACTCTAGACATAAGATGCTCAAAATTTTCCTTAGTGCAGCTCACAACTATTGAACCTATCCATGAGCATAACATAGCCACATCATGATTAACCTAAGAATCAAATTCATTTTTATTGGAAAATCAAATCTTCCATCATAAAATATTTCAACCATAATCAATATTTTTTATTAGATTTTAAATGACTCAAATCACCACACTTCTACACATAACTCTGACCAATATTCTTTAAAATTTCTTAATGATCCTAGACCAAAATTTTCATAAAATCCAAATAAAGATTTTTTGTCTGTTTCCAAGTATATTGGACTCTAATTCACCCTTGAGATAATTGCCATAATGATTGTCATATTCTAGATCCAATTTTAAATTACCTCAACAATTTAATCAGACAATTCAAAATTGATCTCTCTCTCTTTCAAGAATGTTAATTCTACATATTCCAAATTAATTTTCTTATAAGCATACTTGATCAACTAGAATCTTTTCTTCCAGGTCGAACCTATTAAGCTTCTCATGAAATTCTATTTCAAAAAATGATGATGCAAGACCCATGATCAATTCATAAACAATTCACATAAAAATCTAGTGATCTAATTCAAGGATTCATTAGAAACTCCACCATGGTTTAGACTCTAAAATTTCACAATAAAATCAATTCCATCAATTTCGAGCCACATCTATATTTTAATATTAAGAGGGAGAGGGAGGGGTTGCCATATGTTGAGAGTCCTTTTGCTTTAAGGTTGTTGACATGATCAAAGCCTTAAAGCTCTAGGGCTCCTGGTTTTCTAAGCCTATATAAAGGCCCCCTTGCCAAAAGATTTTATTCATTGAATTTCTCAGAATTCTCCAAAGCTCTCCTCTCCTCTCCACGTTCTCTCTATTGCCCAGAAATGTAGCAACCCAAGAGAGGAGGAGGAGGGGGGATGAATTGGGTTCTTTAAAGTTTTAACCAAATTAAAACTCTAAATAAGTATGTGCAATAATTTGAGCTAATTAACTTGAGTGATTGTGAGGTGATTACAATGTGGAGCAGTGGAAACCAACTATAATTAAAGCTATACAAGAAAACTAAGTAATGCAAAAATGGAAAGCAAGAAATCAAAGCACAATACAAACATACAAAAATTTATAGTGATTTGGTGCAATCTGCACCTGCATCCACTCCTCAAGCTCTCTTTGAGAATTCTACTATAATCCCTTCGATTGCAGTATATTTATTTTCTTAGGCTCACAAATAAATTCAGTTGATTTTTTAGGATCACCAACCACAACCTTACATCGATTATTTTTCGGACTCATAATTAACTTAGTTGGTTTTATAGGCTCACTAACCAAAGCCTTACACTGATTATTTTTCAGATTCACAATCAACCCAATTGATTTTACGGGCTCACCAATCAAAACTTATAATATCCAATTTCAGACTTAGATGGGCCTTAATCTCAAGTTTCTTTCTCCTAAAGAAACTTATAAAGAAATCAAAATACAAAATAAAAATTTGAGCACCAAATAAAAAAATAAAAAATAAACTCTTTTAGACATGGAGAAAGTCAATGAAGAGTTGCTCTTTTGATGCTTGACTTCTCTTCTTTGATGCTTGAGAGGATGTTGTTGATGGTGAAAAAGTTTGCTTATGAAAGCTCAATAAAATCTGCATACAAATTTCTCTCTTTTCTCTTTTTTCAATAATATTCAATGTTCTCTCCAAAAAATGATGTTTTCTCTTTCAAATCCTCTTAATCTTTTTTTCCAAATATTTTTCTAGCCTTAAATACACTTGGAGATAGCTTGAAAAGAAGTTTTAGCCATTGAAAGTCTTGAATTAGTCGTTGGAGTGAAAAAATAGTCATTGGAGATGTACAAAAAAACTAGCCGTTAGTGAGTCCCAGGCCACAAGTCGATCTGATTTTCATTTGAAGTCAACTCGATTTTTGAGTTGACTCGATTTTCATTTCGAGTCAGCTTGATCTTAGACATATAGAATTCAGCTTTCTATTTTTTTAAGAAAGAGTCGACTCCTACTGTTCATGAGTTGACCCGAGCTCTATGCCACTTGATACCAACATACCGAAATCGACTCAAAATCTTTCAGAGTCAACTCAAAACCTTTTAACTTTATTCTCTTCATATTTTTGCCTCTCAACATTAAATTTCTCAACCTTAGTACTTCCAAATGATATTTTCTTCTTTCAAATTCATTTTCTTCATAATGATCTATCTAAACTTATGAAAATTTATTCTTTGAAGTGCTTTGACTTGGTATCTTAAGGAAATCTTTTCAATGAGATATGTTTCAATTTGAACACCTAAAAAGATCTACATACAATCTTGAAATACATGATTAGTATCATTTATACTCAACATTTTGAAATTATCAAAATCAATCTTGAGATCAACAATCTCCTCCTTTTTTATCATGACAAAATTTTGAATATATGCACAATAAAAATAAATAATGTGTTTTAATGTATTTTGCCAAAATGTATCATGAAGTATAGATTAAATACAATGAATGTATACTTCATGAGTGTTCTTAATTAATCTTTAGTTCATTGCATATTTTACATATACTCATTTAAAAGGATGTCTCAATTCAAAATAATGAGCATAATTGTTTCAAACATCAAATTAATGAGCATCTTAAATATTAATTCATTTAGCATATACTCAACATCCCTCTTTCCCCTTTTGATGGTATTAAAAAGCTCATTGGAAGGATCAAAAAATATCATCAAAATCAATAAGATTGAATTAAGAATGTATCAAATTAAGAGATGTATCAAATTTAGAAAATCAATTCAAATGAATCATCTTTCCTTTGAAAACTTATCTTTTGATTCAAAACATGCTTCAAATATTTTTTTCTTTTTCAAAATTAGCTTGAAATCAAATACCAATAGCTTTCCTCCTTTTTGAATGAATATGACTCTTTAATTAGATTTTCAAATAAGTACTTTTAAGTTTTAAGAGAAATAAAACTTTTCAAAGATTTGAATGGTGAAATGAGGTACAATATTTACTTCAATATTAATTCTTCCTTTTTCTTAACAAAAATCAGTCATTTAAATTTGGAAAAGACATGTATCGAAAATATATCAAGCAAATCAATGGTTTAACATATAGTATCAAGGCAAATGAGAATTACTATTTCAAATTCATTTCTTGAGTAAAAATTATCTTGATACAAATAATTTATGAAGATTTCTCAATGCACATCAAAATGTCAGTACCATATTAAGATTTGCAAATATGTTTCAAAATTAGATTTGAAAATTTGTTTCTTGAAGTAAGAATATGTTTAATTCAGTTTTAATTTCAATTTGTTATAAAAAATAATTGGACAATCAAATCATGATTAAAATCACATTAAGGCTCAAATTAAGAAGATCACAAAGTAATTGATGAGAATGTAAGGTCAAAATTCAATTTTTTTAACACAAATTAATTTGAGTTCTCAATCAAAGCTAGACAATATTCAACACATAAACATCTCTTTCCTTATTTTTAAGAGTAAATATTAGAAAATTTATTTTTCTTTTTACTATTTCAGTAATATGTTCTCCCCCTATTTTTCATAATTAATATTGGATAATTTTACTTTTCAACTTTTCTCCCCCTTTTTATTGCAAATTAAGCACATTTAAATTTAGATTATTAAATTCTAATATATATTCATTTAATTAATTATTCTTTAACATTTTTTTTCCTTTATTTTGTAAGTAAGTCCATTTTATCATTAAGCATATTTAACATAAATTTAACCTTTTAAATTTAAATTCTCACATTCAAATATATTTTTAATTAACTAATCATTTTTTCTTTTAATATTTTCTCCTGCTTACTTTTGCAAACAAAATCATCTTAGAAGTGTAAGCATCAATAGCAATCAAACATTAGATTCATTCAAGTAGAGACTAAATCTTCAAAAATTCTTCTTTTCATTATTTTCCAAGAATATCTACATGAGATGTTTACAATAACAAACATCAAAAAATTCAAAATGTATAGCATGTACATCTATAATGCAAGTCCTAACATCCTAAGATGAGGTCGGAGGCTCTAAGAGGATGGTTCGGGTTGGGAAGGTGATGGTGAGCATTGTTTTAACTTTCTATTCAATGCATGAATCGACTTCTCTTGTTTCAAGAGTCGACTCCTTGATACAAAAACAGTTCAAAAGAGTTTCAAAAATTAGAATTTAGCTCAAATTGATTGGTAACTAATTTTCAATCGAATTTTGGTCATGAGAGATATTCAAATTGAATTAGGGGATCAAAAATTAGTCAATTAAGGGTTTAATAAATAATCAAATCAAGGAGATCAAGAAATGAAAATCTAGATAATAGCTCTATGTGTTTTGGTTCAACTATGAAATTTCAAAGCCTTAGGGGTAAACCTAAGATGCAATGTAAATTATCACATCAAGCACTTGATCTTTTATGACCAGAATTTCTTATCTTCAAGTACTTAATTCATGCAATTTTTAGATATTTCAATGATTACATATCACATGAGGGTGTCAAAAAATTATTTCTAAGTTTTGCGCCTCAATATTTTCATATGCCATCAAGCTCATTTTAATTTAAGTTTCACAAGTAATATCATGTTATGAGGGATTTGGGAGCATGCTGAATTTAAACTAAAATTTATGCTTCTAACCATCAATATGATACTAGGATTAAGAGAACATATGTATCAATATATTTAAATAAACAATAAAAATCAACACAATATCATGCATATATATGAAGCATCAAAATCAATCATCCAAATAAACTAAATTCGGCAAATAATGATGGTATGATGTAAGAAAATTTTAGCTTTTATCAAACATCATCACCCATTCACTTTAAGTCCAAAGCATCCATTTTTAGGAATTCACTCCTTTCATGCCCTTGGATGCTTGGCAAATCTGTAAAAATTATTTTCTAATTTTTGGTACCCAAGCCATCTTGGGTCCATTGGGGTTAGAGCAAATGGCTCCTTTTGAAACCCAAATTTGTTTAATCAAAGTATGACCATTTTTTTTAATGTTACATTCTAAACTTTTATGTCCTACTTTATTGCATTTAAAATAAGTTATAGAATGATTTTCACATGAAGCTCTACTAAACATATTTTTAACAAATTTTTATTTTTTCATTGAACTATAACCAATTCCCATTTTATCAAAAATAATCTTTTGATTGTTCAAAATTAAATGAAGCTTGTGTGAAACAATTGTAAACTTTTCAAGTATAGACTTCAATATTTTAATCTCTTTTTTAAGCTTAATATTTTCTTGCATAAGAGATTTTTTAGATTTCAAAAGAATTTTCTTTTCTTTAATCAAAACATTATTTTCCTTCAAAAGCTCTTTCTTTTCCATTAAAATCTTATTCTTTTTTTTCAGCTAAAGATATATTTGAACTTTTAAGCTCCTTATTTTTCAGATCTATCTTTTTATATTCATCTATTAGCTCATTAAAGGTTTCAAACAGTTCATCAAAAGTAATTTCGAAAGAGGTTTCAAAGTTTATCTCATTATTGTGAGCCATGAGGCAAGAATTTGCAATACATCTTCTTCCTTTTCATTTTTTTTCCTTTGCTCCCGCTTAATTGATGCTTTCTTTCTCTTTTATTTTTTTTCCTTCTTCTTTTCGTCCTTATGAGCCATGAGGCATAAGTTTGGAGAAGCTTCCATGTATTTCTTAGAGCATGATTTTTCTTCTTGATGTGCTCCCTCATAAGTTATTTTCAATTTCTTTCAAATTTATTTTACTGAAATGCAAGAGAAATTATGTTAAATTCATTTATATCCAAAGAGCAATAGAGCATATTCATGGCCTGAGCATTCAAATGGATCACTTTTTTATCATTAATCAATACATTAGGTGTGTATGAGCCATTGACTATAGTTTTTCATAAATTATAATCATGTGCTTGTATGAAAATCTTCATTCTAGCTTTCTAATAGATATAATTAGAGCCATTAAAAAATAGAGGTTGATCTATAGAATGGCCTTCAACAAAAAAAGATTCAATTTGGGTTACCATGATCTCTAACTCAAGACCGCTAGGTCAACAAATAATATTAAAGCATCTGCTTTGATACCACTTGTTGTCCAAAAAGATAGCAACCTAAGAGGGAGGGGGGGTAAATTGGGTTCTTTAAAATTTTAACTAAATTAAAACTCTAAACAAGTATGTGCAATATTTTGAGCTAACTTGAGTGATTGTGAGGTGATTATAATGTGGAGCAGTGGAATCCAACTATAATTAAAGCTATGCAAGAAAATTAAGTAATACAAGAATGGAAAGCAAGAAATCAAAGCACAACACAAACACATAAAGATTTATAGTGGTTCAGTGCTACCACAGCTACGTCCACTCTCTAAGCTCCCCTTGATAATTTCACCATAATCCCTTTGATTATAGTGTGTTTATTTTTCTGAGCTTATAAATAAATTCAGTTGATTTTTTGAGATCACCAACCACAATCTTATATCGATTGTTTTTTGGACTCACAATCAATTCAGTTGTTTTATGGGCTCATCAATCAAAATTTTATATCGATTATTTTTCGGACTTACAATGAACCCAATTGATTTTATAGATCACCAACCAAAATCTATAATGTCCAATTCTGGACTTAGATAGATCTTAACTCCAAGTTTCTTTCTCCTAAAGAAACTTATAAAGAAATCAAAATACAAAATAAAAATTTCAACATAAAAGAAAAAAATAAAAAATAAACTCTTTTAGATATGAAAAAAGTCGATAAAGAGTTGCTCTTTTGATGGTTGAATTCTCTTTTTTGATGCTTTAGAGGATGTTGTTGATGGTGAAAAAGTTTGCTCTTGAAAGCTCATTAAAATTTGTGCACAAATCCCTCTCATTTCTTTTTTTTCAATGATATTCAATGTTCTTTCCAAAAAAATGATGTTTTTTTCCAAATATTTTTTTAGCTTTAAATACACTTGGAGATGGCTTGAAAAGAAGTTCTAGCCATTGGAAGCCTTGAACTAGTCGTTGGAGTGAAAAAATAGCCGTTAGAGATGTGTAGAAAAATCAGGCCATGAGTCGACTCAATTTTCGAGTCGATTCAATTTTTATTTCGAGTTAGCTTGATTTCAAATATGTAGCATTTAATTTTCTATTTTTTTAAAAAAAATTGACTCCTACTGTCATGAGTCGACTCAAGCTCTATGCCACTTAATACCAACATATCAGAATCGACTTAAAACCTCACAGAGTCAACTCAAAATCTTTCAACTTTATTCTTTTCATATTTTTACCTCTTAAAATTAAAATTTTCAATCTTAGTACTTTTAAATGATATTTTCTTCTTTTAAATTTATTTTCTTCATAATGACCCATCCAAACTTATAAAAATTTATTCTTTGAAGTACTTTGACTTGACATCTTGAGGAGATCTTTTCAATGAGATATTTCTTTAATTTGAACATCTGAAAAGACCTACATATAATCTTAAAATACATGATTAGTATCATTTATACTCAATATTTTGAAATCATCAAAATCAATCTTGGGATCAACACTCTTCCTCTCCTCTCTACTCCCTTGTCCTCTCCCATACCCAAAGGAGTTGGGTTGGTCCATCTGGTGTGCTAGAAGAGTCAGGTGCTAATAGATTTGTATAAAGGAAGAAGAAGGCTGCAATCAAGTGTTGATCTAGATTCTATCGAAGATCTGATCGAAGGCTGATCCAGGAGCTTGCGAACCATCTTAGTTGTAACACCCCAGCCAATTTGGGCCCTGGATCAAGCCCAAAAGCCCAAAGCCATACAAAAAAAAAAACAGAATGGGAAGAAGACTCCCGATGGGAGTCTTCCTCTCCGACGAATCTCGGATGGAGAAGAGTTTTGGGATCCTTAAAACTCTAGGATCCTCTATAAATAAGCCTCTTCCTCTCTCAAGACCCTCCACCGGTGATCTTCGAGCCCGATTCCTCTCCTTTTCTCTGTAGAAGCCGCGGCAACCTCTTTCCATGCTCATCGAAAATTAGAGCCGGTGATGCTGCTGAAGCATGAGGTAAACCCGTCTTCTCTTTTCCCTCTTCCTTTCCCTCCCTTCCACGGTGCGGTGCACCCTCGCCGGCCATCGAACTCGTCAAAAAATCCATAAAAAATGGAACCTCTATTTTGCTCTATTTTGGCAGGGTCCTTTCCTTCCCTTTTTTGGTTACCGGCACCACCAGTTGTGGCATCTCACCACTAGGATGGGACCCTCACCTCCCAGCCTTTCTTCCCTATGGGTCTTGGCCACCGACGACAGGCCAATGATCGAAAAATAAAAAGAAAAGGGTGGGGTCCCTGTTTTTCCAAATTTTTCTCCGTCGGTCGAACCTCGCCGTCGGCCTTCTCTTGCCCTGTCACCGTCGACCAGGTGCCACCGCCCCTCACCGGAGCTCGAGCTACCAAGCTCCTCCCTCAGGTCCTCCCCTACTCGACTAAGGAAGAGGAAGAAAGATGAAAACGGGAGAAGGAAGGAAGAAAGAAAAGAAAAAGAAAAAGAGAAAAAGAAAAAAAAAAGAGAAAGAGAAAGAGAAAAAGAAAAATAAAAAAAGAAGAAGAAGAGAGAGGAATTTTCTCTCTCTCCTCTCCCTCTTTTCTCTCTCTTCTCTCTCTATCTTCTCTCTATATTTTCTCTCTCTAGATTCTTTCTCTAGACCTTTTTTTCTCTCTCTTTATGGATTTTATCTCTAGGATATTTCTCTTTCTCTCTCTAATTGCATCACAGACCTTAGAATAATTTGAGATGAAAATAAGATGATCTGAGATTGCTCCGAAATTCGTGTGATAGATCTGATTCCAGTCCGATCCTATTCAAAATTTGTAACACTTGATTCATATTAAGTCATCCTGATAGGATCTCTGATGATCTCGACCATGATTACCTCATCGGAAGGATACGAAGATTCTCTTCCCACTTTCTCTCTCTACTTTTTCTCTCTAGAACTTTCTCTCTCTTCATGAATTTTCTCTCTCTTAAAGTCTTGTGGACCAATGGAGGGTCTAGATACTTAGACGAATCTCAATTTTGGATAATCCTAGGAGAAATCCTAGATTTGTGTTATTAGGATCGATTATCGGTAATTTTCTTCATATATGATTTTTATATTTGATCAGGGTTATGAAGAGATATGATTGTCTGCATAAGATGTCAACTGAAATATCTTATTTTCAAAATTCATAAATCAAAGGAGAACATTGATTTCTATGCTTGGATCAGTCACTGGTAAAGATAAGAATCCCTGTACATGATCACCATTATATATATGCTATTTTACTGTTGGTCTTGCATTATTAGTTTTGCATCGTCGGATTTGAGATCGATGAATTTATTATATCTGAGATATTGTTATTTGATTTTGAGCATGAGTATGTTATGTCAATATATATGTATCAGAGATTGATGGCATGATTATATGGATATGACATATCTGAATTGATCATAATGCAAGTCGGAATTGATTTGATGAAATCAACACATAATGATTAAATGAAAAGAAAGAGATATATGGTATGGACTAGCCTTGTCATGTGGAACAGCCCGCCAGGAGCTTATGCCTGAGACAGTCCGTCAAGAGTTTATGCCTGGGACAGCCCCCACTGACTTACAGGTGGATCAGCCGGTCAGGAGCTCATGCCTGGGACAGCCCGCCAGGAGCTTATACTTGGGATAACCTCTCACGGACTTTCGTACGTGGGACAGCCGGTCAGGAGCTTATTCTGGGATAGCCTTGAAAGGCTTTTAAGTGGACATTGATCCGGATGATGACTGAGGTATAGACTTGGTTAGTCCAGAGCTAGAAAGAAAAGGTTAAAAATTATGTGATTATGAAAAGATAAATGAAAGATAAGACATGAAATAATTGTTAAACAAAAGTATTTCACCTGTTAACATATGATGATGCATCTATTTTAACAAGACAGAAAATTTATAGATGTTTGCATTATTCTGGATATTGAACATGAGATTTTATATTTTATTGCTTATTCTTATTTTCAGATTACATTACTATATCAGTGTGATATGAGAATTCTTACTGGACTGTAAAGCTCACACCCCTTTATCTTTTTTTTGTTCTTCTCAGAGTTACAGGATGCTTATGATTAGCTATGGCTTGGATTTATGGATGAGCAGAAGAATAAATAGAGTATCATAGTATCTGATCAGAGAATTGAAAAAATTTTAATTATAATTATGCAAAGTTTTATGAATTATTATTGAAATAAATTATTACGGATGTTAAGGTTGTAACGATTTAATTTGGCCTTGCATATTCTTTAGGACTTGCTCTAAAGAGTGTGCGGCCATCACATATCCGATCCGGATGTTGGGTTCGGAGCATGACAGAATGGTATCAGAGCTTAGGTTATGATCATTGGAGATTATGATATACATGATAGGATATGATAGAATAATATCAGAGCTTAGGTTTAAGATCACTAAGATTATGAAGTAATATCAAAACTTTATGTAAGATCAATAGGATGTGACAGAGTGATATCTGAGCTTAGAGCTTAGGTTATGATCATTGGGGACAATGATACAAGTGATTAGGATATGACACAACAATACTAGAGCCCAGGTTTTAAGGTCACTAGGGATTGTCATATAAGTGATATCAAAATTTTGAGATTATAATCAATAGAGTATGATAGATAATATTAGAGTTTAAGGTTATAATCATTAAGGATGTAATAGAATGATATTATAGTTTAGGTTATGATCATTAGAGAATATGATTTAAGTGGTATTTGAGCTTAAGATTATAATTATTTAAAATTATGACTTTAGTGATATTTAAACTTAGGTTATGATCATAAGAAACATGATTGACATAAAAGAAAGGAATCAATATTTGGATTTTGAATCAATAAATACTATGATGAAAATTTATGTATAAGTGGTATATGATGTCTATAATAAAATTGATGAGTACATATTGGATTTCAATTAGTAAGGTTGACCTAAGTATGAGAAGAGTTGACCTTGGAATGAAGTGCAAGGTATTGAAAAGTTATGTTGAGTATACTAGATGATTTTGGAATGTTAAACTTATATGATTGAAGATCATGATATTTTTTCTAATTTCGATGATAATTATCTGAGCATTATAAATTTTGAACTTATCAAAAGAAAGTTAATTAGGGTATGGTCTAAGAAAAAATTATATCATACGAGAGAGAGAAATATTTTTGAGCATTGAACCTATAAGAGGTCATATATGAAACTCAATTTTAGATGAAAAATATACTTGAATTTTATTATGAGAATATGAAATACACATCTTGGTGAAATCTTTGGTTACTCAAAATATCATATTCTGAATATGATTTCTTGATCTTTCAAGTTGCATTGAATTTCAAATCAAAAGTTTACTTTTCTAAGTGGATCAAAAGTATTTTGATATTGTTGTTAAATGAAAGAAAAAAATTTATTTTGTCAGAGTATGATATACAGGTTATGATAAAATTTTTAATAATTCGTATTACTATCTTTGGATTAGATTTTTTTATAATTTTGAAGATGGTGAAGTGTATTAATTATTCAAGTCAAAGTTTGGATTTTTTTTTTTAAATTGAACTAAGACATCTTGCTAGTGTTAAATTTTGAATGACTTATACAAGGGATCAAGATTTAATTTTGATGTGATATGCCCAACAGATAGTAAAAACAAAAGAAACTTAAAGTTTTGCTCTAAATTTTATATAAAATTTAAAAGTTGAATCTACCTTTGATTGATCTAACATACAAGGATATTTTATCTTTGATAGACTTATATAATTTGATAAATTAAGATCAAAGTGCGCAACAAAAGCGTGGTGGATTAAACTGATTAGAAATATTAATAATTTTTTTTAAAGATATTATAATGAAATACATTGGTTGCAAATAAGGAAGAATTTTATTGATAGTGAAAGCATGCTATAGATTTTGACCTAATCTGATCATAGTCAGATAATTTTTGTCAGTAGATTATTTTATTGTAGATAATATCAAGAAGAACCCTAGACATCTCAAGTTATAGCTTGATAGTTCTGTTATTAGTTCAAACTTAAAATATCTTGGCATAGATTTCATATTTTTTTTTAAATTTAATATCATTACTCGAACTGACATAGAAGATTGAGGTTTTCTTAAGATGAAAGTTTATCTATTAAATTAATTGGAAGGTCAAGAGAAGAAAAAAATCGATGATCGTGAAGAGTGTCCAATATTCGATCTTTTTTTATTTTTACATCATAGGTAGTCTGAGACAATTATGAACTTTGAGTGGAATGTATTAGATAAATAACTAGGGTATTTTTAATACAAGATCAAAATATTACTATTCTTTAAAAAAAAAAAAAGGAATGAGTTGAGATTTCAAATAATTTTTGTTATAAAAAGATCATGAGAAATAAGAGATATGATGCATGTATATATATATTTTTAGAATATATCTTCAATAACATAACTTAATTTCGAGGATGAAATTATTTGAAGGAGGGAGAATATAACATCCCAGCCCATTTGGGCCCTGGATCAAGCCCAAAAGCCCAAAGCCATAAAAAAAAAAAATAGAACGGGAAGAAGACTCCCGATGGGAGTCTTCTTCTCTGATGAATCCCAAACGGAGAAGAGTTCTGGGATCCTTAAAACTCTAGGGCCCTCTATAAATAAGCATCTCCCTCTCTCAAGACCCTCCACCGGTGATCTTCGAGCCCGATTCTTCTCCTTTTCTCTGTAGAAGCCACGGCAACCTCTTCCCATGCTCATCGAAAATTAGAGCCGGTGATGCTGCTGAAGCATGAGGTAAACCCGTCTTCTCTTTCCCCTCTTCCTTTCCCTCCCTTCCATGGTGCGATGCACCCTCGCCGGCTATCGAACTCATCGAAAAATCCATGAAAAACGAAACCTCTGTTTTGCTCTGTTTTGGTCGGGTCCTTTCCTTCCCTTTTTTGGTCACCGGCACCACCAGTTGCAGCATCTCACCACTAGGATGGGACCCTCACCTCCCAGCCTTCCTTTCCTATGGGTCTTGGTCGCCGCCGACAGGCCAATGATCAAAAAACAAAAAGAAAAGGGTGGGGTCCCTATTTTTCCAAATTTTCCTCAGTCGGTTGAACCTCACCACCGGCCTTCTCTTGCCCTGTCACCGTTGACCAGGTGCCACCGCCCTCACCAGAGCTCGAGCTACCAAGCTCCTCCCTCGGGTCCTCCCCTACTCGACTAAGGAAGAGGAAGAAAGATGAAAACGGGAGAAGGAAGGAAGAAAGAAAAGAAAAAGAAAAAGAGAAAAAGAAAAAGAGAAAGAGAAAGAGAAAGAGAAAGAGAAAAAAAAATAAAAAAAAAGAAGAAGAGAGAGGAATTTTCTCTCTCTCCTCTCTCTCCTTTCTCTCTCTTCTCTCTCTACCTTCTCTCTATATTTTCTCTCTCTAGATTCTTTCTCTAGACCTTTTTTTCTCTCTCTTTATGGATTTTATCTCTATGATATTTCTCTTTCTCTCTTTAACTACATCACAGACCCTAGAATAAACTTGAGATAAAAATAAGATGATCTGAGATTGCTCTGAAATTCATGCGGTAGATCTGATCCCAGTCCGATCCTATTCGAAATTTGTAACACTTGATTCATATTAAGTCATCCTGATAGGATCTCTGATGATCTCGACCATGATTGCCTCATCAAAAGGATACAAAGATTTTCTTTCCACTTTCTCTCTCTACTTTCTCTCTCTAGAATTTTCTCTCTCTTCATGGATTTTCTCTCTCTTAAAGTCTTGTAGACCAATGGAGGGTCTAGATACTTAGATGAATCTCAATTTTGGATAATCCTAGGAGAAATTCTAGATTTATGTTATTAGGATCGATTATCGGTAATTTTCTTCATATATGATTTTTATATTTGATCAGGGTTATGAAGAGATATGATTATCTGCATAAGATGTCAACTGAAATATCTTATTTTCAAAATTCATAAATCAAAGGAGAATATTGATTTCTATGCTTGAATCAGTCACTGGTAAAGATAAGAATCCCTGTACATGATCACCATTATATATATGCTATTTTACTGTTGGTCTTGCATTATTGGTTTTGCATCATCGGATTTGATATTGATGAATTTATTATATCTGAGATATTGTTATTTGATTTTGAGCATGAGTATGTTATGTCAATATATATGTATCAGAGATTGATGGCATGATTATATGGATATGACATATCTGAATTGATCATAATGCAAGTCGGAATTAATTTGATGAAATCAATACATAATGATTAAATGAAAAGAAAGAGATATATGGTATGGACTAGCCTTGTCATATGGAACAGCCCGCCAGGAGCTTATGCCTGAGACAGCCCGCCAAGAGCTTATGCCTGGAACAGCCCCCATTGGCTTACAGATGGATCAGCTGACCAGGAGCTCATGCCTGGGATAGTCCGTCAGGAGCTTATACCTGGGACAGCCTCTCACAGACTTTCGTACGTGGGACAGCCAGCCAGGAGCTCATCCTGGGACAGCCTTGAAAGGCTTTTAAGTGGACATTGATCCGGATGATGACTAAGGTATAGACTTGGTTAGTCTAGAGCTAGAAAGAAAAGGTTAAAAATCATGTGATTATGAAAAGAGAAATGAAAGATAAGATATGAAATAATTGTTAAACAAAAGTATTTCACCTATTAACATATGATGATGCATCTATTTTAACAAGATAAAAAATTGGTAGATGTTTACATTATTCTAGACATTGAACATGAGATTTTATATTTTATTGCTTATTCTTATTTTACATTACATTACTATATCAGTGTGATATGAGAATTCTTACTGGGTTGTAAAGCTCACACCCCTTCATCTTTTTTTTGTTCTTCTCAGAGTTACAGAACGTTTATGATTGGTTATAGCTTGGATTTACGGATGAGCAGAAGGATAAATAGAGTGTCATAGTATCTGATCAGAGAATTGAAAAAATTTAAATGATAATTATGCAAGATTTTATGAATTATTATTGAAATAAATTGTTATGGATGTTAAGGTTGTAACAATTTAATTTGGCGTTGCATATTCTTTAGGACTTGTTCTAAAGAGTGTGCGGCCATCACGTATCCGACCCGGGTGTTTGGTTCGGGGCGTGACATTAGTGAAGATGGATCAAAGTTGGAGAAAGTGTCCAAGTCCGAACTTGAGTGGATACCTGTAGAGGTCGGACACATATGCGGCTCGACAGCGAACCTCAACTTCATGATCATCAGATAGTAGTGTATCACTATCCATGCAAAGGTGATGATATAATCATCATGGTTAACATAATTAGATTTAAAATAGTTTTAAACTCTCTTGATCTTAGATATATGATTGATCTGGCATAGATCAAGATGCAATCTCGATTGGATCGCATGCTGGATCAAAAATTTTTTGAATTTTATTGCACCTTAATTTAGTCGATCATGCATACAATCTTTCTTTCAGCTGGTATCAGAGCCAAATTATAGGTATCATGCATCTAAGATCAAGATCAGATCTAAATCAGATGTGATATGAAGTGGTGTTAGATCTGAAAGTAAATTAGATTAGATCTAATTTGATACATGTTACTGAAAGTAGATTAGATCTAAATTTTAGTATTTCAATTAGATCAGCATGTTTGGATTAGATCTAAATATCATGCTCTTAATTAGGACTGATTTTATGTTTATATCTGAGAATTTAGATTAGATCTGAAACTTTAGATTAGAAAACTTAAAATCAAAAACTTAATTAAGTGCATTTGGGTTAATCGAGTACATCCTGACATAAGGTTGCCCTGGTATAACGCGAGTTATGTTTAATGCTTGTCCTAGAATGTTATAAGATGAAACCTATAATTGACATCTAAAATTTAGATTGGATCTAAGATTTTAGATTAAAGATTTAATTGAAAGACATTGGGTTAGCCTGATTCATCTTGACATAGGGTTGCCCTAGCATAACACAAGTTATGTGTAATTGTCCTAGGATGATAATAGACCAGACCCTAACCATAAGTCACTTTAGAGACTTAATTAAATTGATTATGAGATAATCATGTTTACAGCTCATCGATACGTGTAGTGATCGCACCGAATCACTACAATCCTTTTTGTAGGGTGTATCATGAACTTATATTAAAATGGTTGCAAATTAGCAATCTATTGTGAGGAACCAAAAGTTGAACTCAATTGGAATGGATCGAACTAATTGGTGTCTAAGGCAAATATAATGAAAGGTGGTTATTTAATTAGGACTGTTACACTAGCAGTGGAGAGTCTCCCACCTTTCTTCACTTATCTAGTCAATTTGATTGACCTAATTCTATTTGAGGAGCTTAAGGTTGAGTTCACTACAATTGATTTACACCATGAGAATGATTTGGTGAGATAAAGTCAGGATCTCTTTAGTAGGTCCAATTTAATTATGGATTTACATGAGATATAATAGATAATTAAACCTAAGAGATCTAAATTAAATTTTCTCATAAAATATTAAGTTTGGCGGTCTTCCATCATTGTAGTCGTGCGGGCCCTTTCTGGAGGTAATTATTCTCGACTAGTTACTATAGTTCAGTTGTACTGGAAAGACAACCATATTATTGGCATGAGATGCTGTAGGATAGAGATGAGATTGGGCCCAATAACTATTAGGTGAGGATCTCAATGACCACTTCATTTCGCAAGAACGATTGGTCTGACTTAATTAAGAAATAAGGCCAATAACTGTCAGGTGAGGCTTTAGGATCTAGAGATTGAAGTTGGCTGCAACATGTTTAGAAAAATATTGGACAAGAGTTGTTCACTTATCGGTTGATACATCACCAATAACTATTAGATGAGAGGGTGTGTTAATCAGTGGGACTGCAATACCCACTAAAAATTTAAAATCGTGGAGGTTTTTGTTTCTTCAAGGAGTGTGGATGATTTAAGAAAATAGTGGAAGTCTTAGTTTATTTTTAAAGTAAAACTCCTAAAATAAATTGATTAAGTCAATTACAAAATCTAACTAAAAATCTTCATCTCTCTGTAGAAAATATCTGCTTCAAATCCCCTTATCCATATCCTAGAGACCAATAGACTGATCGGACCTAATTATAAGGATTGGCTTTGGAACCATAAGATTGTCTTGAGTTTCAAGAAAATAGCCTATGTGCTCGATCGGGACCTTCCTTCTTTACCAGTCCATCAGACTATTGATCAGAGAGTGTCTCATGATAAGTGGTTAGATGATGATAATAAAGTTAGGTGCTATGTGTTGGCCTCAATGTCATTACAGCACTAACACGAAGACATGAAGACTGCTAGATAGATTCTGACTCTATAAGAGTTGTATGGTGAGCAGAGTCATGCAGCCCGCTATGAAGTATCTAAGCGACTCTTCAAAGTGAAGATACATGATGGACAGTCGGTCCATGAGTATTGTTTGATAATGATCAAGAATTTAGAGGAGCTTGAGAAGCACGAAATGTCAATAAAGAAAGAGTTATAGATTGATCTCATTCTGCAATCTTTTACTGATTCATATGCGCAGTTTATCATAAACTACCTTATGAATAAGATCCAATGCACCAAGATCGAATTACTAAAAATACTGGTAATGACTGAGAGAATCTTGAAGAGTTCAAAGGGCTATGTTCTTGCTGTGGAGTGGATTTCTTTCAAAAAAAAGTCTACTGGGAAGAAAAAAAAGTCTGCGAAGAAAAGAAGGTAGAGAATAGTCCCAAGAAGAAAGTTTCGAAAAAAAAAGACCGTCGAGAAGGAAAAGTATTTTCACTGCAACAAAGATGGCCACTGGAAGTGAAATTGCCCTACCTACCTGATGAGCCTGAAGAATGAAAAATAAGGCGTATCTTCTTAAGCTATGCTCGTTATAGAGACTAATCTAATGATTTCTTCTATATCCAATTAGATAATAGACTCTGGATCTAGTGCTCATTTGTTCACTTCAATACTAGATCTTGAAGATAGTAAGAGGTTGAGGGAAGGTGAGATGATCCTATGAGTTGGAAATGGAGCAAAGATTGCTGCTGTAGTTGTAGGGACATATCCTTTATGACTATTGTCGAAAATTAGTTTAGTACTTAGAGACTGTTACTTTGTACCTGTTGCGAGTAGGAATCTAATTTTTATCTCTTGTTTGACACAAGAAGACTATATAATTAGTTTTTATAAGAATCATTATAATATTTATTTTGAAAATAAAAAAGATTGAAAGTAGTTTTCTTATTAACAGTCTCTTTCAGCTATATGTAGATGTATCTGTAAACTATATTGAGCAAGATGTGAATGCTATAGGAATTAAATGACTTAAAGATAAAATTAACCAAAATTAAGTACTTATGGCACTTAAGGTTAGATCATATGGGAGAAGACATGACTAACAGATTGAAGAAAATCAGACTTTTGGGTCCATTGACTTTGAGTCATTTTCGATCTGTGAGTCATAACTTCAAGAAAAAATGACCAAGTTTTCTTTTATAGGACATAAGGAAAGGACCACAGAGATACTTGCTTTGGTACACACTGATGTGTATAGCCCATTCGATGTGCCAGTCAAAAGAAGTTATCTCTACTTCATAATCTTTATCGATGATTATTCATGGTATGGATATGTGTACCTCATGATACATAAATCTGAAGCCTTTGAAAAGTTCAAAGAATTCAAAAATAAAGTAGAGAAGCAAACTAAAAAAATTTTAAGATTCTTCAATCAGATCGAGAAGATGAATACCTTAGTGAAAAAATTTTAAATTATCTTAAGAAGTATGATATTATCTTACAATGGACTCTATCCAGAATGCCTCAACTCAATAGGATTTCAGAATGGAAAAATTGAATTCTATTGGATATGGTTCGATCCATGATAAATTTCACTAACCTTCCTACTTTTCTTTAGGGTCATAGTCTATTAACTGTAATTTACTTGCTGAATTGGGTTCCATCTAAAATTGTTCTTGCCATACCATATGAGATACTGTATGGTAAGAAACCAAATCTGAGTCACCTCAAGATTTGAGATTGTCTGACCCATGTCCAATGATAACAGACGAACAAGTTAGAAACTAGGTCCCTAAAAGCTCAGTTTATTAGATATCCTAAGGAGTCTTTAGGATATTATTTCTATCTCTCGGAGAATCATAATGTGATTGTAAGTCGAAATACCATCTTGAAAAATAGTTTATTCAAGATGGAGGCATAGGGAGATAGATTAAGCTTGAAGAAAAAGTTTCTGAAGTGCAATGAGCTTTGGAACCTATGGAACCTATTCAATTAGAGCCAATTCGTGCATCTCCTCCTCCATCTCGTAAGTCTAGTAGGATTTTCTGTCCTCCTGAGAGATATTTAGGTATCATCATAAAGGATGTTGAAAAAATATTCCTCACTGAGAATGAGATACATGATGATGACCCCAAAATCTATAATGAGATGATATCAGATATCGACTTCGAGAAATGATTAAAGACAATGAAGTCAGAAATTGACTCGATATAATCAAATCAAGTCTAGATCTTAGTAAATCCACCAGTAGATATTGTATCTATTGGGTGTAAATGAATCTACAAGAGAAAGATTGGTTTGGATGAAAAAGTAGAGACCTTTAAGGCTAGATTAGTGGCTAAAAGATATAGTCAATGCAAAGGCATTGACTATCGGGAGACTTTTTTGTCAGTTGCTATGCTTAAATCCATTTGATCACTGCTTGCCATTATAGCATATCTCAACTATGAGATATGGTAAATGGATGTAAAAATAGTTTTTCTTAATGGATATCTTGAGGAAGATATCTGTATGGAGTAGCTGTTGGGTTTCATTTCTAATAATGGAGATCATAAGGTTTGCAAGCTATAAAAATCCATTTATGGACTCAAGCAAGTATTTCGGAGTTGGAACATATATTTTAATAATATAATTAAATAGTTTGGTTTCATCAAAAATAAAGAGGAACTATGCATCTTTAAAAAGATCTGTGGGAGTGCTATCACTTTTCTCGTATTATACATGGATGATATCCTCCTAATTGAGAATGACATTCCCATGTTAATGTCGGTCAAGTTATAGTTGTCCAAAAAATTTTTCATGAAAGACCTAGGGGAAGCATCATTTATTTTGGAGATTAAAGTCTATAGAGATAGATCTAGAAGGATGCTAGGATTATCATAGAAAATATATATGGAGAAAGTATTGAAGAGGTTCAGTATGAAAAATCCAAGAGGTGACTTATACCTTTCAGACATGGAATCCATCTTTCCAGGAAGACATACCCCAACACACTATAAGAAATAGAATGCATAAGCAAGATCCCTTATGCTTCAGCTATAGAAAGCCTCAGGTATGCCATGCTTTATACATGACCTGATATCGCCTATGCTGTGAGTGTCATAAGTAGATATCAATCGAATCCAAGAGAAGAACACTAGACTTCTGTGAAATATATCCTTAAGTACTTGAGAAGGACTAAGGATATATTTTTGATATTTGAAAATGAAGAATTAAAGGTGTAGGGATATACTGATTTAAACTTTATGTCTGATATTGTTGATCGAAAGTCAACATCAGATAGTATTTTCTTATGCAATGGAGGTACTGTAAGTTGAAAGAATTTCAAGCAGCCTGTTATAGCTGACTCCACCATGAAAGTAGAGTACATCGCCACATCGAAAGCTGCTAAGGAGACGTTTTAGTTCAAAAAATTTGTTACGGAGCTGAATGTGATACCATCAGATGCTGTCCTACTCTTCTACAATAACAATGATATCATAGCCCTTGCTAAAGAGTTGAGGTCTTATCAGAAATCTAAGCATATGGAGCGATGATTCCACCTCATCCGTGATTACCTCAAGAAGGGATATGTCAAGGTGAAGAGAGTCAACACTATGGACAATGTGGCTGATCCACTGACGAAGCAATTAAGCCAGCAAAAGATTGAAGCCCATCTTTAGAAGATGGGACTTAGATTTGTAGTCAATTGATTTTAGATCAAGTGGGAGATTGTTAGATGTATACCCTGAAAGCTAGATTGACCGACACTTATAAAATTTTTTTAGGACATATTTTGTAATATTGACTTATAAATTAATAAAATTAAATTTATTTTTATTCATACCTATGTTTTAAGCATCTATGAATCGTCTATTGAGTTAATCAGAATAATGACACATATTCTCAGGAGTTGAAAATTTGAGACATGTGTTATTATAATTAATTCATAAATTACTCCTGATCATCATCACAAAAATGGTGTTTGATTCGAAGAGATTGGTGCATGATCACTTCTTAAGATAGATGGGTCTTGCATCTGTGGTGTGGAGATATTGGAGTAAGAGTGCAAGTGCTTGTTAAAAATAAAGATACTGAGTGTGATCAAACATGAGTAGTCACTAGGATATCTACTTTCTCGTCAGTGACTAACTCGATACTACGGTAGTACGAATAGTTTTTAGATTGCAGTGTCTCGACTGTTCACAGTGAGGGTGCTATAGTTTGACTACACCATAACTCAATCGTCTAGTCATATGAAGTTTTGAGGTGTATGTTGGCTGTAATAATTCATTATAGGAATAGGATATATACCAAGATGAAATCTATTGATCTCGATAGATGAGGAGTAGTCTATGTAGATCATGAAACTGAGTCCTAAGCCCATGGCCATGGCAGTGTGAATAATAAAAGATATTTCCATAACGTTTTACAAATGAACTTGAGTCGATTGAATCTAACATATGATAAGAATGAGGATTGATGAGTTATCCTTAACCTCCATTTTATCAGGACTTACGATAGAAGAACCGAATCATATGGCAACCGCACATAGAGATTCATTCATTCGATGCTGATAGATTGCCACTATATATTGCTAGGTGTCACTGATAGATTATGAGATTAATTAGAATTATATCGATGATCGATAATTTTAAATTAGAAGAATTAAAAGGAGTTTCAATCTATCGAAAAGAGTTTCGATGATATTGATGATAAAGATTGCAATATATTTCACTATCAGATAGAATTAAATCTATAGAGTCACACAAACAAAGATTTTGATCTAGGATAGTCTGATTGGATTAGAATTAATTAAATCCTAATTTTAGGTTTAAGAAAATTATGCTAGCACATGATTAAACACAGTTTCTCTAGATTTGGGTTCCCTATTGGATAGGATTTGACCAAATCAAAGCTAGCTCTTTAGGACATCAAGAGTTGGAGTCTCTGAAGCCTTCTATGTAAGAATTAAGGGTGGGGGGCACTAATAGTTGGTGCCCCACATTTTTGTTCATGCAATATCAAGAGAGAGGGGTGCACCCCCTGGATAAGATCTAGGGGGCATGCGGCCCCTGTGGATTACGGAGAGAGAGGATAGGGGCTTCACGCCATTTGAATTTGAGTTCAAATTTAATGAAGGGATAAGTGCCCCATTTAAATTTAAAGGGGACTTATCCCCTTGTGGATTAGGATAAGGGCTTGCGCCCTATTTGAATTTGAAGGGAGATAAGATGGGGCTGCATGCCCCATCTGATTTTGTTCAACAAAATGGCATGAAGAGGGAGAAAGAGGGGGCACCACATGTTGAGAGTCCTTCTGCTTTAAGGCTGTTGACATGATGAAGGCCTTAAAGCTCTAGGACTCCTGATATTCTAAGCCTATATAAAGGCCCCCTTGCCAAAAGATTTTATTCATTGAATTCCTCAGAATTCTCCAGAGCTCTCCTCTCCTCTCCATGCCCTCTCCCTCTCCTCTCTACTCTTTTCTCCTCTCCCACGCCCAAAGGAGTTAGGCTGGTTGATCTGGTGTGCTCGAAGAGTCGGGTGTTGATAGATCTATGCAAAAGAAGAAGAAGGCTGCGATTAAGAGTTGATCCAAATTCTGTCGAAGATCTAATCCAAGGCTGATCTAGGAGCTTGCTAATCCATCTTGATGAAGATGAATCGAAGTCAGAGAAAGCATCATAGTCTAAATTTGAGTGGATATCTGTAGAGATCAGACACGTGTGCGGCTCGACAGCAGACCTCAACTCTACGATCATCGGATAGTGGTGTATCACTACCCGCACAAAGATGATGATGCAATCATCATGGTTAATGTAATTAGATTTAAAATAGTTTTAAACTCTCTTAATCTTAGATATATGATCGATCTGGTATAGATCGAGATGCGATCTCGATTAGATTGCATGCCGGATCAAAAATTTTTTGAATTTTGCTACACTTTGATTTAGTCGATCGGACGTGTGATCTTTCCTTCATAAGAAGGAGTCCATTCAGAAAGAATTTTTTATTTTAAAATATTTAAAAATTTTATTAGTTAAGTATTCATCCTCTCAATTAGATTGAAGAGCTTTAATATTTTTATTAGTTTATTTCTCAACCATACTTTGATACTCTTCAAACTTTTCAAAGGCTTCGGATTTGTATTTCAGTAGATACACATATCCAAACCTAGATAAATCATCAGTGAAGGTGATAAAATAGGAGTATCTTTCTCTGATCTGAGCCGCCATTGGCCACAAACATCGATATGTATAAGGTCTAATTTAATCATTCTCTCCCTATGTCTAGTAAATAGGATTTTTGTCATCTTTCCCATGAGACAAGATTCACAAGTACTATATGATTCATAATCGTATGGTTAAAAAAAATTTTCTTTGTATAACTTATTTATTCTTGACTCACTAACATGACCAAGTCGGCAATGTCAGAGATATGTGACATTCACATCTTCTCTCTTTCTTTTTTTATTTTTATCAACATGAAAAATATTATCTGAGCGATAAAAATATGAGATCATTATCAACATATCCACAGCCATAAATTTCACTAGAATATGAAATAGAGCAACCTTTGCTCTTTTCATTTATTTGAAAATATATTCCAATAATAAAGATATAGAAATAATATTTCTAATAATTTTTGGCACATAATAACAGTCTACTAGTTTTAAAATCTTATCAGAAGGCAACTCTAATAAATAGGTTCCTATAGCTAGGCCTAGATGGACTCTCCACTAGTGCTGAATAGCTTGAAGTTACCTTTATACAGCCTCCTTACTCCCTGTAGTCCCTATAATGAATTGCATAGATGAGAACCATAAGTGGTATCAAATATCCAAGAGTTTGAAACTGAAGAGCTCAATGATAAATTAGTCTGTATTATATACAAACCTTTAGAAGTATCAACCTTTACTTCCTTTTGCTACTTCATACTTGTAAGATAGTTTTTATAGTTAGTCTTACAATGCCTTTCTTTGCTATAGTGGAAACATTTATCCTTTGTAAAACATTATTTGCCTTCTTCCCCTTGGAGATGCTACCTTTAGAGCTCAACCTTTTCTTTTCTTAGAGCTCTTCTTTATTGCCTTCTTAAGGCCATCCACCATTAGAATAGGAGTCTTTTTGTTCTCGAAATGCCCTTCAACTATCTTCAATATATTGAGCACTCTGGTAGAATCGTGTTCAGTTTGTTCATATGATAATTAATCAAAATTAAGAGAAGAAATCAAAGAGTGATTGCAGGATCAAATCATGGCTACGCTCACCATTCATCACAAATCCAATTGACCTAATTGGATGATTAAGTCAATCATTTTGAGTACATGGGTCTGCACAGATATGCCCTTACTCATTCTGGCATAGAACATTATTTTGATATCTCATATCTAGTAGTCCTACTATGCTCTCCATACAACTCCTTCAGATTGAGAAGTATGGACTGAGGATCCATACTCCATATTATCTCTGCAACTAATTGTTTATGGAGGCTAACATGATACACTTGATAATTATATTGTCATCCTACCACATCCTATATGCGGCTCTTTCCTTCTCTGTAGCATCATCCACGATCGCATTAGGATCAGAAGTAGAATATAGGAGACTTTCTCCTAGATGAGAACTATTCTCAGATTTTTCAACCAGTCCATATAGTTTAGTCCAATCAACTTGTTGGCATCAAGTATGATGCGCAATGAAAGTGAAGATGCCATGATACACATTAATCTACAAAATGAGAATAAAACATAAGCGAACTATTGATGATGATATGTATAATTAGATAAGAACTTTTGTCTAATCTTGTCTTTCATTTATTTGGCAATTTCATAGTCCTCTAGTATAGAAAATGAAAAATCCTATTGTCAGGTTCTTTAGTGGGGTTGAGATTCCAATTCCTCATAAACGCCTTATAGATAGTACAATAAACGTTCATGAGTTCAAGGATAGATAATTCTTATCAATTGTATCTTATACAACTTTCAACATTTCTTTTGTTTCTAAACATTCGTAGTCCATAGATAGCACAACAAACTAAAGTATTTTAGTTAAGTCATATCCTTCATTCCCATATAATTATATCTAAATAATACCATCTTTGTAAATAGCACAACAAGATAGCACTACCCAAATATGCCATAAGTATCACTATGCACCAAGTCAATATCATATCAATTCTTATAGCAATCCTTGTGGATAGCACAAAAAACTCACTATAGATCTTGACATACTCTATTGGCTTAACATGAAGGAAGGCATGGGTAGTATTTTTAACATTTCATTATTATGATTTAATATAATTTTTATGAGGACTTACTGATCTCATGTACATTCAGAATCATGTATATATCCATCACAGGCATAATATATATTAAGCTATCAGCATAATAAAGGTATAAAATAAAACTGGATAGTTATAAACTTTTTTAATGTAATCCATCTGAGCCGCTTGGATGGATTACGGATATCGTCTTAGGTACATCATAGATAGATTCATCTCATGATCTTCATGCACTTCTGCTTTTAATCGCCTAATAGTTTTGTCTTTATCTCTATAAAGGCTTCGATGAATGCTCCATCTTCTTTTTTTTATTTATAAATAAAAAAATATTTTCTATCTAATTATAAATATAATTTTTTATCTTAATTTTTACATCAGCATGTAAATACCCCAATCAGTAGTTGAGAATTATATAGGAAGGAAATAGAAAGATACAGCCTCAAATATAAAAGCACCAGGGGCATCTAGCTCCTATTTTAAAAATTACAACCATTGTAGATACAATCATACAATAGCCATCACAAATATATTCACATATACATCCATCTCATGGGTGTTTTTAGTCCATAACTATCCACCATGCAATTTATAATAATTATAAAGTATGAAATTAACTACTCATGTTGTTCTAATTGTGATATCATTCATACGTACATATGTCATTGGGAATATATGGTGTTTATGCTCATGGGCACAAGACCCATCTAGGATTTTTCTAATATTTTTGGTCCAACATTTGGGCCAATTAAATGATTGGGACTCAACTCTTGTCCAATCTGCATTTTAATTATCATATAGGTTCAACTTTTGATCCAATGTCAATTATAAGTCAACAGTATGTTACGTTTGACTTAAGTTAACCAATTCTTAAATAAATCTTAATCTAATTAGGTCTGTAAGAAATTTAGTCAACTATGAATCAATTCCTAATCTAATTAGAAAAGTGACAATATAATCAACTTCAATTCAACAATCCTAATCTAATTAGAATTATGAGAAGGAGTTGAATTACAATCATAAAATCCAATCTCATCAGGATTGTATATTGTAGTGAACATCCTTAACTCTAGATTGTGCTTGAAGCACCTTTTCAATAGAACAAATTGTAGCTGCCCATGCCCATGATCAAGAGCAATATGGGATGCCCCACCATAGATAACGCCCAACCATAGTGGCCAGCCAAGGCTGCCTTGGTTCTTGGGCACACGCATCTCATGCAATAGCCCTCTTTATTGTGCATCTCATGTGCAAGGAATCAATTCCATGACAAAATCAGATCGCAAGATGCTGCCTAAACTTGTCATACAAGTCTTATAGCCATGCAACCACATCCCAAGGTTTGATCATGGACAGAATAATTCTGTTCTTAACAATAGATGCAACAAACCAGCAATAAAATACCATATAAAAATCAGATTATGACATATTATGAATTAGATCTAATCTATATTATAACAATAACATTAATATTTGATTGAATCAATCAAAGATGGCTCTAATACTACTATTGAGATTTGGATCCACAGTAGAATATGAAAATTTAAAATTTTTATCATGGATTCAATAATTGAAACCCCTTTGATCCAAATCCTAGAACCCAAAATCATCTTAATTATTACAGTCAAATGTATAAAGCACAATCCAGAGAGAGAGGGTAGAAATTATATCTTACAGGTTTCAGATTTCTTGGTTTATATCCATGAGGTCCCCAAGTGTGAACCATCCAATGTTGATCTACATAAGAAAATCAGGGACTCTCCCTCAGACTTTTCTTGAATCCTTTCACAAAGAATCTAGCATAATCAATCCTTTCTTTCTTCCTTCTTATCAAGAACTCTTTTTGATTTATTTCCTCTCTAAGCCAAGAACAATTCTTGGCTTTTTCCCTCCTTGGGCGTCCAACCTTTGGACACTTATTCCCTCACAAAAACCAGCTAGGTGTTAGCCATCTTAGGCGTGAACTAAGGGGTGCACAAAAGGAGGGGTGTGAGGCTTCTTTCTTGCACGGGAATATGGGCGCTCAAAAGAGGGGGCATGGCTGGTTATTAGCTATCCGCATGGGGTTAACCCCTATAAATAGAGAGAGAGGTGGTGCCAAGATTAGTTAGGATTTAGACTCCATGATGTCAACATTTGACACAATCAAAGTTAATTAGAAGTCCATGTGTTATTATAATTTGATTGTATCAGTTTTTGATAAAATCGAACCTTTGATCAATCAACTTTTGACTAATCAAACTCGTTAAGGGATCAGTAAGGGTTTTACACATGCTAGCATGCGTATCATGACTATTCAAGAGATGTGAAATTTTGGTAGAATATCAAAATATCCTTCCATGGTGAGTTCATATAATTCAATCATTCGATCATATGACATCCCAGATAGGCTATGGACATAAAATCATATCAAGTCCAAATATCTATTCATATGTATCTCATTCTGACGATGAGACTTAGTTGATAAAATATCAAAAAATCTTTCTAATGTTCATCCTACTCTGGCCAGAGATTTTTTGAGTCATCATCCTATGAGATCATATAGGATGTTTTCTCCCCTTACAAGAAGTAACCAATTTCTTATTGACTATTTATAACCTCCATGCATACTTCACCATATTCAGAACATCTCATACATATCTCAGAGAGTTATGCTAGGGTATGAATCAGAGTATAGATCCATATACATAAAGTACCATGGTGATCTCAGGTCTAAGGATCACTTGCACTACTCCCCCCATTGACGAACCATCCTTTGACATACTAGTAAGGCTCAATCAGTTATTTTTTTATTGATCAGTTCAGTGAACTCATTCTCTAATAAGTACCAATATCTTTGTATTAGTGTCCCCATACAAGTGACTGTAAGATTTATCATCCGCTCCATCGAACATACATAGGATGTGCCAGTCTTATCGGTATTATTGATCTCCGACTTAATGATCCTACGATTGAAAATATTTTAGATCAAGGCAATCAAGATTTTAGGTTTCAGTGGCATGATCTCATCATCGTCTTAGAACCATTGCTCTAATCTATGAGGTTCGTCATAATTTTGATTAAGACATGAAGTAAAAAATGTAGCATATGATGAAATAAAATACCTCATATTATTATTAAATAAAGAATGTCATGTACGTGAGTACGGAGATAATGTAGAATAGCTCCATGCATCATCCATGCGATTGGCTTGTAGGATACTATTCTTTCAGTATCATAGGAAGACAGAAGTTTTAGGAGTATTATTTTCACCTTAGTGGGTGTGATATATCTGATATTGCCTGCCTGATTTGGCAGGATTTGAGGAGATGGTTATTGCCTTATTTGTTCACTGTTAGCTTTTCCCAGTAATCACAGAAAATTGGTGCAGGCCAAAGGTTAAACTTGCTTGTTATATTGGCCAAGATCAACATCTAGTGATACGTCAGACCCGTCGGGTCGATCAAAGGTCGACCTGTCTGAGGCTACCATCATTGGTCCGAGGCAGGACTTTCTTTCTTACCACCAGTACCAATAACTTGCACTGGTGAAAAAGGGACTGGGTGAACTAAATTTTAGCCATTCAAAATAAAAAGTACCAAAAGATAGTCTAAATCAGTCATCTAGATGTGATAATTACCCTCAACAGATTATTACCATGTGATGGTTCTCTGTGATGATTATTTAAGATAACGTTAAATTCACAAAGAATAGGATCAAAATGGTACGGAATTTAATTGACTAACTCGCTTGTTTAATATATGTAGTAGCGCGCCTAAATAACTCATTCATGCTGCCTTCAAATCCTAAGATCGACAGAGATCATTTAGCCAAAACTTATCTCACTTGAGACCTGGTTGTCACCCTTTTCTTCTCGCAAGAGGTCCTGCATTTAATCCTAAATGATAATAAAATTTTTGCAAACAAAAGTATGCAAACATAGATGAGTTCCATCAATTTGTAATAAGAATACGATATCTAGCAATTAACATTGTCCATTAACATCGCAGAGAACGACACGCGACTTCAGCACGCATCTACTAGCCTCAATGACATCCATCCGAATTATGTCCTCCAAGTGAAACGAAGCAAGTTGATACTCAAACAAACTTAACAACTTACCAAGAGCATCCGTGACTCGTTGGATTCAGGAATTTGAAAAAAATTTAGTTAATTTATAAATTCAGATTGCATATCCAACGGCATAACTAATAGGCCGGATTCAAATGCCAATTTTATTGGCCTTCGCTTATAACGGGAATAAGAAATTCTTTGTGCATCGTAGATGGTGTAAAAATTCGATAGGAGTGCATCATCCCATCCGATTAATATATGTAGTTATTATTTTTCAAAACATATTTAATATCTATAGATCGATCTTTTGTTTAAAAATTTTGTATGAAAAAAATATTTTATCTTTTGAAAAAAAATTATGACATCTTGTAGTGTAATATAGTCTAAGATGTCATAAAATAACTAAGATATCATAATATGAGAAAATATTTTTATTCAACTATTTTTAACGTGTATTTAATATTTATAGATGGATTTTTTTGTTTGAAAATTTTGAATGATAAAAATATTTTTATTTTTAAAAAAAATTATGATATTCTATTCATTTTATGGATGTATATGTCTATAAAATATCATAATTTTTTTAAAATAAAAATATTTTTATTATATTAAATTTATAAATAAAAAATTAATATATAAATATTAAATATATATTGAAAAATAATGATTCGACATTGGTTTTTCTGAGCGGCTCGCGGTGGACAAAGAATTCCGCCAACGGAAATATAATGGAGGGAGAGGCTATAATACGGCGCTTCACCTGAAAGCTGCCAGAGCTTACTTGTTAGTTTTTTTTTTTTTTTTTTTTTGACCTTTTTTTCTCCCTCCCCCACCGCAACACCAGCACATGATTTCTCTAACCACGCGCAATTAGAAATGGCAGGTGACCGCCCGACAACAACGGACCCACTGCTACACCACTTTGCCAACACCAAACTATCCCCAAGCTCGTCCGCATAAGAGTGCGCCATTCCAGCCGCTCGTTTCGCCGACGCTTTCAGGTGTAGTTTCACCGTATCGCAGTTGCGGTCCTTTTTTTCTTTTTTTTTTTCTTTTTCTGTTCCGGTGTACAACGATCACTTCAACCGCTTCTCATGGGCCCCGCTACTTGATGCACGTTAGCTGGATTTAGCTGTCCCCGCGCGAGTTCTCCGCTGTCGTGCAGGCCGAGGAAGTTGCGCGGCAGCCGAGGAATCGGGGAATCATCAAATATCAACTCCAAAACGAACCTGTTTCTTTACCAGACTCGATTGGATAAGGGCCCATCAAAACTATATCTATTTTTAGTGGAGTTTGACTGAAATTATTTAAAATTTAATATTTTCTGTACTCAAATTTGACCAACGATTAGCTCTAATTAAAACTATCTACATTATAAGATTATATATCTTATTAAGAAAGGCCAGGTATCGAATTCATTTCCCTGTTGCCAAATCTAATCAATTGGTGGGCCTGCTCCGATTGTAGCCGACATGCGGATCTATCTTTCGCAATTATAGAATCAAATCCAGCTGCTCAAAAGTCCAACTTTTGTTTCAGCAAAAAAAAAAAAAAGGAAAATCAATTATCCAGCTATCATGCAACTAATAGTGCTGAGAAATATTCGTCCGGCATGTGAATCAGGGCAGCTACCATAGCCCGGTGTAAGCCCGCGTAACAAACGTAACAAAAATGCAAATAATAAACCAAAATGCCAGCATTACCCTCTTCAAACGACTAAAGGTAGAACCAAAAGCCAGGATAAAATCGTCATCTAAAACAAACCGACATTTAAACAAACCATTGGACGCTTACGGGCGGATTGCGCCGAAGAATCGACCCCACCTCCTGGCTATCTAGACACGTGTCGCCCGATAGCTCTCTTTAGCCGTGGCTCTCATCCCTGCCGCCACTGGACAAATTATTGGCTGTACCACGCCCAGATAGACCAACCAAATCCCACGGTGGATGACACGCCACATTAACCCTTCTATTTCACGAATTCCCGATTGCGCGTTATCCACCGTGCACGTGCTCCACGATTTGCGCTGGTCTACGTGGTCCAGGGAATAATTTCTCCTCGCGACCGTCGACGTCGCCGTCCCAAGCGAATCGCGCCGCTTTTTAACCCAACGTTTAAAATAAACGCGGAGCATTTTTAATTCATAGAGAGAGTGGAGTTCTCTTGGACAGGGTGGAGACAAAAACGAAACCCAAAGAACTCGACTGGAGATTCCTTTCTCTGGCCGAGAGCGGCGGTTTCCGGAGGCGGTTTTGGGAGGAAGAAGCTCTTTTACTCGCGGAAAGTGGTTTTCCGGCGGCGGGAGGAGGGAGGGTATGGGCGGTTTGCGGTGAGGGGAAGATGGTGAGGAGGAGGCTGTTTCTGGTGCTGCTCTGTGTGACGGTTCTTGCGCCTATTGTTCTGTTCACCGATCGGCTGGCCACCACTCCCAATTCCATCGGTGAGTCCCTAACACAGAGAAAGATTGATAGCGAAAGGATTTTGATGAGCGTTTTTCTTGACATCTGCTTAATTTTTCAAGAAATTTTTGCTTTCTGGTCTTTGTCACGTTTTTTCACGAAAGCTGATCTTTCTCACGTCGTTTTTGTTCTCTTTTTCTGTTGTTTGCTTCAGTGAATGGCGGGTTTGTTGATGACGTTTCCAATCTGGTAAAGTCCGGTTATGATTTGCTTTTACCTTTCCTTTTTGATTTTTTTCATAAAGAAATTGGAGCAATATTTGTTCATTTTTTGAATTTTCTTTCTTTTTTTTTTTGCTTTCTCAATTTCAGAGTTTTGGGAATGAGACTGAGAGGCTAAACATTCTTCCTCAGGTATTCCTTACTCCTTATTTTTTTTTGGATCATCGAGGATTTCTTGATTTCTATACTTATATTTAGATGATTAAATCTGGCCACAGGAGTCCTCAGTTTCTGTGAAAGAACCGATCCAGACGGTTCATTCCGATAGTTCGAGCAATTCCGATCAGGTCTCAGCTTATTCAAGAGATGGATTACTGGCACTGAAGCCAGAAGGTAGGGTTCTTGTATAATTCGTTCCCACGAAATTAGGGTTTTAATTTGTTCTCGTATTTTAGAAAGTATTTTTTATCGAAAAAAAAAATCATTTATGCGTTTGTGATTCATCCACGAGACGAGATTTGCCAAAATTGGTTGTCTGGTGGTGACATTTTCTGGTTCGTTTAATTTACAGAATTGCCATCAAGAAGCTCTGGAGAGCACAAAACGCGGGTGCTATCGGCAACCAATGAGAGGAAACAATCAGAGAGGGAGGGTGTGATCGATAAAGTGACCAACCAGGAGAGCAGGAGTGATGGGTTGGAGAAACCCATATCGGTTGCAGAGAATAAGGGAATGGGATTCCAGAAGACCGGAGAAGCCACCCGATTAAAGAAGCAGGTAACTTGGCCATCAAAATTTGGGTGACTATCGCCTCACATGATCTTCTGAGTTGGAATTGTTTGATAGCTGAGTAAACAATGATACATGATTTTTTATTTGCTTATAGTTTATCATGACTTGGTCGCAATGTTTAATGGCTTAAGCACATGTTAGTGTGAAAAATGACTTAGTCTAATAAGTTGGTTTCTTTAAAATTTATAACTTAGTTTTGATTATAGTAGTTATCACTGCTTGGTTCTTGCGCCACTTTAATCTGTGGTAGGAAGGAGGTAGGAAGGAGACTTCTAGAAGAGTTTTGCGTATATTCCGCTATTGCTTATCATATATCTTGGTCAAAGAATTCATTCCTTTCTTTTAGGTCTTCACGTGGTAGGTTAATCCGGTTGATTTTTTCTGGATAAATGGAAGTTTGGTTGCAAGTTTTGCTATGTTCGGTGATGAATTTTGGGTATATTCTGCTATTGCTTATCATATATTTTGGGGAAAGAATTCATTCCTTTCTTTTTTTCTTTTAGGTGGTAGGTAAATCCTGTTGACGGTTTCTGGATAAATGGAAGTTTGGTTGCAAGTTTTGCTATGTTTGGTGATGAGTTTTGGGTATATTCTACTATTGCTTGTCATATATTTTGGGGAAAGAATTCATTCCTTTCTGTTAGGTCTTCACGTGGTAGGTTAATCCTTAGACGGTTTCTGGGGAACTGGAAGTTTGGTTGCAAGTTTCGCTATGTTCCATGATGAGTGATGGGCTGAAAATCAATATATTCAATTGTAAAAGCAAAGTAAATTACTGTTCTATCTTGCTCCAGGGATCTTTATATTTTTAATTCCCAATATTGAATTATTAATATTATTGTATGTAATTTCTGTTTTTAATTATTTATGTCACTCAGTTATTTAGGCAAGTTTCATGGTTTGTCCAGTGATTAGGACACTATGGATGTGGGAACGAGCTTGTAAGAAAATGTTGGATTATATGGTGATAATTAGTTCTTTAACCATTTGTCAGAGTTACTCTCTGTAGACTTTGTATGGAGTCTTTGTCATCATTGTTTTTTCCGATGGTGTATGAATGTTAAACGCTCTTCAATATTGAAAACTGTCATTATTTTATCGAACCTCGAACATTAATGTATTGGTTCAAGGGATGCCATTAATATTAAACTGAAATAATTTATTTTGTGCGAAGGAAGAAATTAATTTTGGCTGATCTTATTCAAAGAGAATTGGTCTGTAGCTTGTGCCCCCCGTCTCTAAATTTGTTATTTAGTTTTTATTTACTGGTTTTATCCTGTTTTCAGGAGAATAATCATGATAAACAATCTCGGCGAACGTCTGCCAAAGGTCATTCAGGAAAGCGCCGGATGGAAAATCATGGTGGTAGCACCGCCATGCCTCGCCGGATGGAAAACCTTGGTGGTACCACAGCCATACCTGATGCTAGAGTAGTGCAGCAGCTTAAGGACCAGTTGATAAGGGCAAAGGTTTATCTTGACCTTGAATCTACTCAGGGCAATCCTTCATTCATCAGGGAGCTCCGAGTGCAGGTAAGGGATGTTCAGCGGGCTCTTGGTGATGCCACAAAGGACTCAGAATTACCAAAGAAGTACGTTTGCTAACTTCACTATATAGGTCATTTGTCTTTGTCCTATTAAGGCTTGTAGTTCATCAATTTGTAGTATTTGTAAATGTGCAAATAAAGAAAAAGAAATTATACACAGATTGATTGAATATTTCAGATATATAATTTTTGAGAAGTAAAAAAGTGAGATATATAGACTTAGCTGCTGGTCTAACTGTTTATTTTCCGTTGATTAATGCAGTGCTTATGCGAAACTGAAGGCAATGGAACAAACTTTGGCTAAGGGCAAGCAAATTACTATTGATTGTTCTGCTGCTATCAAAAAGCTTAATGCTGTGCTTCGCTCCACGAAGGAACAACTACGTGTTCATGGGAGGCAGATAGTGTTTCTTACACAACTAGCAGCAAAAACCATCCCTAAAGGTCTCCATTGTCTTCCCTTACAACTTACTGCTGAGTACTATTCACTGCATGCCAGCCAACAGGAATTCCCATGTCAAGAGAAACTTGAAGACCCTGCACTTTACCATTATGCACTGTTCTCAGATAATGTATTGGCAGCAGCTGTGGTTGTGAACTCGACTGTGTTTAATGCTAAGGTAAGCTGCTTGACTGCTATCACCACTGGTTAAGTAAGAAGTTTTATATCAGTTTTCATATAATTCTTAAAGAGGACAATCTCTTCCTTTCAGAACTCTGAGAGCCATGTCTTCCACATTGTCACTGATAGGCTCAATTATGCAGCCATGAGGATGTGGTTTTTAGCCAATCCCCCAGGAAAAGCAACTATCCACGTTCAGAACATTGAAGAATTCACTTGGCTAAACTCAAGTTACAGTCCAGTCCTGAAACAGCTTGGTTCTCAATCCCTGATTGATTTCTACTTCCGGACTCATAATGCTAAGCCTGATGGAACCTTGAAGTACCGAAACCCAAAATACCTCTCCATCCTGAATCATTTGCGGTTCTATCTTCCTGAAATTTTGCCAAAGCTCAACAAAGTGGTCTTTTTGGATGATGATATTGTAGTTCAGAAGGACCTAACTGCTCTTTGGATGATTGATCTTAAGGGAAACGTTAATGGTGCAGTCGAGACTTGTGGTGAAAGCTTCCACAGATTTAATCAGTATCTGAACTTCTCAAATCCTATTATTTCCAAAAATTTCGACCCTAAAGCTTGTGGCTGGGCATATGGAATGAATATATTCGATCTGGCTGAGTGGAGGAAGCAGAACATTACGGAAATCTATCACACATGGCAGGAACTGGTAAGACACGGGTACCACTTCTTTGTACTCATCTGTCTTTTGCATGTATGTCCTTAACTTCAATTCCATTTCTCACATTGTCTTATAAAGGGCTTCATCTGTTTTTCTTAATTATTTATTTGATGTTTCAAATTACTGTTTTTCTTGTTATTTTTTAACTTTGAAGGCCTGCAAAAACACGGGCAGAACTTTCATCCCCATTTTGGGTACATGTTACCAAATACCATCTACTTAGTTGTTTATCGTTTCCAGTATATGAAGAATTTCAGAGATTGTTTCTCTGAATTATCATTTAGATAACTTCTGTAATATGCGTGGATAACAATAATGTCTAAAATTCTGAAACTAGATGGCATAAACATGTGTTGTTTATCCTTATGTTACTCCTATAGCATAATGTAAAGTTACTTTTAGCACAGCTTCAGAAGGTATCCTATTTACTGTAGCTTTGAGGAGGCTTGATCTAGTATTTGCGATGCTTGGAATGTCTAAAATGATTCAGACAACCCATAGACATTCATCATCTACTATGGAAGTTGTGCAAGACAAGATCTTTCAGCACACTTTTGCTGCTCAGTATTCCATTTTTTGCTGAAACTGATTCTGATCTATGGCTGTGTCGGCAGAACCATGACAGGCAATTATGGAGTTTGGGCAGTCTACCACCTGGTTTGATAACATTTTATAATCGCACAGTTGCTCTAGACCGCTCATGGCATGTGTTGGGCCTTGGGTACGACCCAGATGTGAACCAGAGAGAGATCGAACGGGCAGCTGTCATACACTACAACGGAAACATGAAGCCTTGGTTGGAGATTGGCATGCCACAATATCGCAACTACTGGTCTAAATATGTGGACTACGATCAAGTTTATCTGCGGAACTGCAACCTCAGCCCTTGAAAAGGCAATATCTCTTAGTCTCTCTTTCGAACAGCGATGTGACAAATTTTTTTTGAAGTTCTTTGTTCTTTTGTTCATTTTTGTTCTGGAATTTAGACATTTAGTTCGATTCTTTGTGCTCTAGTGTTGTAAATGGACTAGGGCACTTACTGTGGTATTCTCCCCCAACCTCCCCACCACCCCGATACATTTGTAATTAGAATGCCGGCTTCTTTCACCTTTTTTGGGTGGAAAATGGTAGAAGTGAAAAATTTCCTCCAATTTTATTAATAAGAGAGACTAATTACTAGAGGGAAGGGAAGAATTACAAGAGCTTTAGTGTCAATTCTTTTGCTTAAGCAGAGCAAGATAACTGAAAAGTGCTTGATCTCACCGGGAAGTCTTGATCGAAATTGAGTTTCCATTGTGACCTATCAACAATTCTGCTTAGTCTAACTGGTTCTAATGTATACCTTAGTAGCTCTTGTTGGGATCATTCAATCGACTCCTGACTTCGACTCTACATCGGTCTTATGAACATAATACTCAGATTATCAATCAGTTAATCAATCGAAAGTCGGCTATTATCAACCAACCAACAATGGGCAATCACGACGATTTAGTTAATATCTGATCGGTATATCAGAGTTGTTATTCGATATTTATTCAGATTCCATCGATCTACTACTATTACTGACATATGGTCAATCTGTCTTCTCACGATCATATAAGTTTAGAATATGCAGAATCTACACATCTAACTGTTATAAGTACTTATTAACTATGTGTCACAGTCATTAGTAGACATAAACAGTCCATAACTTCATAATTATGGTCCGATAATTTAGTACCATAAAAAGCGGAACCACGTGTTCTATGGTTACATCTGAATCATCTATAAAAGGGAGGTAATTGAACAGTATTGGTAAGATAATTTTAGGTTGAGATTCTGTCATTTCAAATATTCTTATTGCTGTTTACCACTCTCCGCCGACTTAAGCATCGGAGGATCTCTGTCGAACACAATTTCGGTCCGTGAAGATTTATTTTGTAGGTGCTCTTCATCGCGACAGGAGATTGACCGCAACAGATTGACACACCAAGTAGGGGAAGACTACAATTAACCATGTCGAAAACTAGAGCTCAATACTTGACGGGATCGGCAAGATAGTTTTTCTATCGAAAAGATGTTCCCCCCCACCTCCTGTGGAAGAGCTTATTTTTTCGCATCTTGTGGTCACTACGGACGTGCAAATTGTTGTGCTCGTGCAGCAAATGAAAGTTTTGACGAAGACGGTTTAAAGCTTCCAATAGCAGTAAACTCAGTAGCAGCAGCAGCCATCGGTGGAGGAACCGGTGGCTCAGTCAGTGCCATTATCCACAGCGCTCACCCTCCTCATCTCCGGAGCGACGACCATCTCGACACTTCCATTGAGACAGACAACTGCATTCTCGATAATCCCATCGTGCCATCCATGATACACGGTGTTCTCCCTCTCCTTCTTGTGCATACAATATCAGGAAGGAGAAAAGGCCGCGGATGCCTTCTGCTTCTTCATCTTCAAGCTCTTCAGGGGGCTCTACCCCTAGAGTTTTTCAGCAACGGTGGCTCGATGACTATGAACGTAAGTTCAAGAGATTGATCGTCAGCTTGTCCGACTCAGGTGGAAGGTCGGAAGTCCTCCAATGACTACGATTTTCACACTGCCCAGCCTCTCTCTCAGCACATCCTGAATGAATCGATTCTCTCTCGATTTAAGATGCCACAGATAGAGGCATATGACGGCTCCACCAACCCAATTGACCATTTGGACAGCTATAAAGCCCTCATGATGATTAGGAGGTAATCACGTCGTCTTATGCATTGACTTTCCGACAACTCTTCGGAAGACTGCACGAGTCTAGTATTTCAGGCTTCAGTCAAAGAGCATTAACTCCTTCGAGCAGCTCGAGCATTCTTTTGTGGCTACTTCAGTACTAGCCGAAGGCTGTCACGGACATCAGACAGTCTTTTCTCAATCAAGTAAGGTGAGACAGAGATGTTGAGAGATTATGTGGCTCGATTTAATGCAGCCACACTTAAGGTTAAGGACCTCATGAAGATATGGCTATATCGGCCATAAAGAGGGGTCTGAGGAGATTCGGATTTACATATTCTTTAGATAAAATTCTCCCTCGGACCTATGCTGAACTTCTGAAGCACGCATACAAGTACATTCGCACGGATGAAGCTGCTTCTGATCGACGTCAAACAGAAGAAAAATGTCAGAAGAAGAAATAGAAAAAAAGTGAAGCTCCGACCGAATCAAGTCGGCCAATTACCAATAAGAGAGTTTCACCTCGATGATGGAGTCCGAAGCCAAACAGCTATGGCAGGTATGACTCCTATACTCCTCTTTCTGCTCTCTGTGCGTAGATCTTGATGGAGATCAAAGCAAAGGAGTATCTACGACACCCCCACCAATGAAAGCGTCATCGAGGAGTTGTGACTGGAAGAAGTACTGTTGGTTGCATCGTGATCATGGTCACGATATCGAACAGTGCATCCAGCTCAGGGATGAGATAGAGTCCTGATTCGATGAGGCTACTCGAGAAATTCCGACACGATCATCCGATTCAACCTCCTACCGACCAACAACCTCAGCCACAAACTGAGGAGACACTCAACAATCGACTAATGGTGGGAGTAATCAATATGATCTTCGGACAACAGAAGAATTGGGGGGCAATTTTTGAAGAAGAATCGATGAAGAAATGATGACTCGACAATGTAATTACTTTTTCGAAAAAAGATGTTCGAAAAATTCAAACTCCCATGATGATGCTGTCATTGTCTCGACAATGATAGTAAATTATGATGTAACAAGAATTTTAGTAGATAATGGAAGCTCAACAGATATTTTATTTTACTCGACTTTCTTCCGAATGCGACTACCAACAGATCGACTCAGGAGAGTCTCGACGTCATTAGTTGGTTTCACTGAAGATGTAGTTATCATGGAAGAAAAAATTACTCTTCCTCTAACTATCGGAATAGATCAACGATAGAGTACTGCTCTCTTAATATTCATGGTTGTCTGAGTTCCTTCAACTTATAATACTATATTCGTACGATCTGGACTTAATGTTTTGAGAGCAGTAGTCTCGACATATCATCTGCTAGTCCGATTTTGATAAAAACTAGAGTCGGAGAGATGCATGGAGATCGATAACTTGTCCGACGCTGCTTCCTGATTTTCACATAAAATAATCAACCTGAAGACTCTTTATCCATTGATAAATTGGATCAAAGAGAAAATGAAAAAAGGGGTGAACCAGCCCAGCAACTGATTTTCATCCCACTAAAAGAAGAAGATCCTGAGAAGACGGTCCAAAATGAGTTGCAGCTGTCTGATTCGGAGCGACAGCAACTAATAAATTTATTAAGAGCAAATATCGATATTTTTGCTTGATCGACTACTGATATGCCAGGCATTTCTTCGGAGATAATAACCCACTGGCTAAATATTGATCCAAAAGTCAAACTGGTGAGACAAAAAAAAGGCCTTTTGCTCTCGAAAGGCAGAAGGTCATCGATGAAAAAGTCGATAAGCTCCTCGCAGCTGGCTTCATCAGGGAAGCTAATTATCCTGACTGGCTCGCCAATATAGTAATGGTGAGAAAGGCCAATGAAAAGTGAAAAATCTGCATCGACTATACAAATCTAAATGAAGCCTGTCCGAAGGACAGTTTTTCTTTGTCGAAGATTAATCAACTAGTTGATGCGACTTCGGGGCACCGACTCTTAAGCTTCATGGATGTCTTTGCAGGCTATAATCAGATTCGAATGGTATCTGAAGATGAGGAGCACACAGCCTTCGTAATCGATAAAAGCATTTACTGTTATAAAGTAATATCTTTGGATTTAAAAAATATCGAAGCCACATATCAATGGTTAGTTAACAAAATCTTTAAGGCATAGATCGGGCGAAATATGAAAGTTTATGTGGATGATATATTGATGAAAAGCCCTCAAACTACTGATCATGTTCGGAATCTAGAAGAAGTCTTCAGTACACTTCGATGACATCAGATGAAATTGAATTCGACGGAGTAACTTCTAAAAAGTTTCTTGAGTTTCTTGTGTCACAACGAGGAATCGAGGCCAATCCCGAGAAAATAAAGGCTATCATCAATATGAAGCATCCAAGTTCCAAGAAAGAGATACAACAGCTTAATGGAAGGATCGCCGCACTCAGTCGATTCATTTCAAGACGACAGAAAGATGCTTCTCCTTTTTTTAAAATACTACGGTAAGCAAAAGACTTCTCATGGTCAGACGAGTGTCGATAGTCCTTTGAGGATCTAAAAGATACCTTACATCTCCACCATTGCTTACAAAATCAAAGGTCAGAGAAACTTTGTATCTCTACTTGACGATATCGACAGAGGCAATTAGTTCAGTACTTATCCAGGAGGATAAAAATCGAATTCAATGATCGATCTACTATACTAGCAAAGTGCTTCATAATACCGAAGTGAGATATTCAAGAGCGAAGAAGATGATCTATGTTCTAATCATATCATCACAATGACTTCGCCCATACTTTTAAGCATATCCTATTGTCGTCTTGACAGATCAGTCGTTGAAGGCAATCTTACACCAACTTGATATGTTGAGTCGAATGGCAAAGTGGGCAATAAAGCTTGACGAATTTGATATACAATATCATCCACGTCTATTGATGAAGGTGCAAGTTTTGGTCGACTTCATCGTTGAGTGTAAATACCAGACAATAATCCTAAGGATGAATCCAACGATAAAATAAAGCAAGCTACAACTCTCGAGCCCGACTTAACATCGGTACGGGTGCTACATATTGATGGAGCATCTAATGCATAAGGTAGTGGAGCTGGTCTCATTCTCATCAATTTTGAAGGGGTTGTAACCGAATATGCTCTTCGATTCAATTTCAAAATTTTAAATAATCAAGCCGAATATGAAGCATTCGTAGCTGGCTTAAAGATTGCCAAGGAGCTTGATATTGACAGTCTGAAGGTCTTCATCGACTCATAGTTGATTGCTGGGCAGATTAAGGGCAAGTTTGAAGCCCGAGACCCCATCATGATGAAGTATTTTCAGAAGGTGAAAGATCTAATATCAATCCTAAAATATTTTGAGATCTTTCACATCCCAAATATAGAAAATGCTTGAGCCAACATACTTTCGTGACTCGCAACCACTTCTTTCAATTCGCTGGGTCGGACATTTATCGAATATCTTGAGCAGTTGAGTATTGATAAAGTCGAAGAAGCACTACAACTCAATGACGAGCCAAGCTGGATGGATTCGATCATCTAGTACTTGACTGATATAACTCTACCTACAGATCCCTCAGAAGCTAAACAACTCAGATGGACGGCCTCGCAATATATTTTGATGAATGAGCAATTATATAAGAGGCCGTTCTCTCTTTCTTTACTGAAGTGTTTGGAACCGATAGATGTCGACTATGCACTTAGGAAAGTTCATGAAGAGATTTATGAAAATCACTTGGGAGGCAAATTTTTGGCTTATAAAGTCTTACGACAAAGATATTATTCTCTCACCATGAAGAAAGATGCAGCTGAACTTGTTCGAAGGTGTGAACCATGTCAGAAATATGCAAATATACAATACCAACTGGCCAGTCAGTTGATATCAATTGTTGCACCATAGTCTTTCGCATAATGGAGAATTGACATACTTGATCCTTTCCCTCCGATATCTGATCAAAAGAAGTTCATAGTAGTCACCATTGATTACTTCATCAAATTGGTGGAAGCTGAACCTCTGGCACAGATTACTGAAAGTAAGATAGAAGACTTCATTCAGAAATCAATCATATGCAGATTCGATTTACCATATACTATTACCGATAATGGTCGACAATTCGATAACCATAACTTCTAAGAATTCTGTGCAAAATTTTACATCATGTACAAACTCACATCAGTCATTCATCCACAATCCAACAGTGAAGTGAAAGTGACGAACCGAACAATCTTACATGGACTTAAAATCAGACTGAATAAAGCTAAAGACCTCTAGGTGGAAGAACTATATCCGATTTTATGGGCATATCGAACAATGCCTCGCATACCAACGGGAGAATCGCCATTCAACCTGGCATATGGAACAGAAGTGATGACCCCACTTGAGATCAGATTACCATTAGCAAGGGAAGAACAATATAGTGAGCTGAGCAATTCAGAATATCGAAGAGCCGATCTAGACTTACTTTCAAATGTCCGACAGCAAGCTCAAGTTCGGATGGCAGCATATCGGCAAAAGATAGTCCGATATTATAATACAAAAGTTAAGCCAAAGATCTTCCGTTCAGGAGATCTGGTCCTAAGCAAAACAGAAGTCTCAAGACCTCTCGATCAGAAAAAAATATCTCCAAATTGGGAAGGATCCTATAGAATAATCGAGACACTTAGATCGGACGCATATCGACTGAAAATTCTTGAAGGAATAATTATTCCTCGAACGTAAAATACCGACAACTTAAAGATGTATTATTAATAAAGTTATTCATATGTACAGTGTTCAAAATGAAACATTGAATTTCAGAATTACAAAAGTTTTGACCAACTATAAAGTAATATTAGATCGATAAATGGATGGTCAATTTTATCGACTATATTTCAATTTTTCACTGTAAAAATCAATACATCAATTATATCTCAACTTTCATTGTAAAAGTCGATATACCGACTGTATCTCAGTATCGATTATATCTCGGCTTTTCACTGTAAAAATCAATTATAATCGAATGACTATTTATGCCGACTTAGTTTTAACTAAGCGGAATGCTATGCCAATACGATCTAGATCGAATTGAAACTATACGACTTGACTACGATCAGTCGAAGGATATTCGGCTTGCCACTATTTATCAAATAACTAGACATACTGATTTGACTATGATCAGTCGAGAGATATTCAGCTTATTACTGTTTATCCAGTACCAAAAGATAAAGTATGTCAATTGATTTTTGACTAACGGACGATTCTACAATTACTACCGAACATTCGATGTATCGATCAATCTTCGGTTGTCAAACTACGACATTGCAAGTATATACAAGGAAGAAGGAATTTGCACTTAGAAAATTTTTCTTTCATTCATTGAAAAGAAAGTTACAAAATTAGACTAGAGTCTGATTATAAAATTTTTAATTATAAAAAAAAATAAAAATGCTACATCAATCACTAGTCATTGTCTTCATCTCCATGCTCCAGCATAGCATCGATGACTAGAACAGCTTCTGGTGTAGTCGGTGCATTTTCTTCAGTCGGCGCAGCCCCTTCTTCGGCAGCTTCATCTCCCGAATAAGGAGGAATGATGTGCTCAAATCCAAATTTGGGTACAATTTTTTGATCGCATCTCGACCGTCTTCGTATCTGATGTAATATGAAGCAAACCCACCTTCGAGGATTTTTTTATTTGAATTCTTCTGAGTTTTTGAAGTTCTTGATGGCTTGGTTCAGAGCTTCCTTCACCGACTCTGCTTCAGCTCGTGCAGAGGTCAACTCAGCATCGGCCAGTGCCAACCTTTCCAGGGTGGCCCAATGCCTTTCACATTCGGCTTCAAGTTCATCAATGCATCCATCCCTCTTTCATTGAAGCCGATGGATGGAGTGCTTCTTGCTCTTGATCTGCGACTCAAGAGACAAGATATTCTAGTGAGCTGACTCAAATTCGGCTCTGAAAGACTATAAGTTGGCCGTCATTTGGGAGATCTGCTCCTGAAGTTCCTTCTCCCATTCAGTCACCGTCTGAAGTTGTTTGACGGCAATATTCTTTTCAGTGGTGACGACCGTCACTTTGTCCATTCAGGACCGACAAAAATTGGCAATCTTTCGATAGCCGACCTCCAAATCATGCATATCGTGTGCCCACTGAAAAACAGAAGATAAATCAAGTCAGACCGAATCAAAAAAAAAAAAAAAAAATCGGAAAACTTACCTCAAGTATCATCGGATAAAAAGAAGAAAACATCTCAGCGATGGTTTGGTTCTTCCTATTCTCCGATCAGTCAGGAGAAGAGCAGCTTGGATGAGCCTCTTGGCCAATGCCGGATTGGCCAAGGCTGACTCACCCTCGGGGATCCTAATGTCAAAAAGAATTGGAAGGCATGATGACCCATCATCTGTCGAGGTCGCTGGCACCTTCTCTCGATATCTGGTCGGCAGCCCCGTGCTCGAGAATGTAGGAAAGTCGGTGCTCCACTGCACCCGAGAGCATTTCGTCGGAGGAATGGCTGGCACAACTGTGGATTGTTCAGGTTCGGTCGCAACTCCCACCCCGGTCCGAACCTCTGTTGATGGAGCCACCGATGGTACTGCTGTAGCTCCATCTTCTCCCACCATCCTATCTTCAGCGGACGACGCCTGAGGAAGCATTGTCGGGGTCGACAATGTTAGGACTGGCTGGGAGCCATTTTCGATGGAATGTCGGATTCTCTCGTTGGTGCGGATGGAGTGGCAACCTGACTCTTCTTCGACGATCGAGAAGGATCAGCTTCGGATGCTGTCTTTTTTTGACACCGTGCAGACGAATGTCGGTAGATGATACTCATGCCCTCAGCTGCATAGCTGCAATCAAAATAAAAAATCAGTACAGTTCAGAAACAAACAAAAGCAAAAAGTAAACAACCGACTATGTTATACCTAAAGAAGTAACCGAATTAAGTCCGACGTTGTAGAGAGCTTGTTCGGTCATTAGCTCTCGTTGCGGTAGAACAACCATGTCCTTCAATTGGAGAAAATCTTCCTGATCATCGGCCTCCATCTGACTGTTCTCATTGGGGCCAGTCCTTGGATCACCCTAGTATGAAGGAAAACCCCAGGGAGATGAAGAAGAAATAAAGAAAAATTAGTTCTTCTATCTATGAATGGACAATGAAGATCGGTGATGAAAGAAAGGCCTTTCCTCGGATTGAAGAACTACCAACCTTTGGCCTTTGGATGAGGACGAAGGATAAAGAAAGATCGAAAAAAGAAAAGATGAGGAACGGTTGGTATAAGCTGACATAACAGTGCGAAGCTGATGATCGACGGATAGAATTCGGAGCTAACTAAGCAGGACAGAGGCTGTTATAGTCAAGAAGATTTCGGACGAACTCTGGAATAAAAATCGAAGATCGGTACAAAGGTCCTCGACATCAATTGCAACTTGGTTTGGAGGAGAATTTATCCGACCGTCTGAACCAGGAGCAGACAGCTGATACTGCTCCGGGATATGGTACTACTCTCGGAGCCATTCAATATTGGATCTGGATAAGGAAGAAGCTTCCATTTTCGGATCTAATGGAGATTTGTCAGTCGGATTTTCCAACCGACTATCCTGAGAAGAAGAAGCCTTCTTACTAGCCATCAAAAATAAAAACTAGAGAGGAGAAGAAAATCCTAAAACAAAAAACTCTAAGAGGAGAAGAACCCAAGGATAAAGACAAGAAAACTTGATCTAAACCTAAAGAGGGGCGAAGAAGAAACTCGGAGCTCCTAGTACTTGGGTAGCCTTCCGACAGAACCTTCCGCTGTAGAGGATGGTGACAAATGCAAAGTAAAAATCTGGCGGAAAGCGACTTCATATATATAGGACCCCTCAATGGTCCAGATAAAATCGATTAAATTTGGATCTCTTCGAATATCGACACGTGGTGACATCAAGACCGACCATTGGTCAGACGGTTCGATGCATCTGCTCTCAGATCGTACCACCTCACCATTATCTGCATGAATAGCTCAGAGCCAATGATGCTTTGACACGTGGTCAAAATCTACTAGTCAGGATCAAATCGTCCAACGTCGAATATCTTTCTGAAACGATGGCTCAATAATGATTTCACAGCTATCGAAACAGCAAAATAGTCAGAGATCTCTCGTATTCCAAAAACTCATTAATACAGCAGTCGAGTCGGGGCTCGAGACGACACGTGACAACTTCCTTCGTCCAATGTGATAGATCATGTGATGATATACACGTCAGATTACCTTAGACTTGGGAGTGAGGGTTAACTGTTGGGACCATTCAACCGACCCCCAACTTTGACTTTGCATTGGCCTTATGAACACAATACTCCGACTAACAATCAACTAACTGACCGACAGTCGGCTATTATCAACCAACAACGGACAACCACGATGACTCAGTTAATATCCGACTAATGACCATTGGTATATCAGAGTTACCGTTTGATGCTCATTCGGATCTCCACCGACCTCCTACTATTATCGATATATGGTCAGCCTATCTTTCCACGATCATATAAGACCAGAATGTGCGGAACCTACACATCTAACCGTTATAAGCGGTTATCAACTACGTGTCACGGTCATTAGTAGGCATAAATAGCCCATTAACTCTACAATTATGGTTCGATAATTTAGTACCATAAAAAGCGGAACCACGTGCTCGACGGTTACACCTGAATCATCTATAAAAAGGAGATAATTGAATAGTGTTGGTAAGATAATTCTGGGCTGAACTCTGTCATTTCAAATACTCTTATCTGCTGTTCACTACTTCTCACTGACTTAAGCATTGGAGGGTTCCCGTCGGATACAATTTCGGTCCGTGAGGATTTTGTTTTGCAGGTGCTCTTCACCAGCGACAAATGATAGGGGATTGGCCGCAACAGCTCTAATTCTTAGGGCTGTTAAAATGGGCTTGGCCCACAGTGCCGGCCCGATCCAACCCTGTAAATGGGGTGGGCTGGGCTACCATATGAATAGTTCAAATAACACTGAGTCTGTTTGGCCCGCCCCACATCAGCCCAAGGGCTAATATGGGTTGGGCCGGACTAGCCCGGATGGGCCATAAAAATTATTTTTTTTAAAAAAAAATATTTATTTTTTAATCCCTGACTCCTGAGCCTTGTTGCCCCACATCGTCGGCCGCTACTGCAGACCAGCAGGATGATCGTTTCTGCTGGTTCCTCTCCCTTTCACCTCCCAGCTCTACAGATCCCCCTCCTCCTCATCGTCGGTGCCGCCGCCTCTGACTTTCAAGTCCGATCATGAATCAAGATACGCTGGCCCCCTCCTCCCTCTGCCGATGGACGCTCCTCCATCCAACCTCCAGGCGATCTCCCTCCTCCTCCGGACCTCTCCTCCCTTTCGCTGACAGACGCCCCTCCATCCAACCTCCGGACGAACCTCCTTTTCTCCTCCTCGTCGTCGGTGCCACCATCTCTGAGTCAAATCCGGCCGTAGCTCCTCCTCCTCGAGCTCTTTTGGTCTCTCCACTCTTTGAGTTAGATCCGCACCTCCCCTCGAGCTCTCTCGGTCTCTCTCCACTCTCCAGGCTCGATCGCTCTAGGCGCCACCATCTTCGAGTCAAATCCGTCCGGGCTCTTCTTCCTCAGGCTCTCTCGATCTCTTCACTCTCTGAGTCAGATCTGCATCGCCTCCGGGCTCCTCTCAGGCTTTCTTGGTCTTTCTCCACTCTCTAGGCTCGACCGCTCGAGGCTCTCCCCCTCTCGAGCTCTCTGTTTCTCTTTTTTCACTCTTCAGTCATTTGAGGTTCAAAGCCCATGGGCTGGTCCGGCCCAACCCACAGTCCTTAAAGGCTGGGCTGGGCCAGCTATATTATGTCTCAAGTTTTGGCTGGGCTTAGCCCGATCCAGTCCATCAAATTTTAGGCCCTTGTGGGCCAGACCGAATCGGACCAGGCCAGCCTATTTTGACAGTACTACTAATTCTCTTGATTCATGAATTGATGAAGGTCCTTGCAACTTGGTCCACCATTTTATTCATCTCCAACTCCATTAAGAGGTTACTGATGAGTTGGGCTTCACTATTTCGAATAGCTCTTTCAATGAGTAGGTGGAAGTTGTATTTCCCATCTAGTGAAATCTGATATTGCGGTCATTTCTCAAATTGAAGGAGTGGTAAGCAAATGACTTTGTGACCCGCACCCATAGAAGTCTACAATGAATCTCTATTTTAGCTTTAACTTATCAGAAAAAGAAATCTATTTTGCTTTATATTCTCACAGTTATACATCTGGTCATCTCCTCCTGTCTGAGATTAGCACTTACCTAATAGTAAAGCGGATATCCAGAATCCATGCATGTCTAAACAATTGAGTATATGGTACGCACTAGGAAAGCCTATTCTTAGTTCAGCTATACCCTTCTAGACGCTGTTCATGATACGGAGGAGATGATTAACCCTGGAGTGATCCTCCTTGCTATCTCCCCGTTCATGCACCTTCTCTACTAACTCTTAGGGCATACGAGTTCAAATCTCCAAGAGACATGTAAGGTTTTCGGTGCGCACCTCTCAGCTCTTGCAAGTTTTTGGGTGCCGCTCGTTCTGTCTATATTCTACTAAGATGGGCCATATCTTGTACCAGAGTACTTAAATTGAAGGAACCATCCGGCGTTTAAGTGCAAAGTTTGACCATCATGTGCTTCGAGTAGCATTAACAAGAGGAGCTCGGGAAATAAGAGCAAATGAAATGAATCTTCTCCAATCCCAGAAGACTGTAGTTTTAAATACATGAGGTTGGCAAGGTAGATTAACCAGTTCGACAACACCTCCTGATCACCAGTTCGACAACACCTCCGGATCCAACTTTCCGAACAAATTCAGCTTTTGAAGCAGGGGCAGTGGTGGAGAGAGACCTTTCAGCTGCAAAGTCTCGTGACTGTAATTTCTTGCAGCAATCGAGCAAGGTGTCCCTATCTTCATTATGGACTCGGCCAGCTTAGCACAGTGCATGTTTCTCATCTCCACCATCTCTAATCTTCTCAAATGGTTCGGATTCGTCTGGTGTTGCATCATGTCCTCATCTGCCATGGCAGCCTTTAGTGGCTGTAGGCTCTTCAAATTCTCTATTCCATCAGGAATATGCACCCCTGAAGCACCATTTCTATATCTTCAAGTTTTACCTCATAGCTGGACTTACAAACAGATTCAGCCAAGTTGACTAGCGATCTGCTGGTCATGGCTTAGTTTACAAAGAAATGCTCAAGCTCAGCTCTATCTTGGGCTGAAAGTAATTGTGGAGATGTCTTGTATTTAGATTAGCACTGGCTATAGAGATAAAAAAGGGGCCTTTCTAGCTTGTTAGGCGGAGCATGGTCCAACAAATGAAAAGGCCCAATACCGTTATCATTATAGTGTAGCACTTCGACCGGAATCAGGGGGTGCGGGGGTGAAGCCCCCGCGGTATGGATCCAATTAGATTCTGATTATATCTCGGAGCATCTAATTTGACGAGATATATTGTCTTAGAGGTGTGAGTGCATTTTTAGGGTTTTCTTTTCTTTTGTACTCTGTAATCTCCATGATTAAAAATAGTGAAAAACTTTGTCCTTCACTACCCATGGTTTTTCCCTTGATTTAAGGGTTTTCTACGTAAATTCTGTGTGTTTGCATTGTTCTATCTCTTCGATTTTTTGTTTATTGACGTCTTGCTACAACAGTAATACTATTCCATCTTGCCTCGAACACGGTCTTAGAGCTTCTCACAAAGCTGAGCCGAGTCTTTATACACTTCTATAAATTTTAGCATTCAGTGGTGGCTCGTTAATAGCCAAGGTCTGAACTTTGTTTGAACTCAGTCTGCTTTGAAGTGAACTGAGCTCAAAGCGAGCTGTTATCAAGCCAACCCGAGGCTGCTCGTTAGCGGTGCGAGAACTGCACCAGAAAGGAAAAATAAGACATCCTGCTTAGCTTGACTAGAAAGAGAAAACCTTTTTAATTCATCAAGCTCAAGTACTGCACGAGAAAGGGAAAACAAGTGGCAAGAAAAGAAGCAATTCAAGAGATACAGAACAAGTACTCCAACATCCTCATGTACCAATGTCTTTGGCGGATGGTGCATTTCGTAAATGTTGATATTGTGACGTGATGCACCACTCCAACATGTTTTTCCATCGCTTTACTTTTTGAGGCCCAGAAGAATGGGTCGGTTGCTGACTTCTTTGATGCTAGAAATTTCTCTTGGAAAACTAGAGCTCCTTGTCAGACTAACGGGGAGATCCGGATGCAGTTTCAGAACCTTTCCTCACTGCTTGCCTCAGTCCATCTCAATTCTGAAGACGACAGGGTCATTTGGAAAGGCAACAACAATGGTAAATTTTCTCCGGCTTCTCTCTATATTTTCATCAACAAATGGAATTAAATGCAGATTTGCAAATACCCTCTGGGGTCCTTGCGTGCGCCTTAAAATTAAATGCTTTATATGGCTGTGTTGGAAAGGATAAGCTGAATACTAGAGATGTAATTGATAGAAAGCTTTAGAAAAACTTGGGGGACTCTGTGTTTTGCCAGCATGCAATTGAATCTCTAGATCATATTTTTGTTGATTGCCCGTCCTCTGGTTCTATCTGGAAATCATTGTGACTGCTTATGGGAAGTTTGCTGTCTTTCAAATCACTTGAAGAGCTATGTCTAGGCTGGAGCAAAAGAAAATTTCCAAAGCTTGCTTCCTGCATAATGCTAATGCTTGTCGCTGCCATGAATTGGGCCATGTGGAAAGAGAGGAATTTACAACTTTTTTTTTTGGAACAAGCAGAAATCTTTTACTTCAATAGCCTCAGATGGTCTCAATCTGTTCAACGACTGGTCGATGCTTTGTAGTAACAAACTGCTAATTGAACATGACAGTGTGGCACAAAATGAAGAGTTTGGCTACTGCGCTATCCAGTGTTTGAATTCAGGGGATTGAACATGGCAGAGTTTGTATTCAGATGAGGATCATCCTTTGGAATGCGGGAATTCAAAGGACTTGTTTTTCTCCCTTTGGATGAAAGTTTCTTCTCCTCTCAACTGGTCTCTACTTTGGCCTCATACCTTCGTTGGCCAAGTTGCTGCAGTCTGCGTTATTTAGGACCACCAGTTACCCTCCCGCTTTCATTTCTGTCTGTTTTAGTTCTTCCATGGTTCTACAGCATGTCTTCTTTGTCAACTGCAAGCTTGTTGTTGGTGCACTTATGTAAATCAGTTCATTTTAAGTGCTCTTGGCAAACCCTACTCAGTTTGCAATAAATGTCGGGTGGTATTCTTATCTCCCTTCTATACAAGAAAAGGGAAAAAAAAAAAAAAAAGGATATTGTGGCAACAAAAGAATTTTCATAGATAATTGTATCAACAAAAGATTTAACCTTCCCTTACTTCCATATATTCATGCTGCAATGATACGTGTGTTGAATTTTTATGATTTCATGCATGATTTTGCAAAAAGAGTATGTAGTGGAACTTAAAAACTTTTCAGATTAAATTAGCATGCATAAGATCATATCTTCAAACCATAACCAGAATCATCATATATGAGATAAGATTCAGATACAGAAATTAAATAGAAAAAAATAAATTAAAACAAACCTAGACATGGATCAATTTTCAACGCGAACAGATGATCATGGATGTCTTTCGAAGGTCCCTTTTAGCTGCACAAGTGTTCGGCCTCTACGGATATTCACACGAGACTCTGATTTGATCAAAAGCCTTTTGATCTCATCGGAGTGCTAGCTCCCTTACAGAGATCGCATCTTGATGGTTGAAAATCTTCTTTTCTCCTAAAATACTTTTAGAGAACAAGAAAATGTAGGAGGATCTTGATCTCTACGCTAGAGATCATGAGAAGAACCCTTTCTTCTCTTTTCTTTCTAAAATTCATGCACCAAATCTCTATAAAAGAGATGCAATAATTTTTATCCAACTTTTGGATAAAAGAAGGAGGAGACATCTATGTCTAAACATGGACAAGAAGAAGGAGATATCTATGTCTAAACATGGACAAGAGGTGGAGAATAGATGTCCTAACAACCAACCCTTTGGTTGTTGCAAGAAAGAAGAGATTATAACAAACTCACCTCACGCCTCCAACCTTCATGCCGTCCCAATTTTTCTCCTTTGTTCCCACATTAAGTCTAAACCTACTGGTTATCCACATAAAACCGTCCAAGGGATGGGTTATTTATAGGCATTGGATAGAATACTAGTTTGGATAGGAGTTAGAGTCCATACAAGTTAGGACTCTAGGATTTTAATGCCGCCCAACCAAAACTTGTTCGCCCAGATTTTTCACACGGTCCAAGGGAGTTTAAAGCCTTTCTTACACGCTAACAACAAAGGAAGATTGGCGTGAAAACTGGTATGGCGTGGAGGAAGTGTGGCGCACAAAATAGTGTGGCGTGGAGTCTTGTTTGCACATGGAAAGGAAGTGTCTTATTGCCATGGGACTCTTGTTTTAAATTGCTGTTTGAATCTCAATAAAACACCAATAAATCCTAATCATATTAAGACCAAATTAGACTCAAAAAGATGGAAAATCAAATCTGATTTGGAGTTCAATTTATTTAGATTGGATGTCTCCTAATTAGAGGAGGAGTCCTAGTCCAATTGGACTCTTTCTTAGTGCTTCAGTCAAACTCAATATTTAATCCTAATCTCATTAGGATTTGGTGTACCATGAAAAGAAGATTTTTAATCCAAATAAGAATACATACATCCTAGTCTAATTAGAAATTGGGTCAAACCAAATCTTAATTCAACTGGGACTAATCATCCAATCCTTTTGGTTATCCTATAACCTTATAGGGTTGATCAAATCAACTCCAAAATGAGTCAAATTAAATCTAATCAAATTGAATTTGATACAAGCTCTATTGCTCAATCAAATTGAACCAATTAGCAATCCTCTTGTTAATTAATCCTCTTATAACTTACTAACTATTTAGTAAGTTACATAGTGCAATATTTGCATTGGATCAATTATCAATCAAATTGATAATCAAATTCTGTTACGATTCATAATCGTAATTCAACCATCTGATCAGTCAAAAGCCTCTTTTGTATGTGACTCCATAGGTTCTATTTTGTCTGGTAGTGAGATATATTGCGATCTCTATCATAATATCATTGAAACACTTTTCAATGAATTGGAACAATTCAAACTCATCCCACCAAGGATCATTGATCATCAAGATGATCCTTGTGAGTCTCACAATTCACCAGTGACACCTAACAGTATGTAGTGATAATCCAATAGAATAAAAGATGAACCTCTAACTGCAGTTAATGTATGATACAATCCTTCTATCGTGAGTTCCGACAAGATGGCAGGTTATGGATGAATCGTCAAACCTCAACATCGGTTATATGATAGATTCAATCAGCTCGAGTCTATATGTGATTCTATGAAACTTTTTTTCATCAATCACACTGCTATGGCTATAGACTTAAGGACTCAGTCTCTTAAATTTTATAGGACTATTCTTTTCTGCTAGGATCGATAGGTCCCATCTTGATGCACACCCCACTCCTACAGTGGACCAACTGTCGCCAACATCTACTACAAGGACTCTTTGAGATCCATGTTGATGTGTCAGTCAAACTCCAGCAGCCTCACTGCGAGCAGTAGTGTCATCTTAGGTCAAAAGACCAGTCATACAACTACAGCATCAAGAAAGTCACTAACGAGTGAGCAGACATCTATGTGATTTCTTCTATTGGTCACGCTCAGTGCTAGTTGTTCTCTAACAACCACCTGTACTCTCGCTCTGATGTCTCTATACTGCAGACTCGAGATCCATTTATCTGAAGGAAGTGATCTGTGCATTGATCTATCCAGATCAATCACCATTCCCATGATGATCTTATGACCAGGAGCAATTTAAGAATCAACCATCAATGACATGCCTCAAATTCTCAACTCTTTGAGAATATGTGTTATCATCTTGTTAATCCCTTGGATGATTCATTGACACATAGACATGAATGGTAATATAACTGTCTAATAAGTATAAAATCATATCCTAGAGATATGAAATATGTCAGTCAAGATTGGTTTCTAGGACATACATCCAACAATCTCCCACTTGCACTAAAGCTAATCTGCTATGTACCAAGTCCTATCTTCACAAGACAGGCTATAATCTTAGACTAGCCAAGTGACTTACCAGTGGGTTATCCACATCACATATGGAGTTTGCTCTCTGCACCTCTATATATTTTTACTCGAGGTAGTCGCGTGTTCTGCTGTTCTATGTGCTTAGATATCTGGTGAGATCTAGGCTCCTTTGCAAGGGCTATGGTGCCATTGTCTTTGCAGTATAGTGTCACGGTATCTGATGGTATGGCAACTAATTCTAAAACTAATATTACAATCAGAATGCATCCTACACATCTATAGTGTACTCAGCTTTCATTGATCGATTATTTGGAATCCTTCCAAGATATCGATATAGGAACACATTCATGTTGTAGATATTCTACCATCAACATCAGACATAAAGTCTAAATTGGTGTGTCCTCCCACTCCTAACTTTGATCTTTCTCCGAATTAAGAATATATCTTTAGTTCTTCTCAAGAGCTTAAGATCATTTTCACAGCAATCCAGCATTCACAGCCTAGATTCAACTGATATCTACTCGTGACATTCACGATATTATTTATATTAGTTCAAGTACATTACGGCATACAACTATGTCCAAGAGAGTAGCAGACTCCTCTTCGAGATTTCTATGATGAACTCTTTCAGCATTCAATTTCTATACTTTATCTGAGTAAACACAAGCATCCAGTTGCATCTATCTCTATAGATCTTTAGGATGTCTGCTTTATGTCTTTCATGAAGAAATCTATATTCAACCATATTTTAACCGATGTCAGTTTTGGACACTTCCATTGTCTCTTTTGAAATCCATAATTCCTCATATCTGATCAAACAATTTGATCATATTATCAAAATGACTTGTTCCAACTCCAAGATTATTATAGACTTTGTGATCTCCTATCATAAAAAGTAAAATCCGTAGGCTATTCCATCCAGAAATCTTCAAAATATCTCTTCTTAGGAAAGCTATTTCACATCCTTCCTTGGAGTCAATATCTTACATCACCTCGTTGTAGGCTTTGGGATTATCTCTATGCTCCTCATCTCCCATGAGAAAATAACTTTCTCTACATCCTCTGTTAAGCATACTCGAGTATCTTTTGAGAGGATTGGAGATCCTACTATGTGTATGAAGTGGAAGAAAATATATATCTACTAACTCATGATGAATAGGTTCTTAAGGTCTCAAGGCTCGCTGCTTTTCAGAGACACCCTCTTTGAGCTAAACTTTCCTCCCACTGCTTTATCTTGGTTAAATAATTTTTCAAGAAGATAGCATGTCGGGTTACAATCATATTGTGATCCGTTCAGAAAGTAGTATCCCAAACTCTTTTAGGATGAGCTTTATAGATCTATTCTCTAATATATCCACCTGCTGCCTTAGACACAGGCTGGACATCCTTGAATCTCAAAATAATCAAGATTCAATTCTCACCATATGCCATATCTCATATGGTGTGGTAAGAATAGATTTAGAGAGAACCTAATTTTATATAAATAAAGCATATCTCTAAAGAAATATAAATAAGTCAGTGAAGTTCATTATGAACCAGACCATATGTCATATAGTTCCATGACTCTTCTTATCTCGTTGAGCTGAGATGTACTAAGAGCAGTCCAATATGAAACCATACCATATCTCATATGCAAAGTAGAGATAACTCCTTGGTTAGCATATTACATGGGCTACACACATCAAATATGTACAAAGATAAGTATCTTAGTGATCCTTTTTCTCTTATCCCACAAGAGTAGCTTAGTCATATTTTCTTAAAGTGATGATACATAAACTAGATTTGACTCAACAGTCAATGAGCCCAAGTCCATATTTCTTTAGTTTGTTAATCATTTTTTTTCCAATACGATCTAGCTTAAGGGTCCACATATACTTTAAGCTTATCTTAATTTTGGATTTCTCAGATCCAATGGCATTCACTGATTGCTCAATTAAGTTCACATATGCATCACCATGCAAATGATAGAGACCATCTCTAAGAACTAAATCCAGACGATGATCGCGAAGGATAGATACCCATGGCCGTAGTAGCAACTGTTGCCCTATAGCCAATTTAAGGGTTACTTCCTCAGCCCTCTATTTTTCCATCGACTCTATACTAGAGTCCACAGCTCAACTGGAAGAAGAAAAAATCGTAAAGATAACATTGAGCAATTTCAACATACCTACTCTAGGTGCGTCTTTATTTTTTTAGGCTCTTCAAGTATTTACTTCTGAACTCTTTCTAGGTTCTTTTGTTATCAAACTTTGATCAATTTAGATAAGATGCCATGATGGTCTTTTATATGGCAGTTCATAATAAACTACCCATATAAACTAATCAGAGATTGTAGGATCAAATCCATAAGTAATTCTTTGTGCATGATCATGTCGAGCCTTTTGAGCTCCTCAATGTCCTTGATCATTATCAAATAATGATCATAGACTGACTACTCATCATGCATCACATAGTTATGTGACTCTGATCACCTCACAATACTTGCAGATGAATCAACACGTCGTTGGCAGTGAACATGTGCTCATGCATAGCACCTATCTTAATTATCATTGTCCATCCACTCATCAAGTATAGCTCGTTGACTATGGATTGGACGAGTTGTTAATATTAGAATGATCTGATAGAGAACATAGCTTAATTTTTTAAAATTAAGAATAATTTTTAAGTTTATGAGCCAGTCTATGTAGTTAGTTTCGGTTAATCGGTTGATATCTAGGATTTAAATTAGAGGGTTGGAAGCTAACATAATGAACAGTAGAGAGCAAAGATTCTAATTGAATATTTGTACTTATTTTTATAATTTACTCTAGAAATTTTTAGATGCAAAAATAGACTCCCACTATTTTATCAGATCTCTCACATTCTCCAAGTGGAGAAACGAAAACTCTGATGCGATAATTGGGTTTTTAGTAGGTGCTGCGGTCCCACCGATGTCGTGCACCTCATCTAACAGTTATTGGTAACATGAATAAACACCGATGCATAGATAACTTTTTGCCCAGATACTTCTCTAAGCATATTGTAACTACTTGATCTCTAAGTTATGTGGGCTTATCTAACAGTTATTGTCCGCACTTCTTAGTTAAGTCAGACCGATCGTTCACAAGCAGGTGTAAAGCCATCATTGGATTCCTCACCTAACAGTTATTAAGCCTAACTCCATTTTTATCCTGCAGCAACTCTTTACTAATAGAGTGGTTGCGTGTTTCTGATATAACTGAACCACTATGATCAGTCGAGAACAATCAATGTCGGTAGCACGCCCACACATCTACAACAGTGAAAGACCTTGAACTTAATATTTTGTGAAGAGATTTTGGTTTGGATCTCATCTAATCAGTCATCACATGACTGATGTAATTGGCATGGGCTAAATCAAACCATCAAGCAACTATATTTAAGACTCAATCTTTCAAATTGATCAGGTAAGTGGAGATTGGTGGGGGTCCTCGTTGTTTTCCTTAGACACCAATAAATTAGTCAGGTAAATGAATAGAATCAATTAAATAATCATCTTTCAATTACTTACCTTAGACATCAATTGGATAATTGATCCGAATAGGTTAGTTTAGGTGAATCAGACTCGAGCCATAGAGCCGAATTAGATCCTTAGGTCAATCGATTCTACATATGGGTGTCAATCGATTCGATCAACAATAATTGAAGGATCTTAGGCTTTATTGACCTCACTCTAATCAACACTTGACTTAGTTTGATCAACTGCTAAATCAATTTAGACCCAATATGATCAAATCAGAAACTCTTTTGATGTAATCCAATTACAGGACCTAATTTGATCTACCCATGACCAATCTCTCATGCACAAACGCCAATTTCAGATCTTAAATCAAATTTTTTCAGATCTAAATTTTTTGCATAAAGAGTGAATTTTGATCTCGAAATAATTTTAGATCATGCATATGACTATGCATCACATACATAAACTAGTTCAGGTCATTGAAATAATTTCAGCCCTAAACATTACTTTCATATATCACATATATGAATCAAAACAGATCATGAAACTCTTTGCAGATCTAAATAATAAAATATATATCATATATATGCTGAAAAAATTAGATCTAAAAATTTAATCTAATTAAAAATTTTAACATCATTCTAGGATAACCATTCAACACAATAAGTTATGCCAGGGCAACCTTATGCAGAACGACATTAAAATATTTTAGATCTAAAATTTTTCTCTACACATTTCAAATCTAAATCTTATGCATATGATGTGGCTCTGATACCACTATTAAATTTTTATGATTTTATATATGCATGATTTTATAAAAAAAGTACGTAGTGAAATTTAAAAATTTTTTAGATTAAATCTAGTTTAATCTAAGCATGCATAAGATCATATCTTCAAATCATAACCAGAATCATCATATGTGAGATAAGATTCAGATATAAAAATCAAATAGAGAAAAATAAATGAAAACATATCTGGACATGGATCAATCTTCAACACAAACGATGATCATGGATGTCCTTCGAAGGTCCTTTTTAGCCGTACAAGTATCCGAACTCTATGGATATCCACACGAGAGTCTGATCTGATCAGAAGTCTTTTGATCTCACTGAGGTACTAGCTCTCTTGAAGACATCATATCTTGATGCTTGAAAATCTTCTTTTCTCCTAAGACACTCTTAGAGAATAAAAAGATGTAGGAGGATCTTGATCTCTACACTAGAGATCATGAGAAGAACCCTTTCTTCTCTTTTCTTCCTAAAATATATGCACCAAATCTCTACAATAGAGATGTAATAATTTTTGTCCAACTTTTGGATAAAGAAGGAGGAGACATCCATGTCTAAACATAGACAAAAGGTGGAGAATAGATGTCCTAACAACCAATCCTTTGGTTGTTGCAAGAAAGAAGGGATTATAACAAACTCACCTCACACCTCCAACCTTCATGCCGTCCCAATTTTTTTCCTTTGTTCCCACGATAAATCTCTGATTTTTAGGGCGTTATCCACATAAAACCATCCAAGGGATGGGTTATTTATAGGTGTTGGGTAGAATACTAGTGTGGATAGGAGTTAGAGTCCATACAAGTTAGGACTCTAGGATTTTAATGCCGCCCAACCAAAACTTGTTTGCCCAGATTTTTCACACGGTACCAAAGGAGTTTAAAGCCTTCCTTACACATTAATAACAAAGGAAGATTGGCGTGAAAACTTGGTGTGGCATGGAGGAAGTGTGGCGCACAAAATAGTGTGGTGTGGAGTCTTGTTTGCCCATGAAAAGGAAGTATTTTATTCCCATGGGACTCTTAATTTAAATTGCTGTTTTAATCTAAAAAAAATACCAATAAATTCTAATCATATTAGGATCAAATTAGACTCAAAAAGATGAAAAACCAAATCTAATTTGGAGTCCAATTTATTTAGATTGGATGTCCCCTAATTGGAGGAGGAGTTTTAGTCCAATTGGACTCTTTCTTGATGCTTGAGTCAAACTCATTATTTAATCCTAATCTCATTAGGATTTGGTTCACCATGAAATTAAGATTTTTAGTCCAAATAGAAATACATACCTCCTAGTCTAATTAGGAATTGGGTTAAATCCAAATCCTAATACAACTGAGACTAATCATCCAATCTTTTTGGGATTATCCTATAACTCTATAGGGTTAATCAAATCAACCCTAAAATGAGTCAAATTAAATCCAATCAAATTAGATTTGATACATGCCCATTGCTCATCAAATTGAGCTAATTAGCAATCTTATTGCTAGTTAATCCTCCTATAACTTACTAACTCTTTAGTAAGTTACATAGTACAATATTTGCATTGGATCAATTATCAATCAAATTGATAATCAAATCCTGTTACGATTCATAATTATAATTCAACCATCTGATCAGTCAAAAGCCTCTTTTGTGTATGACCCCATAGGTTCTATTCTGTCTGGTAGTGAGATATATTGTGATCTCTATCACAATATCATTGAAATACTTTTCAATAGATTGAAACAATTCTAACTCAAGTCTATCAAAGATCATTGATCATCAAGATGATCCTTGTGAGTCTCACAATCCATCAGTGATATCTAGCAGTATATAGTGGCAACCCAATAGAATAAAAAATAAATCTCTAGGTGCAGTTAACATATGATACAATTCTTCTATCGTGAGTTTTGATCAGATAGCAGGTCATGGATGAATCGTCAAACCTCAATATCGATCATATGATAGATTCAATCAGCTCGAGTCCATATGTGATTTTATGAAATTTTTTTTTCCATCAATCACACTGCTATGGCCATAGACTTAAGGACTCAGCCTTTTAAATCTCATAGGACTACTTCTTTCTGCTAGGATCGATAGATCTCATCTTGATGCAATCACACTCCTACAGTGGATCAACTATCGCCAACATCCACTACAAGGGCTCCTTGAGATTCATGTTGATGTGTCAGTCAAACTTCAGTAGCCTCACTGCAAGTAGTAGTGTCATCTCAGGTCAAAAGATCTGTCATACAACTACAGCATTGAGAAAATCACTAACGAGTGAGCAGACATCCATGTAACTTTTCATGTTGGTTATGCTCAGTGTTAGTTGTTCTCTAACAACTACTTGCACTCTCACTCCAGTGTCTCTATACTGCAGACTCGAGATCCATCTGTTCGAAGGAAGCAATCCGTGCACTGGTCTATCTGGATCAATTACCATCCTCATGATAATCCTTTGACCAGGAGCAATTTAGGAATCAACCATCAATGACATATGCCTTAAATTCTCAACTCTTTGAGAATATGTATCATCATTTTGTTAATCCCTTGAATGATTCATGGATACATAGACATGAATGGTAATATAATTGCTCAATAAGTACAAAATTATGTCTTAGAGATATGAAATGTGTCAGTCAAGATTGACTTCTAAGGCATACATCCAACAACGTGACCGTCTATCACCAACTAGAAAAATAGAAAAAGGATACCATCTAATAATTATGGCACACTATTATGTAGCCTAGAATTTGCATATTTTTTGAATAAATAGTTTCTCTACTGTAGAAAATGTCATTGGTTGCGATACCAACTTACAAAATTAAAAGGGAACCTTATTATAGTAGATGTTTGAATATTAACGCCAAAATAAAAATAAAATCTTGTTACCGAGATGAAGTCAGATGTGGACTGTTATGACCATTATATCCTGCTAGTTTAATGGTCATGATGGTTGCTATATATTGTTACAAAAGTTGGTAATGTTTTGAAAGTAGGTTGTTATCACATAGAAGCACCCTTGTTCTAATCATCACCTCCAACAATGTAGCAGAATGAAGTATTGGCACATCTCAGGAAAGTAGGAAAAAGAGAAGAGGTTAAGTTCTATAATGCAGAATTGGATATTAGTAATATTGCAATAACAATTATGCAATGGCTTATTGCATAAAAACGTCTCGTTCTTTTTCAGCTGTAACTAGGATACAGATGGAAGCATTATGAACTATCACTTTGGCAATGATGAGATGTTCTGCTGACCCTACTTCAAACAAGTACCTTTCAGTTCTGCAAGCTCCGCAACTGCACCCAACATCAAAAGGTGCAAGTATTTAGCAGAATCTAGGCAAGAAGAAAGAACATCAGAATCCATAGATAGCACTAAATTTTTGTTTTTTTTTGGCTGACAAGGGAGGTGTTAGGATTTGATGCCTCCAGATTCGATCCATATTAATTTCACACCAAGATTCACAGGAAAAAAGGGAGTCCAACGAGATCAAGATCACCTTAAACGGAGTTCGGATGGAGGAGATACGAGCTTTTGAAGTTGACACAAGATCCGAGACGATGAAGAACCATCGGTGGCCGGTGGCGGGCCGATGGCAGCACGGCTGCAGGAGGTGGGATGCCGCCCAGCATGCGGCAGTGTGCGGGCACATCGGTGGCCCGGTGTGGGTGCACGGCCCAGCACGTGGACCACGTGGGTGTTTTCCATGCATTTTGCATGGTTCACGGTACTATTCTATTGCCCGATCACGATCGGATGGCTCTGAAATATTGCAGTGTTGATCCAACGGCTTGGGAGATTTTCTAGACTTGATTTAAGTCTGATTAGGAGTCCTAATCGTGATCTAACTTGATTTAAGGCCTTTAAAAGGCCTGATGCTCAATAGAGAAGGCTGGTTGTGGCTTGATTTTTCATGGGAGAAGATACCGTGGATGCACACGAGCTTTAGAAGAGATCGTACCCTTGAAGAGAAAGACGTGTGGTGCTGTGAGAGAGAGCTTCAGGGAGGCTTTTGGACCGCGAACAGCGGTCGCTTCAGGGGTTCAGGAGGGTCTTCTTAGAGAGAGAGCTTTTGTGAGGAGAAACTTTCTGTAAGAGAGAAATTGGGTGTATGAGGGTTGAGGGTGAGATCTCCTCTTGTAATATTTCTTTTTCATAGTGAAGCTTGCATACCCCGTAGAGACGAGCTTTTTTGTGGTTGATCCACGTATTTTGATTATTTTTATTTTATTTCTTCTTTCTTCCTGCTGCATCGCGCAGTACCGAAAAGGACTTGGGAGGTGGTGTCCTGACCAGACATCCATCCAACAAGTGGTATCAGAACAAAGCAGTACAAGGACGTAGATTGCAGTGATGGTGAGCAAAACTGAAGATGGAGAAGACAGGAATAATCAAAATGGAGATCAACAAATTTGATGGTAAGAGCAATTTCTCCTTGTGGCAGGCAAGGGTGAAAGATGTGCTCATCCAATAGGGGTTGATCGATGCTCTCTTGTGCGAAGAGAAGCCAACGACCATGGAGGTGCGGGATTAAAAACGGCTATAGATGCAGGCGGTGAGTACCATCCATATGTACCTAGCAGATGAGATGGTGATCCATATATTGAGTGAGACATCCCCAATGGTGATGTTGTTGAAGCTCAAAGAGTTGTACATGGTGAAGTCTCTCACCAACACTCTTTTTCTCTGGAGGCAGTTTTATCAGCTGTGGATGACGAGGGACAAAGCATGCAGGAGCATCTTAGCCACTTCTAGAAGATCCTCACCGACCTCCTCAGCATTGGCGAGAATGTTGAGGAGAAGTTCAGGATGCTAGTTTTACTGGCATCGCTTCTCCCTTCGTATGAGTCCTTGGTGACTGCTCTTTTAGTGGAGAAGAGCACTATCAAGATGGATGAGGTCACCGCGGTGATACTCCAGAATGATGTTCTTAGGAGGGAGAACCCGGCTTCGAGTTTAAGTAGTGGTAGCTTAGTTTTGGTGGCTTCTGGAGGAGCAGGAGATGGTAGACGGAGTGACAGAAGATCGCGACAAGGACGATCCAAGTCCAGGAGGGACTTGAACAAAACCAAATGTTACCGGTGTGAGGAGTTGGGGCATCTAGCCAGAGATTGCCCTCAACTCAAAAATCGGATGGTGATTGCTGTAGCGACGGCCGACAGCGATTCAGATGGAGATATCCTAGAGATATCTGATGAGGTAACTACTTTTTTTCAGCAGTGGATATTAGATTCTGCATGCACCCATCATGTATGTTGCAGAAAGGAGCAGTTTGACTTCCTAGAGAATAGTGAGAGCACTGTATATCTGCTGGATGGATCGAGCTGTGCGATCAGAGGCATTGGAACGGTCAGCTGGAGGATATATGATGATGCAGTAAGGAGATTGGAGGAGGTCCAATACATATCTGATTTCAGGCGAAGTCATATCTCACTTAACAGACTGGATTCGAGAGGCTACAGGACGGTAGTTGGTGAAGGAATCCTGAGGGTGCTACGCGGCGATAGGATTGTGCTAGAGGGAAAGAAGGGGAGCAGAAGACATTATTACCTGACGGAAAGTCCAGTGCAAGATGGAGCTTCAAGAGCCAGGTGGAGTCCAGAGGGAGGTGGAGTTCCAGGTGGAGGTGGATCGGGCACAAGACAAGAGACTCGGGAGGAGGAAAGGCGACGTCATAAGGTGAAATTCCTATTGCCGTAGGATGATGCCCCGAGTAGATCTCAGATCAGGAGGAGCATAACATATGATGGAGATGAGATCGAGCGGCCTGGCTCAACTTTCATGTTTGTCCATTCATGATCAGTAGGCGATTGTCCCAGCGCATGGGGGTGAGGAGATCCAGAAGCTCTCAGAGTTAGAAGGAGGTCGAATATCGAGTCGAGATGGAGATTGTTAAGATTTGATACCTCGAGATTCAGTTCATATTGATTCCACAATGAGGTTCATGATGAAAAACAGAGTCCAACGAGACCAAGATCATCTCAAACGGAGCTCGGATGGAGGAGATACGAGCTTTTGAAGTTGACATGAGATCCGAGACGGTAGAGGACCGCCGGCGGCGGGCCGGTGGAGTGGCGGCGGCGAGGTCGCAGTAAGCGGGATGCTGCCCAACCTGCGGCAGCACGCTGGCCAGGCCTGGTGCGGGATGCGCGGCCTAGGCACGGGTGTGCAGCCCAAGCGCGGGTGCGGGCACGCGGGGCACGACCTGAGCCTAGGAGCCCGGTGTGGGCGCGGCCCAGGCCCGCGCGCGCGGGCCGGCCCAGGTCTAAGCACCGCGCCTGGGGCCTGTACCCCGGCCACCATGGATCGGGTGGTCCATGGCCAAGTGCGTGGACTGCATGGGCGTTTCCCATGCATTTCGTGCAGTCCACGCACTATTCTGTAGACTGATTGCGATCGGATGGCTCTGGGATGTTGCGGTGTTGATCCAACGGCTTGGAAGGTTTTCTAGACTTGATTTAAGTCTGATTAGGAGTCCTAATCGTGATCTAATTTGATTTAAGGCCTTTAAAAGGCCTGATGCTCAACATAGAAGGCTGGTTGTGGCTTGATTTTTCATGGGAGAAGAAACCGTGGATGCACACGGGCTTCAGAGGAGACTGTACTCTTGAAAAAAAAAACGTGTGGTGCTGTGAGAGAAAGAGCTTTAGGGAGGCTTTTGGACAGCGAACAACAGTTGCTTCAGGGGTTCAGGGGGTCTTCCTAGAGAGAGCTTTTGTGAGGAAAAACTTTCTGTGAGAGAGAAATTGGGTGTACGAGGGTTGAGAGTGAGATTTCTTCTTGTAATATTTCTTTTTCATAGTGAAGTTTGCATGCCCTTTGGAGATGAGCTCTTTTGTGGTTAATCCACGTATTTTGATTGTTTTTGTTTTGTTTCTTCTTTCTTCATGCTGCATCGTGCAGTACCGAAAATATTTTGGGAAGTGGTGTCCTCGCTAGACATCCATAGAGGCAACAAGCAACCACACAGATTTTAGTAAGGAAAACACGGGGAAGAATTTACAAGTATATCAACATTTATCTTCATGAGAATCTACAGGTATTTGTTCTTTAAACTCTCACAGTTATACACATTTAAACAGATTAATGTATATAGACAAGTATATATCATCATGAGAATCTACAGATATTTATTAAACTCTTACAGTTACATGTAAACAGATTAATGTATCTAAACAAGTGCATCAACTTTTGTCATATTATTCTGAACTATTTCCGCACAAACTGGCCCTTCCCCTAAAATTATCATGAAATGTTCACTTGGATGTGAAAGTAATGGAAGGAGACTAGAACCTACCTCATCTGTCTCAGATCACCCTTCCTTTAAGGAAATATTGAAAACATCATGCATACCTCGGCCTTTACACTGACCTCAGCCTATGATCCCTTGACACTTTCTTTCAAGCACACTAATGAGGATACGGTAAGCACCAGGAAAGCCTTTGTTCAATCCACCTGTCCCCACTTTTAACCCAGTTCATGATAATGGGGCTATGCTGAACCTTTAAGCGATCCTCCTCAGTCTCTCTCCCTTCATGCAGCTTCACCACTAATTCATTTGGCATGTCATCAAGCACCAACTTTTGGAGATGTCTGAGGTTTTCGATACCTGAGGGCACCATCTTCAACTCTCGGCATCTCACCAAAAATAGCTCATGCAAGTTTACCAATGCTCCCTGCTTTATTTCTATGTTCCTGAGATCGCCCATGTCCTGTAACCGGAGTAATCTGAGCTCAGGGAACCATCCTGCATCAAAATCCAATTTCTTCTCATCATATGCTTCGAAAAGAACAAGATATACTAGCCTGGGCAACAAGGAGAGCGAACGAAGCGAATTGTTTTCAATCCCAGATGATTGCAGGGTTAGATGCGTGAGGTTTGTGAGGAAATTAAACCAACGAGGCACCACCCTCCCCTCCAGCTTACCATACAAACTCAGCTTTTGAAGGAGGGGCGGTGGTTCGAGAGATCCCAACTGCAATGTCTCATGCCAGTGTTTTCTTTTAACAACCAAGTGACGAAGGTATTTCATCTTCAGTATGGACTTAGCCAGCTTAACACAATGCATGTTTCTCACTTCTACAATCTCTAATCTTCTCAAATGTGTCAAACTACTCAGGCCTTTTATCATGTCCTCGTCTGCTACAACAGCTTTCAGCGTCTGTAGGCGCTTCAAATTCTGTACTCTGTCAAGAATATGCACCCCACTCGTGCTATCTGTGTATCTTGAAGTTTTACCTTCAAATTTTTTCACCATGAGGTGCTGCAAGTTTTCCAGCCTTGTTATTCCCCATGGCAAGTTCTCCACACGAGTGTGCCATGCGTCCAAGAATTCTAGGCTCCGCAACTTACCTATTGCATCTGGAAGCTCTTTAACTTTAGTCTCTCGAATGCACAAGTAACGCAGGTTAAAGAGATCGACCACGTCGCCTGGTAGTCTTTCAATAGGAGCTCGGTGTAGATTCAAAACTGCCAATAGCCTGAAGTTGGAGAGCAGCGAAGGTGCCAAAACTGATGAGAAGACATGGAAAGAGCGAAGTTTTGGCATCTTTTCGTTCAGTTGGTGATCACCCCTGCTTCCAATTATTGAAAGACTCTGAACTCTATATTGCAGCATCCCTCCTGCATCAGTGTCGTATACCTGGTGGAAACTCTCTTCTCTTGATCTAGTCACGATCAGGTCCCTCATAAGAAGATGCATTCGGAGGCGGCTCACCCTTCCAAATTCATTCCTGTCTGTCACCTGGAGCACAGATCGGCTGACAAGTTGGTTGAGGCACTGCTCTGCCGCCTCCTCTGCTGTGCGCTCTGCGCCTTCCTGTACAAATCCTTCTGCCACCCACAATCTGATCAAAGATTTCCTTTTGATGACATGGCCTTTTGGAAATATGCTGCAATAGAACAAGCAGTTCCTGAGTTGATGCGGTAGGTCATCGATGCTGCGGTTTAAGTTTGTAGAGATTTTGAGTAGATCCGGGTTCGCTCTTTCCCCCCATACTGGACCATCAAGAATGCTCTTCGATGCCATCTTTGTCTCTTCGGTCGGTAAGATGTGCCTTCCTATAGACACTAAAGCCAATGGCAAGCCATCACATTTCTCCACTATTCTTCTAGCCAAACACCATAGTTCTGGAGGACAGCTTCCATTGTTCTCTCTCTCAAATGCTTTCTTGCAGAAGAGTGCCCGTGCCTCGTATTCCTGCAATGGCTCGAGTTTCATAACGCGGCTATCAACCGCCGCCAAAGCAACTTCCTGTTTCCGTGTGGTAATGACGACTCTGCTCCCACAACCATTATCGAACAACGCACTACTAACATCATCCCAAACTTCGGTATGCCACACGTCATCCAAGATAATGAGGTACCTTTTGGGATGCAGAAGTGACTTGAGTCTCTCCACTAGTCTCCGGGAAGGCACAGAATCCATGCTGTGTGGATTAATGGCCTCCCCTGTCTCCAGGTGCAGCTCCAATATGATTCTTTTGAGCAGGTCATGGGCATCATAGCTTTGAGATACAGAAACCCATGCGCGACAGCCGAAGTGGCTGACGACCATCTTGGCTCTGTACGCAGTGGTGACCAGGGCGGTTTTGCCAGCGCCTCCCATACCCCACACGGAGATCACGGTGCGCTGGGACTCCGCATCCATTAGCCATCTCATGAGCAGATCTGTGTGCTTATCGAACCCCACCATCTCCTCTTTCTGGATGAAATGTGCTGATTCTGCGAGATGCCGGCTTTCGTTCGGATCAGGCAATCCTCCTGTCATGCTAAAGCCGTATCTTTCTTTAGTTTCTAAAAGCCGATCAAGCTCTTTCCTGATATTTTCTAGATCATTCAAGAGATGGTGCAAGGCCTTGGAGTACTGTGGACTGGTGAAAGCATCGTAGAGGTGGCCCTTGAGGATGCTCCGGCTTTGTCCGGCAGTTAGATAGGTGAACTCATCGGCAAGGATGTTGATATCGTAGGCGATCTCTCTGACTTGGTTCACCCAAACGCCTAGCAGTTCGTTGCTGGCTTTGTATGTGTCAGCATATCTTAGAAAGGCCTGCATCAACTCCAGATCCCTCGTGATGCCAAGAATTTTTGGCTCAAGTTGTCGCAACGACGCGGCCTGGGAAACCACCCGTCTTATTGCTGCCGATGTGAAGGTGGAAGCTAGCTTTCTGATCAAACAGACAACCAAAATCTCCGCCATGCCGCCTCCCTCTCCACTTGCTCGTCCGAGAAGCGCTTTGTTTTTTTAAAGAAGCCTGAGAAGCTTTTTATTGCAGAATGTGCATTGAATGTGGATCGGATCCACTATTTCCCATACCAGTCCTATAATTAAAGACCTCGTATCATATCCCTCCTGTATTTGCCTCGGGTTGAGTCAGGTAAAATTGATGGTATAGATCAGATCAAGTTGAATAGATAAGATGTGTTGGCTCGGATCATAGGGACTTATCTTATAAATATTTTAAAATAATTATAATATTGAATGGAGGGATGCAGATTACATTTGATTTGATTTGGAGCGAGACATATCATTACCTGCATCCTGTTCAAATCTGCTTCATTTATTTTGCTTGCAAACCATACTCTCCTTGGAGTTTAAACAGATCAAATAGAGCCAATCCCATTAGGGTTGAATTGGGTCGGATATTCAATGGATCTCGACTGCAGAACCTATATCTCCATCAAATTATTGGCCTTGCATCTATACCCTGTCCACTTTCATAAGTTTCTCAATAGCGAAGTGATGCGTTGTCTAATTGCCTACACCATACGCAACTAATTACGACTACCGATTTTTATAATAATACACTGAGATGTGTGGTTGATGAATTAAGTCTATGGAAGTAAACAACTGTTATTGGCTATGTTCACGACCTTGTAGTGCACGGCGTGTATGCAACAAAATTCCAACGTAGGTCCTACTTTTTTAAAAAAAATTCAACGCTAATTGGTTGGATGCAACATCGGTGACATTATTTTCGAAAGGAGAAATTATTGGATACCTATAATAAATATGGTAGACTAGGCCAAGGAGACAATAATTTCTCCTTCGGAAGCTTCTGCATCTGCCATACTTCTCCTGGCTGCTCGCATGCCGACATACGCTGTATTATAACAGAGGCAGACGCAAGCACCTCACTATCCAGCATTATAAAATCCAAACAAGCTTAACAAACCTTATTATATGCATATTTTACAAAAAAAAAAAAAGAAAATCATATGCTGTCATGGCAGATGGTACAGATGGATTTTCCTAAATAATGGCAGCGGCAAGATCGCTCCAGCTTGACAACTGACAAGCACAAATGTGTGTTAAGATAAACCGTCACCCACTCATATGCGCACGCATATATATATATATATATATATATATATATATATATATATTATATATATATATATATATATATATATATATATATATATATATATATATTATTGGTGTAGAATTTCGTCGAAGTCGGAGTTGCTGGAGTTGAGATGACCGCGATCACCGTCGGGATCCGTAAGGAAAGTCTAAACCGAAGTTGGAGGTGCTCCGGCAAGACCCTCCGACGCTCAAGTCAGTACTCTGCTTCAACAGAAATGGAGTGCTCGAGTGGAATTTTAGCAGAATTTCGAGATAAAGTTTAGAGTTTAGAAAAGAACGTATATGGGGGTCCTTTTTTATAGACGGAGAGCGTAACTGATTGACAGCGACGTCTGTAACCGCCTGCTAGTGGGCCGTTCAGAGCCACGCGGAGTTTGTTACGGAGAGTAGTGGCGTCAGAGGTCGTTCAGGACCACGTGGAGTTTGTTACGGAGAGTGGAGTGGTATCCATTGTCGCGACTTGCCAGAGAGTGGTAGAGCCCGGAGAGTGGAGTGGTGTCCGTTGTCGCGACTTGCCAGAGAGTGGTGGAGTCACGCGGAATCCGTTGCAGAGAGTGGAGTAGGGTAGTGGCCATTACCGTGACTTGCCAGAGAGTTCGGATCTGTCGGTTGGAGCTCGGCTGGGATGTCTGTTGGAGCGGAACTGCTCTCTATCCTGTCGATCTAGGAGAAGCTTGGGTCTTTCCGAGGTTGCTGACGAGTCTACTGTTGTCGGAAGCCTCGGGCGTTGATGCTACAGGTGGGAGTCATCTGCTGTAGAAGCTCGGATGGAGACTTTCTGTTGGTGATGTCCGGTAGGAGTCCGATTGCTAGAGAAGTTCGTCTGGGATTTGCCTCATGTGGAAGCTCGTCTGAAGATTATCTGCCGGAGCAGTCTGGTTTCATGAAGAATCTGACGGAGGGTTGGTCGGTGGGGGACTTCGGATGGCGTTGGGGAGGTTCGTCCGTCGGAGGAGTCTGGGGATCCTATGGGAGTCTGGATGGCGTTGTGGAAGTCCGGCTGACGCCATTGAAGGCTGATGGCTGGGGAGGTTCGGCAGACACCGGAGGCGATCGACCGTTGTAGAAATCCAGCTGCTGGAGTCTGTCCGTTGTAGAAGCTCGTCCGATATCCATACGCTATGGAAGTTCGGACGGAGTCTGGTTCTTGTAGAAGGCCGAAAGGAGACCGCTTATTGTAGAAGCTCGGTCGAAGATCGGTTATCGTGGGAGCTTGGAGTAGCGACCTGGTCGGTGGATCCTATCCCGTCGTAGAAGCTCGTCTGGGATCCGTCCACTGCAGGAGCTCGGCTGAAGTCTCCCTGTAATAGAAGTTTGGAAGAAATTTGTTTACAGTAGAGGCTCGGATGGAATTCGTTTACAGTAGAGATCCGGAGTAGACCGTCTGCAGTAGAAGTTCAGAGTAGAGATCTGGCTGGCGGAGCCCTTCCGTTGTTGACATTCGTTTGGGATCCCTCCACAGTGGGAGTTCGGCTGGAATCCGATTCTCGTAGGAGCTCAGATGGAATCTAGAAGGTGGTTGACCGTCGTAGAAACTTGGATAGAGTCTGGTTACTGTAGAAATCCTGTTGTCGGAGAAGCTCGGACGTTGACGAAATTCGGACGAAGTTCGGAGTAGAGTCGTCCGTGGCCGAAAGAAGTTTGGAAGAGATTCGGAGGATAATCGATCACCGTAAAAAATCGACTGATAGCGAAGTTCGGAGGGCATTTGGAGCAGTCCGATAGATGGATGAGGAAGCTCCTTGTCGGAGAAGTCTGGATGGTATTATGAAAGCTCGGACAGTCGAGGGAGTTCAGAAAGACGCCACACAAGGTCGGAAGCAGAAAAAGCCCTGGAAGGGTCGGTCTTCTACAAACTTCGGCCGGGGGGTATTTTATATATATATATCTATATGAATATATATATACGCATATATATACATATACATATATATATATATATACATATACATACACACACACACACATACACACACACACACATACATACATATATATGTATACATATATATATATGCACACATACATTCACATATACATACATACATACATACATACATACATACATACATACATATATATATATATATATATTTGTATATATATATACATATATATATACATACATACATACATATATATAAACATATATATATGTAAACATATATATATATATACATATATATATATATATATATATAATATATATATATATATATATATATATATATATATATATATATATATATATATACACACAAATATACATACACACACACACATATATATATATACATATACATATACATATATACATATACATACATACATACATATATATATATATATATACTAATACCATCCGGACTTCTCCGACAACGAGCTTCCTCATCCATCTACCGGACTGCTCCAAACGCCCTCCGAACTCCGCTATCAGTCGATTTTCCACGGTGATCGATTATCCTCCGAATCTCTTCCAAACTTCTTCCGGTCACGGACGACTCTACTCTGAACTTCGTCCGACTTCGTCAGCGTCCGAGCTTCTCCGACAATGGGATTTCTACAGTAACCAGACTCCATCCAAGTTTCTACGGCGGTCGACCACCTTCTGGATTCCATCCGAGCTCCTACGAGAACCGGATTCCAGCCGAACTCCCACTGTGGAGGGATCCCAAACGAATGTCGACAACGGAAGGGCTCCGCCAGCCAGATCTCTACTCCAAACTTCTACTGCAAATGGTCTACTCCGGATCTCTACTGTAAGCGAATTCCATCTGAGCCTCTACTGTAAACAAATTTCTTTTGAACTTCTATTACAGGCAGACTTCAACCGAGCTCCTGCAGTGGACGGATCCTAGACGAGCTTCTACGATGGGATAGGATCCACCAATCAGGTCGCTACTCCGAGCTCCCATGACAACCAATCTTCGACCAAGCTTTTACAATAAGCGGTCTCCTTTCGGCCTTCTACAAGAACCAGACTCCGTCCGAACTTCCATAGCAGATGGATATCGGACGAGCTTCTACAATGGACAGACTCCAGCAGCTGGATTTCTACAACGGCCGATCGCCTCCGGTGTCTGCCGAACCTCCCCAGCCATCAGCCTTCAATGGCGTCAGTCGGACTTCCACAATGCCATCTAGACTCCCATAGGATCTCAGACTCATCCGACGGACGAACCTCCCCAACGCCATCCGAAGTCCACCACCGGCCGACCCTCCATCAGATTCTTCATGAAATCGGACTGCTCTGGCAGATAATCTTCAGACGAGCTTCCACATCAGGCAAATTTCAGACGGACTTCTCTAGCAATCGAACTCCTATCGGACTTCACCAACAGAAAGTCTCCATCCGAGCTTCTACAGCAGATGACTCCCGTTTGTAGCATCAGCGCCCGAGGCCTCCGACAATAGTAGACTCATCAGCAACCTCAAAAATACCCAAGCTTCTCCTAGATCGATGGGATAGAGAGCCGTTCCGCTCCAACAGACATCCCAGCCGAGCTCCAACCGACAGATCCAAACTCTCTGGCAAGTCACGACAATGGCCACTACCCTACTCCACTCTCTGTAACGGATTTCGTGTGACTCCACCACTCTCTGGCAAGTCGCGACAATGGATACCACTCCACTCTTCGGGCTCTACCACTCTCTGGCAAGTCGCGATAACGGACACCACTCCACTCTCCGTAACAAACTCCACATGGCCCTGAACGACCCCTGACGCCACTACTCTCCATAACAAACTCCGTGCGGCTTTGAACGGTCCACTACCAGGCGGTTACAGACGACGCTGTCAATCAGTTATGCTCTCCGTCTATAAAAAGGGACCCCCAGATACGTTCTTCTCTAAGCTCTAAACTCTATCTCGAAACTCTGCTAAAATTTTCACTTGAGCACTCTATTTCTATTGAAGCAGAGTACTGACTTGAGCATCGAAGGGTCTTGCCGGAGCACCCCCAACTCTGATTTAGACTTCCCTTGCAGGTCCCGACGGCGGCTGCGGTCATCTTAACTCCAGCAACTCCGGCTTCGACAGAATTCTGCACCAACAGAATTGGTGCTAGAGGAAGGGGCCTGTATCTTTGCAGTACCCTTGTTCTTAAAGGAGTGCTCAACGAGACTGTCTCCGATCATCTTCTCCGACGTCCTCTTCTCTTTCTCCTACTAGATCTCCACCTGATGCCTCTCCGAAAAGCATCCACTAGGCGATCCACGGCCTCCGCGGCCAAATCTCAGGCTCCAACCTCGTCTCCAGTTTCCCAGGCTCCTTCTCCGGCAACAGCGGTCGGCATGGAGCAGTTCGACCTATTGGTTCAGCAGGTCAGAGGCCTCACCGAAGTAGTGCAGGCCATGCAGCAGCAGCAGCAACAGCCATAGGCATCAGTGTAGTTAGAAAGAGCATCATCAGAGTTCCAAGATCTGGCAGTAGGGTGGGCCACTTAGGCCAGTCATCCTGTCTTCCCCGAAAAGGAGAATCCAAAGGTGGAGAGCCCTCAGTCTGATCACGATTTCACTCCTGGAGGATCCCTACCTCCACTCTGCCAGAAGATCCTCGAGACTCGCAGTCGAGAGGACCTCCTGGATCGAAGGCTTCAGGAGATGAACCGGCGGATCGAAGAGCTCCGTCGGATCGAAGAGCTCCGCCACTCTCCCCTGCTTATGGTGAGGACATCTGTACTGACCCTCCTTTCTCTCAAATGATCATGCAGGAACTGATCCCGCCAAACTTCAAGCTTCCTCAATTCGAAAGCTACGACGGGACCTCAGATCTGGTTGACCACCTGGAGGCCTTCCAGACAATGATGCTGCTCCATGGCACGCCAGACGCCATCCTGTGCTGAGCTTTCCTATCTACCTTGAAGGGAGTAGCAAGAAACTGGTACTCGACGCTGAAGTCGGGTACTATCTTCTCCTTTGATCAGATGAGCCACCAATTTGTGGCTCATTTTGTTAGCAGCCGGCATCCCCGGAGAGGTTCGGAGTCCTTATCAACATCAAGCAGAAGGAGGGAGAATCCATCCGAGTTTACGTCAACTGTTTTAACGTCGCCGTGTTGGAGGTCCGAAATTTGGACCAATCGATCGCGATGGTCGCCCTGAAGGGCGATCTTCAAAAGAACGATCTTCTATTTTCCCTGAAAAAGAAATATCCCAGAGACTTTGCTGATTTGCTGGCTCGGGCCGAAGGATATGTCCGAGCAGAAGAAGCCTTCAAGATGAAGGACGAGGAGGCCGCGAAGGAGCGGCCGGTGGGAGACTCCAGCAAGCCCACAGTTGAAAAAGGGCCGAGTGAAGCTCGGCCACGTTCTCGAACTTCCTCCAGACACAAGCGTATCCAGACTCCTCCCCGGGCTGGTAGGCAGAGGAGCCCGGACCACAGAGTTCGGCAGAGCTCTCTTCCAGAAAGATTCTACAGCTACGCCCCTCTCAACACATCGAAAACTCAAGTGCTGATGGAGGTCAGGGAGCAGCTGCCAAGGTCGGAAAGGATGCACACACACCCCGAAAAACACAATCCTAACAAGTTCTGCCTCTATCATTGTGACCACGGCCACGACATGGAGGAGTGTATCCAGCTCCGAGACGAGATCGAGGAGCTCATCAGACGAGGTTGGCTCGACAGATTCATTCGATGTCGACCTGAAGGTAGGGAAGACCGGCCTAAGGCCCTACCGCAGTCGGAGCTGTCAAGGAGGGAGGAGCAGCCTGAAGATCGGCCTCCGATTGGGATTATCAACTCTATCTCAGGAGGACCTCGACGAGGAGCAGACCTTCCACGGCTATAGGATTCGAAGAATCTGCGAATGTATTGCCAATAGCTTTGCCTTAAATAAAAGTTTTATATTTGCATATTTATCCTTTTAGCATGAGCTTATAATGACAGGAAGTAACTTCCTCATTCAGTCGAAATTAAGCGTGTTAGAAACAGGAGGAGAACCTCGTCCTAACATGAGCAAAGTCGAAGGCCCAGTTACTTAAAGACCGGATGGAGGGAGAGGCCCTCGCAATGGTCCTTATGTGCCCCCACAGCCCTGTTAGGAACAGGAGGAGAACCTCATCCTAACATGAGCAAAGTCGAAGGCCCGGTTACTTAAAGATCGGATGGGGGGAGAGGCCCTCACAACGGCCCTTATGTGCCTCCACAGCCCTGTTAGGAACAGGAGGAGAACCTCATGCTAACGTGAGCAAAGTCGAAGACCCGATTACTTAAAGACCAGATGGGGGGAGAGGCCCTCGCAACGGTCCTTATGAGCCCCCACAGTCTTGTTAGAAACAGGAGGAGAACCTCATCCTAACATGAGTAATGTCGAAGGCCCGATTACTTAAAGACCGGATGGGAGGAGAGGCCCTCACAATGGCCCATATGTGCCCCCACAGCCTTGTTAGGAACAGGAGGAGAACCTCATCCTAACATGAGCAAAGTCGAAGGTCCGATTACTTAAAGATCGGATAGAGGAAGAGGCCCTCGCAACGGCCCTTATGTGCCCCCACAGCCTTGTTAGGAACAGGAGGAGAACCTCATCCTAATATGAGCAAAGTCGAAGGTCCAGTTACTTAAAGACCAGATGGAGGGAGAGGCTCTTGCAGCGGCCCTTACGTGCCCCCACAGCCCTGTTAGGAACAAAAGGAGAACCTTGTCCTAACACGAGCTGAAATTGGCTGTCGGAAATAAGAGGAGAACCTTGTCCTGACACAAATAAAGATCCAGTCGATCAAGATCGGACGAGGAGGAAAGCCTCCTCAACGGCTCCTCTATGCTTTCACGACCCCGTTAAGAGCAGAGGAAAAACCCTCACTCGAACACACAAAAAAAAAGGAGGAGATGAAAAGGGAAAGCGACGAGCTGCACCAGTGATAAGCGAAAAACAAACTACATCAAAGATCCAAGGGACCTCATCTCAACAAGGAAGGATACTCCTATCAAAAAACCCTCAGACACTAAGAGGGAACTCAACACAGGCCGAGGAGAAATTGACTTCCTCAAAGTAACGAGAAGTTCGGGTCTCCAAGCTCGAGCACCGGGAGGAAGCGTCAAACTTAAATGGCCTCGAAATGACCTACGGTCATGAACAAAAAAGGCAAATCAACACGGTGGCGATCGAAAACCTTCAAACAACGATGGCGTCAGACAAGACAAAAGATAAAAGAAGTTAGGTAAATGACAACTCAATACCAGAATGGATAAGGTAATAAAATTTTTTTTTTCATTTCATTAGTAAAGTATATATTACAAAGCCTTGAAGGCCAAAAAGAGAAACGACAAGAAAAGAAAAAGAATACATGGAAGGATGAAAGATAAAAAAAAAGAAAAGGGGGAGCTCTAAGAAAGCCCAGCTTCTTCCGACTTCGAGCTCTCCGTTTCGGTCCTTAGTAGGGATTGCTTTAAGTTTTCGACTTCTTTCTCTAGTTTCATCTTTCTCAACAGCATATCCCGGTACATCTGGTGGAACCGCCGGCTCTCACCCTCCGACTTTCGAAGCCTCTTCCTCAGGACCTCGAACTCTGCCTCGGCATCTTTGACCGCCTGCTGCTTGTGGACCAGCTAAATCTTCAGCCGCTGCAGTTCAGCCTCCCCTCGCCCAAGGGTGACAGACAATTCTGCCATGGTCCCCTCAAGGAGCAGAGCTCGTCGGAGCCTTGTGCAGAGGCAAGCTGGACTCTCTCAGATAACTACATCCGAAGGTGGGCAACTTCGTCGATCACCGTCTGGAGCTTCCTTCGGTAGTCCTCTCCTTGCCCGCTCCAGCTGACTCGGTAGGCGTTGTAGTTCGCCTCAGCGTCCTGCAGCTGCTTTTGAAGGTCGGAGAACTTCTTTGACCAGTCTCGATCACGGTCGGCTGGAATTGTGAGCCAGGACGAGCTCCCTTCCAACTGACCGATCTTCTCCCGTGCGGCTGCCAGCTCGACTTCAAGGGAGCTGATCTTGGAAGCCTGAGTCCAAGATCGGTCGCTGGCATATTTTCGGAGTTCCTCAAGCTCCGTCACGAAGTCAGCCTTTCTTCGAGTGTATTCCATGAGACCCTTTCTATGGAGGTCCTGAAAGTGAATAGCCTCCGCAGTGACTTCCGAATGGCTCTTCCTCAGCCGATGAAGTTCATCTTCCAGCTTCTTGGATTTCTTCGTCAACTGACGAACTTCCCTTCTGAGGTCTCAGATCATCGACTGCAGAGGAATCCCTTGTGGCAGGGGAAGAGCTTCGGCAGGGCACTATCATTGGGAGACAAAAGCACCACGACTCAAATTAGTACAAGAAGATAAAAGGGAAGGAAAAGAATACAGAAGAAAAAAAAAGAGGGAGCCCTCTGTAAAGAAGAATCTGATTTTATTGATTAAATAATTTTCAAATACAAGAGAACAAAGAAAAGTCACCACAAAGAAAAAATACAAAGCTAGAGGTTTCGGACCTCTGGGGCAGAAGTGGAGGGGCTCGACGTCTCTGGAAGGTCGGCAGTGGCGGCCGCAGTGGTCAGTGAGGTCCCGGCTGGAGGAGGACCGGCAGTGGCTTCGGATGGTCCGGCTTCATCATCGAACGCCTAATCCAGGAAGTTGAGATCCAGTTTGGAAAATCTTCCAGCCACCTTCTTTTGGCAGAGTTCGAAACCCTTGATGAAGGCATTCTGGCCGAACTGGACCTATAGATCCTCCATCTCGGATAAGGCCTTGAACTCCACTGCTCGGGCCCCTGCCTCCGAGACCAGGGACGGGATCCACGCTTTTAGTGCAAAAACCTATGCCTTCAACTCAGAAACCTACGCCTTCAGTTCGAAGACCTCGGCTTTAGTCTTCTTTCTCTCCTCCTCCAAGGCGGTCCTCAGATCGGATGAGGTTTTTCCCTCCTTTTTCAGTGCCTCCTAGAGACCTAGGACCTCGGCGATCTTTTCCTCGAGGTGGGCGGCCCCAGCCAGGCGACCTTCCTCCACCTGAGCTGCCTCCTTCTTGGCGATCTTCACTGCCTCGACGTTGGCGACAAGCTGGTGTCCAATCTGCAAGAGAGGCTGGGGGGTCAATATAAAGGCTAAGAAATAAATTAAGTAAAGAAGTAAGAAGGAGAAGAAAAAGTGAATTAACCTACTTCGAGGAAAGATCCCAGAGAGTCCCAGACCCGCAGTTTGGGATCAGCAAGGACGATCCTCTGGACGACCTCGGGCAGAATGCACCCTTCGACCAGCCTCTTTATTAAATCCCTGTTGTTGAAGGGATTTTCCCTCAGGTCTTCCTCGGAGCCGCCGGCCCCCTCGACGGTAGCCTTGCGACTGCAGCTCTTCCGGGACAGGGTCTTCTTTCTCTTCCTCCCTTCGGCCCCGGGTGCCCCCTCGGGATGAGCCTCTGGAGCGGGATCCTCGATCGGGGGGCTCCTTGAAAGGGCTCGAGGGACTTCGGGTTCGGCGTCGGAAGGGATGTCGACGGCAACGGCCACTTGAGCAAGTGCGGTCGAGCTTGTCCCTTCTATCCTGGCTTTCTTCACCGACCTCGAAGTCGAGGCATCTTTTTTTTTGTGGGTCTTGAGACCCTGGGCTAACCTCCGAGCCACGCCTGTGTCCATGTCTACAATAAAAAAAGATCAACACGGCTCAGGGATGGAATAAGAGAAAGGGGAAGCAGCAAAAAAAAAGAATGAAAAAATGGTACCGACAGGGTTAAGAGGACTCAGGCTGACGTTGAACAAGAGTTGTTCCTTCATAAGTTTGGAGAGGAGGGGGGCTTGATAGGCCTCGAGCTTTTTGGAGGCTTCGAGATCATCCCTTTCTAGACTAGAAGCCCGATAGATGGAATCCCTCAGAGAGCCCCAAGGGCGTAATCCTAGCTCCAAGGTCAGGCATCGGACATAGAAGAACCTCTCCTTCCAGTTGTGGATAGAAGAGGGGGCGCCTTTCAGCAACCCCTTTCTACCGAACTAAGAGGAGAAGTACCACCAGTCCTTTGCCAAGGGATGATGCTTGAAGGTGTAGAAGTTCTTATACAAAGAAAGAGTCGGCCGAACTTCAGCTAAACTACAAAGAGAAAGAAATCCTATCAAAAACCTAAAGGAGTTCGGCGCTACTGAGACTAGAGAAATGTTCAAAAAATGAAAGAGAGCGATGACAAAAGGCAGAAGTGAAAGCCGAAGCCCGGCATGGAAGGCCTCCTGGTGCACACAGAAGCGGTAGGGAGGAGGGGCGCTAGCCCGATCGGTTGGCTCGGGAAGCTCCAGCTCGTACTCCGGAGAAACTCCATACTGAATCTTTATCAGTGAGAGTTCATCCGGAGTCAAGGAGCTGGGGATGGTGTCCGATGCAAAGACCAGACGAGGTTCGGTCCTAACTACGGATTCATCTACGGTACAAGGACTTTGAGGAACTGGGGCTGATGAACTCCTAGAACCACTAGAAGAGGAGATATCGGAAGACATTTTGGATCAAATGGAAGCCACAAAAAATTTCGAAAAAAAAAATCGGGAAAAACAACAAACAAGCTCTGAGGAAGCTAAACGAACGGAATATGAAGAAGAAAGAACAAAAAACGATGAGAAGTTTCAGAACTAACCTAGGTTGGCTCGAGGAGTACAGGAAGATGGCAAAGACGATGGAAGTCGACCCGGAGGATGCCTAAGGTTGAGAAGGATGCCAAAGGAGGCTAGAGCTCTCGGGGAAGAGGAGGAGACCGATGGATTCTCTCAGGCAAAGTGAAACCCCTGAAGGAAGAGGACGTGTTTAAATAGACCCCGGGGTCCGGCGCAGTAATGATTGCGGATCTCCTCTGGCCGACCTGCACTCGCCGCGTGTCCCACTCATCATGGCAGGTGACTGAAAATGGATGACAGCTGATAAAATCATTATTGCACCGTACCTAGAGCCATGTCCCAAGAGAATTCTGAAGAAATCTTTTTGGATCGCTTTGATTTAAAAGACTCCAGCACCAGCACGCCAAGCGCCAAAATATCTGGCAACCATCGAGTGCAAAAATCGAGGGGGGCAGCTTCGACCATGAGAATTTCTCTATACTTCCTTCATTCGAAATCCGAACTCGAAAGCAGGGGGACTAGTGTTGGGTATAAAATACCCCTCGATCGAAGTTTGTAGAAGACCGACCCTTCTAGGGCTTTTCCTGCTTCCGACCTTGTGTGGCATCTTTCTGAACTCCCTCGACCGTCCGAGCTTTCATAATACCATCCGGACTTCTCTGACAACGAGCTTCCTCATCCATCTACCGGACTGCTCCAAACACCTCCGAACTTCACTATCAGCTGATTTTCCATGGTGATCGATTATCCTCCGAATCTCTTCCAAACTTTTCCGACCACGGATGACTCTACTCCGAACTTCATTCGGACTTCGTCAGCATCTGAGCTTCTCTGACAATGGGATTTCTATAGTAACCAGACTCCATCCAAGTTTCTACGACGGTCGACCACCTTCTAGATTTCATCCGAGCTCCTACGAGAATCGGATTCCAGCCGAACTCCTACTGTGGAGGGATCCCAGACGAATGTCGACAATGGAAGGGCTCCACCAGCCGGATCTCTACTCTGAACTTCTACTGCAAATGGTCTACTCCAGATCTCTACTATAAGCGAATTCCATCGGAGCCTCTAATGTAAAAAAATTTCTTTCGAACTTGTATTACAGGCAGACTTCAGTCGAGCTCCTGCAGTGGATGGATCCAGACGAGCTTCTACGATGGGATAGGATCCACCGGCTAGGTCGCTACTCCGAGCTCCCACGACAACCGATCTTCGACTCAGCTTCTACAATAAGCGGTCTCCTTTCGGCCTTCTACAAGAACCAGACTCCGTCCGAACTTCCATAGCGGATGGATATCGGACGAGCTTCTACAACAGACGGGCTCCAGCAGTTGGATTTCTACAATGATCGATCGCCTCTAGTGTCTGCCGAACCTCCCCAGCCATCAGCCTTCAATGGCGTCAGCCAGACTTTCACAACGCTATCCAGACTCCCACAGGATCCCCAGACTCCTCCGACGGACGAACCTCCCCAATGCCATCCGAAGTCCATCACCGACCGACCCTCCGTCAGATTCTTCATGAAATTGGACTGCTCCGACAGATAATCTTCAGACGAGCTTCCACATCAGACAAATTCCAGACGGACTTCTCTAGCAATCGGACTCCTACCAGACTTCACTAACAGAAAGTCTCCATCCGAGCTTCTATAGCAGATGACTCCCATCTGTAGCATCAGCTCCTGAGGCCTCCAACAACAGTAGACTCGTTAGCAACCTCGAAAACATCAAGCTTCTCCTAGATCGATGGGATAGAGAGCCGTTCTGCTCCAACAGACATCCCAGCCGAACTCCAACCGACAGAGCCGAACTCTCTGGCAAGTCACGATAATGGCCACTACCCTACTCCACTCTCTACAACGGATTCCATGTGACTCCACCACTCTCTGGCAAGTTGCGACAACAAACATCACTCCACTCTCCGGGCTCTACCACTTTCTGGCAAGTCGCGACAACGGACATCACTCTACTCTCCGTAACAAACTCCACGTGGCCCTGAACGACCCCTGACGCCACTACTCTCCGTAACAAACTCCGTGCGGCTCTGAACGACCCACTACCAGGTAGTTACAGACGTGCTGTCAATCAGTTACGCTCTCCGTCTATAAAAAGGGACCCCCAGATACATTCTTCTCTAAGCTCTAAACTCTATCTCGAAACTCTACTAAAATTCCTACTCGAGCACTCCATTTATGTTGAAGCAGAGTACTGACTTGAGTGTTGGAGGGTCTTGCCAGAGCACCCCCAACTTCGATTTAGACTTTCCTTGCAGGTCCCGATGGCGGCCGCGGTCATCTCAACTCCAGCAACTCCGATTTTGACAGAATTCTGCACCAACATATACATATATATATATATACATATATATATATATATACATATATATATATATACACACACATATATACAATATATACATACACACACACATATACATATATATATACACACACATATACATATACATATACATATACATATACATATACATATACATATACATATACATATACATATACATATATATACATATTTATATACATACATACATATATATATACATACATACATACATATGCACACACACACACACATATGTATATATGTGTGTGTATATATATATATCATACATATATACATATATATATACATACGTATATACATACATACATACATATATATATATATCTATACATATATACAAATATATATATATATATATGTATATATATGTATATACATATATATATATATGTATGTATGTATGTGTGTGTATATTTATATGCATGCATATAAATACACACACACACACACATAGATATATATATATATATACATGTGTTGGTGCAGAATTTCACCGAAGCCGGAGTCGCTGGAGTTGAGATAACCGCGGTCACCATCGGGACCTGTAAGGAAAGTCTAAACCAGAGTTGGAGGTACTCCGGCAAGATCCTCCGACGCTCAAGTCAGTACTCTGCTTCAACAGAAATGGAGTGCTCGAGTGAAAATTTTAGTAGAGTTTCGAGATAGAGTTTAGAGCCTAGAGAAGAATGTATTTGGGGGTCCCTTTTTATAGATGAAGAGCGTAACTGATTAACAGCGACGTCTGTAACCACCTGATAGTGGGCCGTTCAGAGCCGTGCGGAGTTTGTTATGGAGAGTAGTGGCGTCAGGGGTCGTTCAGGGCCACGTGGAGTTTGTTACGGAGAGTGGAGTGGTGTCCGTTGTCGGACTTGCTAGAGAGTGGTAGAGCCCAGAGAGTGGAGTGGTGTCCATTATCGCGACTTATCAGAAAGTGGTGGAGTCACACGAAATCCGTTGCAGAGAGTGGAGTAGGGTAGTGGCCATTATCGTGACTTGCCAGAGAGTTTGGATCTGTCGGTTGGAGCTCGGTTGGGATATCTGTTGGAGCGAAACGGCTCTCTATCCCATCGATCTAGGAGAAGCTCGGGTGTTTCTGAGGTTGCTGACGAGTCTACTGTTGTCGGAGGTCTTGGGCGCTGATGCTACAGGCGGGAGTCATCTGCTGTAGAAGCTCGGATGGAGACTTTCTGTTGGTGAAGTCCGATAGGAGTCCGATTGCTAGAGAAATCCATCTAGATTTACCTGATGTGGAAGCTCGTCTGAAGATTATCCACCGGAGTAGTCTGGTTTCATGAAGAATCTGGTAGAGGGTCGGTCGGCGGTGGACTTCGGATGGCGTTGGGGAGGTTCGTCTGTCAGAGGAGTCTGGGGATCCTGTGGGAGTCTGGATGACGTTGTGGAAGTCCGACTGATGCCATTGAAGGCTGATGGCTGGGGAGATTCGGCAGACACCGGAGACGATCGACCGTTGTAGAAATCCAGCTACTGGCGTCCGTCCGTTGTAGAAGCTCATCCGATATCCATCTACTATGAAAGTTCGGACGGAGTCTGATTCTTGTAGAAGGCCGAAAGAAGACCGCTTATTGTAGAAGCTCAGTCGAAGATCGGTTATCATGGGAGCTCAGAGTAGCGACCTGGTCGGTGGATCCTATCCCATCGTAGAAGCTCGTCTCGGATCCGTCCACTGCAGGAGCTCGGCTGAAGTCTGTCTGTAATAGAAGTTCGGAAGAAATTTGTTTACAATAGAGGCTCGGATGGAATTTGCTTACAGTAGAGATCTGGAGTAGACCATTTGTAGTAGAAGTTTGGAGTAGAGATCCGACTGGCGGAGCCCTTTCGTTGTCGACATTCATCTGGGATCCCTCCACAGTGGGAGTTCGGCTGGAATCTGATTCTCGTAGGAGCTCGGATGGAATCCAGAAGGTGGTTGACCACCGTAGAAACTTGGATGGAGTCTGGTTACTATAGAAATCCCATTGTCGGAGAAGCTCGAATGTTGACGAAGTCCGGACGAAGTTCGGAGTAGAGTCGTCCGTGGCCAGAAGAAGTTTGGAAGAGATTCGGAGGATAATCTATCATCATGGAAAATCGGCTGATAGAGGAGTTTGGAGGGCGTTTGGAGCAGTCCGGTAGATGGATGAGGAAGCTCATTGTCAGAGAAGTCCGGATGGTATTATGGAAGCTCGGACGGTCGAGGGAGTTCAGAAAGACGTCACATAAGGTCAGAAGCAGGAAAAGCCCTGGAAGGGTCGGTCTTCTACAAACTTCGGCCAGGGGGTATTTTATACCCAACACCAGTCCCCCTGCTTTCGAGTTTGGGTTTCGAATGAAGGAAGTACAAAAAAATTCTCACGATCGAAGTTGCCCTCCCTCGATTTCCGCACTCGATGGTTGCCAGATATTTTGGCGCTTGGCGTGCTGGTGCTGGAGTCTTTTCAAATCAAAGCGATCCGAAAATATTTCTTCAAAATTTTTGCTGGGGCGTGGCTCTAGGTACGGTGCAATAATGATTTTGTCAGCTGTCAGCCATTTTCAGCCGCCTGCCATGGTGAGTGGGAACGCAGCGAGTGCAGGTCAGTCAGAGGAGATCCGCAATCATTATTGCGTCGGACCTCGGGGTCTATTTAAATACGTCCTCTTCCTTCAGGGGTTTCACTTTGCCTGAGAGAATCCCTCGGTCTCCTCCTCTTCTCCGAGAGCTCCAGCCTCCTTTGGCATCCTTCTCGGCCTTAGGCATCCTCCGGGTCGACTTCCATCATCCTTGCCGTCTTCCTGTACTCCTCGGGCCAACCTAGGTTAGTTCCAAAACTTCTCATCATTTTTCTATTCTTTCTTCTTCGTATTTCATTCGTTTAGCTTCCTCGAGAGCTTGTTTACTGCTTTTTTCAATTTTTTTTTTCGAGATTTTTTGTGGCTTCCATTTGATCCAAAATATCTTCCGATATCTCATCTTCTAGCAGTTCTAGGAGTTCGTCAACTCCAGTTCCTCAAAGTCCTTATATCATAGACGAACCCATAGTTAGAACCGAACCTCGTCTGGTCTTTGCACCGGACACCATCCCCAGCTCCTTGACTCCGGATGAACTCTCACTGATAAGGATTCAGTATAGAGTTCCTTCGGAGTACGAGCTGGAGCTTCTCGGGCCAACCGATCGGGCTAGCACCCCTCCTCCCGATTGCTTCTATCTGTACCAGGAGGCCTTCTGTGCTGGGCTTTGGCTTCCACTTTCGCCTTTTGTCATCGCTCTCTTTCATTTTCTGAACATTTCTCTAGTCTCAGTAGCGTCGAACTCCTTTAGATTTTTGATAGGATTTCTTTCTCTTTGTAGTTTAGCTGAAGTTCGGTTGACTCTTTCTTTGTTTAGGAACTTCTACACCTTCAAACGTCATCCCTCGGCAAAGGACTAGTTGTACTTCTTCCCTCAGTTCGGTAGAAAGGGGTTGCTGAAAGGCACCCCCTCTTCTATCCATAACTGGAAGGAGAGGTTTTTCTATGTCCGATGTCCGACCTTGGAGCTAGGATTACCCCCTTGGGGCTCTCTGAGGGATTCCATCCGTCGGGCTTCCAGCTTGGAAAGGGACATCTCGAAGCCTCCAAAAAGCTCGAGGCCTATCAAGCCCCCCTCCTCTCCGAACTTCTGAAGGAACAACTCTTGTTCAACGTTGGCCTGAGTCCTCTTAACCCTGTCGGTACCATTTTTTCATTCATTTTTTTTTCGCTGCTTCCCCTTTCTCTTATTCCATCCCTGAGCCATGTTGATCTTTTTTTATTGCAGACATGGACGCAGGCGTGGCTCGGAGGTTAGCCCAGGGTCTTAAGACCCACAAGAGAAAAGACGCCTCGACTTTGGGGTCGGTGAAGAAAGTCAGGACAGAAGGGACAAGCTCGACCGCGCTTGCTCAGGTGGCCGTTACCGTCGACATCCCTTCCGACGCCGAACCCGAAGTCCCCCGAGCCCTTTCAAGGAGCCCCCCGATCGAGAATCCCGCTCCAAAGGCTCATCCCGAGGGGGCACCTGGGGTCGAAGGGAGGAGGAGACAGAAGACCCTGGCCCGAAAAAGCCACAGTCGCAAGGCTGCCGTCGAGGGGGCCGGCAGCTCCGAGGAAGATCTGGAGAAAAATCCCTTCAACAACAGGGATTTAATAAAGAGACTGATCAAAGGGTGCATTCTGCCCGAGGTCATCCAGAGGATCATCCTTGCTGATCTCGAGCTGTACATCTGGGACTCTCTGGGATCTTTCCTCGAAGTAGGTTAATTTACTTTTTCTTCTCCTTCTTGCTTCTTTACTTAATTTATTCCTTAGCCTTTATATTGACCCCCCGGCCTCTCTTGCAGATTAGACACCAGCTTGTCGCCAATATCGAGGTGGTGAAGATCGCCAAGAGGAAGGTAGCTCGGGTGGAGGAAGGTCGTCTGGCTGGGGCCGCCTGCCTCGAGGAGAAGATCGCCGAGGTCCTAGGTCTCTAGGAGGTGCTGGAAAAGGAGGGACAAACCTCATCCGATCTGAGGACCGCCTTGGAGGAGGAGAGAAAGAAGGCTGAGGCCGAGGTCTCCGAATTGAAGGTGCAGGTTTCTGAGTTGAAGGCGTAGGTTTTCGAGCTGAAAGCATGGATCTTGTCCATGGTCTCGGAGGCAGGGGCCCGAGCAGTAGAGGAGTTCAAGGCCTCCTCTGAGATGGAGGATCTACAGGTCCAGTTCGACCAGGATGCCTTCATCAAGGATTTCAAACTCTGCCAAAAGAAGGTGGCTGGAAGGTTTTTCGAACTAGATCTCAGCTTCCTGGACGAGGCGTCCGACGATGAAGCCGGACCATCCGAAGTCGCTGCCGGTCCTCCTCCAGTCGGGACCTCGCTGACCGCTACGACCGCCACTGCCGACCTTCCGGGGACGTCGAGCCCCTCCACTCTGCCCCAGAGGTCCAAAACCTCTAACTTTGTATTTTTGTTTTGTGGTGATTTTTCTTCGTTCTTTTGTATTTGAAAATTATTTAATCAATGAAATCAGATTCTTCTTTACAGAGGGCCCCCCTTTTTTTTTCTTCTGTATTCTTTTCCTTCTCTTTTGTCTTCTTGTATTAATTTGAGTCGTGGCGCTTTTGTCTCCCAATGACAGTGTCCTACCGAAGCTCTTCCCCTGCCACAGGGGATTCCTCTAAAGTCGATGATCCGAGACCTTAGAAGGAAAGTTTGTCAGTTGACGAAGAAATCCAAGAAGCTGGAAGATGAACTTCATCGACTGAGGAAGAGCAATTTGGAAGTCACTGCGGAGGCTATTCGCTTTCACGACCTCCACAGAAAGGGTCTCAAGGAATACACCCGAAGGAAGGCTGACTTCATGATGGAGCTTGAGGAACTTCGAAAACGTGCCAGCGATCGATCTTGGACTCAGGATTCCAAGATTAGCTCCCTTGAAGTCGAGCTGGCAATCACACGGGAGAAGATCGGCCAGTTGGAAGGGAGCTCATCCTGGCTCACAATCCAAGCCGACCGTGACCGAGACTGGTCGAAGAAGTTCTCCGACCTTCAAAAGTAGCTGCAGGATACTGAGGCGAACTACAATGCCTATCGAGTCGGCTGGAGCGGACAAGTAGAGGACTACCGAAGGAAGTTCCAGACGGTGACCGACGAAGTTGCCCGCCTTCAGATGCAGTTGTCTGAGAGAGTCCAGCTTGCCTCTGCACAAGGCTCTGATGAGCTCCACTCCTTGAGGGGGACCATGGCAGAACTGTCTGTGGCCCTTGGGCGGGGGGAGGCCGAACTGCAGCGGCTGAAGATTCAGCTGGTCCACGAGTAGTAGGCGATCAAAGATGCCGAGGCAGAGTCTGAGATCCTGAGGAAGAGGCTTCGAGAGTCGGAGGGCAAGAGCCGGCGGTTCCATCAGATGTATTGGGATATGCTGCTGAGAAAGATGGAACTAGAGGAAGAAGTCGAAAACTTAAAGCAATCTCTAATAAGGACCAAACTGAGAGCTCGAAGTCGGAAGAAGCTGGGCTTCCTTAGAGCTCCCCCTCTTCTTTTTTTTTTTTCATCTTTCACCCTTCCATGTATTCTTTTTCTTTTCTTGTCGTTTCTCTTTTTGGCCTTCAAGGCTTTGTAATATATACTTCACTAATGAAATGAAAAAAAAATTTTTCATTACTTGTCCATTCTGGCATTGAGTTATCATTTACCAACTTCTTTTGTCTTTTGTCTTGTCCGACGCCATCGTTGTTTGAAGGTTCTCGGTCGCCGTCGTGTTGATTTACCTTTTTTGTTCATGACCGCAGATCTTTTCGAGGCCATTTGAGTTTGACGCATCCTCCCGGTGCACGAGCTTGGGGACCCAAACTTCTCATTACTTTGAGAAAGTCGATTTCTCCTCGGCCTGTGTTGAGTTCCCTCTTAGTGACTGAGGGTTTTTTGAAAGGAGTATCCTTCCTTGTTGAGACGAGGTCCCTTGGGTCTTTGATGTAGTTTGTTTTTCGCTTATCGCTGGTGCAGCTCGTCGTTTTCCCTTTTCATCTTCCTCTTTTTTTTTTCTTTTTTTGTGTTTGAGTGAGGGTTTTTCCTCTGCTCTTAACAGGGTCGTGAAAGCGTAGAGGAGCCATTGAGGAGGCTTTCCACCTCGTCCGGTCTTGATCGACTGGGTCTATATATAAT
>NC_025993.2:142778447-142832832 GCF_000442705.2 Elaeis guineensis
AAAATCATCTATAATTAAATACACGTTGAAAAAATAGTTGAATAAAAATATTCCTTCTCATATTATGATATCTTAGATTATTTTATGACATCTTAGACTATATTACACTACAAGATGTCATAATTTTTTTTTCAAAAGATAGAAATATTTTTTTCATACAAAATTTTTAAACAAAAAGATCGATCTATAGATATTAAATATGTTTTGAAAAATAATAACTACGTATATTAATCGGATGGGATGATGCACTCCGTATCGAATTTTCTACGCCATCTACGATGCACAAAGAATTTCTTATTCCCGTTATAAGCGAAGGCCAATAAAATTGGCATTTGAATCCGGCCTATTAGTTATGCCGTTGGATATGCAATCTGAATTTATAAATTAACTAAATTTTTTTCAAATTCCTGAATCCAACGAGTCACGGATGCTCTTGGTAAGTTGTTAAGTTTGTTTGAGTATCAACTTGCTTCGTTTCACTTGGAGGACATAATTCGGATGGATGTCATTGAGGCTAGTAGATGCGTGCTGAAGTCGCGTGTCGTTCTCTGCGATGTTAATGGACAATGTTAATTGCTAGATATCGTATTCTTATTACAAATTGATGGAACTCATCTATGTTTGCATACTTTTGTTTGCAAAAATTTTATTATCATTTAGGATTAAATGCAGGACCTCTTGCGAGAAGAAAAGGGTGACAACCAGGTCTCAAGTGAGATAAGTTTTGGCTAAATGATCTCTGTCGATCTTAGGATTTGAAGGCAGCATGAATGAGTTATTTAGGCGCGCTACTACATATATTAAACAAGCGAGTTAGTCAATTAAATTCCGTACCATTTTGATCCTATTCTTTGTGAATTTAACGTTATCTTAAATAATCATCACAGAGAACCATCACATGGTAATAATCTGTTGAGGGTAATTATCACATCTAGATGACTGATTTAGACTATCTTTTGGTACTTTTTATTTTGAATGGCTAAAATTTAGTTCACCCAGTCCCTTTTTCACCAGTGCAAGTTATTGGTACTGGTGGTAAGAAAGAAAGTCCTGCCTCGGACCAATGATGGTAGCCTCAGACAGGTCGACCTTTGATCGACCCGACGGGTCTGACGTATCACTAGATGTTGATCTTGGCCAATATAACAAGCAAGTTTAACCTTTGGCCTGCACCAATTTTCTGTGATTACTGGGAAAAGCTAACAGTGAACAAATAAGGCAATAACCATCTCCTCAAATCCTGCCAAATCAGGCAGGCAATATCAGATATATCACACCCACTAAGGTGAAAATAATACTCCTAAAACTTCTGTCTTCCTATGATACTGAAAGAATAGTATCCTACAAGCCAATCGCATGGATGATGCAATGGAGCTATTCTACATTATCTCCGTACTCACGTACATGACATTCTTTATTTAATAATAATATGAGGTATTTTATTTCATCATATGCTACATTTTTTACTTCATGTCTTAATCAAAATTATGACGAACCTCATAGATTAGAGCAATGGTTCTAAAGACGATGATGAGATCATGCCACTGAAACCTAAAATCTTGATTGCCTTGATCTAAAATATTTTCAATCGTAGGATCATTAAGTCGGAGATCAATAATACCGATAAGACTGGTACATCCTATGTATGTTCGATGGAGCGGATGATAAATCTTACAGTCACTTGTATGGGGACACTAATACAAAGATATTGGTATTTTAGAGAATGAGTTCACTGAACTGATCTATAAAAAAATAACTGATTGAGCCTTACTAGTATGTCAAAGGATGGTTCGTCAATGGGGGAGAGTAGTGCAAGTGATCCTTAGACCTGAGATCACCATGGTACTTTATGTATATGGATCTATACTCTGATTCATACCCTAGCATAACTCTCTGAGATATGTATGAGATGTTCTGAATATGGTGAAGTATGCATGGAGGTTATAAATAGTCAATAAGAAATTGGTTACTTCTTGTAAGGGGAGAAAACATCCTATGTGATCTCATAGGATGATGACCAAAAATCTTCTGGCCAGAGTAGGATGAACATTAGAAAAGATTTTTTGATATTTTATCAACTAAGTCTCATCGTCAGAATGAGATACATATGAATAGATATTTGGACTTGATATGATTTTATGTCCATAGCCTATCTGGGATGTCATATGATCGAATGATTGAATTATATGAACTCACCATGGAAGGATATTTTGATATTCTACCAAAATTTCACATCTCTTGAATAGTCATGATACGCATGCTAGCATGTGTAAAACCCTTACTGATCCCTTAACGAGTTTGATTAGTCAAAAGTTGATTGATCAAAGGTTCGATTTTATCAAAAACTGATACAATCAAATTATAATAACACATGGACTTCTAATTAACTTTGATTGTGTCAAATGTTGACATCATGGAGTCTAAATCCTAACTAATCTTGGCACCACCTCTCTCTCTATTTATAGGGGTTAACACCCCATGCGGATAGCTAATAACCAGCATGCCCCCTCTTTTGAGCGCCCATATTCCCGTGCAAGAAAGAAGCCTCACACCCCTCCTTTGTGCACCCCTTAGTTCACGCCTAAGATGGCTAACACCTAGCTGGTTTTTGTGAGGGAATAAGTGTCCAAAGGTTGGACGCCCAAGGAGGGAAAAAGCCAAGAATTGTTCTTGGCTTAGAGAGGAAATAAATCAAAAAGAGTTCTTGATAAGAAGGAAGAAAGAAAGGATTGATTATGCTAGATTCTTTGTGAAAGGATTCAAGAAAAGTCTGAGGAGAGTCCCTGATTTGTTCTTATGTAGATCAACATTGGATGGTTCACACTTGGGGACCTCATGGATATAAACCAAGAAATCTGAAACCTGTAAGATATAATTTCTACCTCTCTCTCTGGATTGTGCTTATACATTTGACTGTAATAATTAAGATGATTTTGGTTCTAGGATTTGGATCAAAGGGGTTTCAATTATTGAATCCATGATAAAAATTTTTAAATTTTCATATTCTACTGTGGATCCAAATCTCAATAGTAGTATTAGAGCCATCTTTGATTGATTCAATCAAATATTAATGTTATTGTTATAATATAGATTAGATCTAATTCATAATATGTCATAATCTGATTTTTATATGGTATTTTATTGCTGGTTTGTTGCATCTATTGTTAAGAACAAAATTATTCTGTCCATGATCAAACCTTGGGATGTGGTTGCATGGCTATAAGACTTGTATGACAAGTTTAGGCAGCATCTTGCGATCTGATTTTGTCATGGAATTGATTCCTTGCACATGAGATGCACAATAAAGAGGGCTATTGCATGAGATGCGTGTGCCCAAGAACCAAGGCAGCCTTGGCTGGCCACTATGGTTGGGCGTTATCTATGGTGGGGCATCCCATATTGCTCTTGATCATGGCGCATGGGCAGCTACAATTTGTTCTATTGAAAGGTGCTTCAAGCACAATCTAGAGTTAAGGATGTTCACTACAATATACAATCCTGATGAGATTGGATTTTATGATTGTAATTCAACTCCTTCTCATAATTCTAATTAGATTAGGATTGTTGAATTGAAGTTGATTATATGTCACTTTTCTAATTAGATTAGGAATTGATTCATAGTTGACTAAATTTCTTACAGACCTAATTAGATTAAGATTTATTTAAGAATTGGTTAACTTAAGTCAAACGATAACATACTGTTGACTTATAATTGACATTGGATCAAAAGTTGAACCTATATGATAATTAAAATGCAGATTGGACCAAGAGTTGAGTCCCAATCATTTAATTGGCCCAAATGTTGGACCAAAAATATTAGAAAAATCCTAGATGGGTCTTGTGCCCATGAGCATAAACACCATATATTCCCAATGACATATGTACGTATGAATGATATCACAATTAGAACAACATGAGTAGTTAATTTCATACTTTATAATTATTATAAATTGCATGGTGGATAGTTATGGACTAAAAACACCCATGAGATGGATGTATATGTGAATATATTTGTGATGGCTATTGTATGATTGTATCTACAATGGTTGTAATTTTTAAAATAGGAGCTAGATGCCCCTGGTGCTTTTATATTTGAGGCTGTATCTTTCTATTTCCTTCCTATATAATTCTCAACTACTGATTGGAGTATTTACATGCTGACGTAAAAATTAAGATAAAAAATTATATTTATAATTAGATAGAAAATATTTTTTATTTATAAATAAAAAAAAGAAGATGGAGCATTCATCGAAGCCTTTATAGAGATAAAGACAAAACTATTAGGCGGATTAAAAGCAGAAGTGCATGAAGATCGATCATGAGATGAATCTATCTATGATGTACCTAAGACGATATCCGTAATCCATCCAAGCGGCTCAGATGGATTACATTAAAAAAGTTTATAACTATCCAATTTTATTTTATACCTTTATTATGCTGATAGCTTGATATATATTATGCCTGTGATGGATATATACATGATTATGAATATGCATGAGATCAGTAAGTCCCTCATAAAAATTATATTAAATCATAATAATGAAGTGTTAAAAATACTACCCATGCCTTCCTTCATGTTAAGCCAATAGAGTATGTCAAGATCTATAGTGAGTTTTTTTGTGCTATCCACAAGGATTGCTATAAGAATTGATATGATATTGACTTGGTGCATAGTGATACTTATGGCATATTTGGGTAGTGCTATCTTGTTGTGCTATTTACAAAGATGGTATTATTTAGATATAATTATATGGAATGAAGGATATGACTTAACTAAAATACTTTAGTTTGTTGTGCTATCTATTGGACTACGAATGTTAGAAACAAAAGAAATGTTGAAAGTTGTATAAGATACAATTGATAAGAATTATCTATCCTTGAACTCATGAACGTTTATTGTACTATCTATAAGGCGTTTATGAGGAATTGGAATCTCAACCCCACTAAAGAACCTGACAATAGGATTTTTCATTTTCTATACTAGAGGACTATGAAATTCGCCAAATAAATGAAAGACATGATTAGACAAAAGTTCTTATCTAATTATACATATCATCATCAATAGTTCGCTTATGTTTTATTCTCATTTTGTAGATTAATGTGTATCATGGCATCTTCACTTTCATTGCGCATCATACTTGATGCCAACAAGTTGATTGGACTAAACTATATAGACTGGTTGAAAAATCTGAGAATAGTTCTCATCTAGGAGAAAGTCTCCTATATTCTACTTCTGATCCTAATGCAATCGTGGATGATGCTACAGAGAAGGAAAGAGCCGCATATAGGATGTGGTAGGATGACAATATAATTATCAAGTGTATCATGTTAGCCTCCATAAACAATTAGTTGCAGAGATAATAATGGAGTATGGATCCTCAGTCCATACTTCTCAATCTGAAGGAGTTGTATGGAGAGCATAGTAGGACTACTAGATATGAGATATCAAAATAACTGTTCTATGCCAGAATGAGTAAGGGCATATCCGTGCAGACCCATGTACTCAAAATGATTGACTTAATCATCCAATTAGGTCAATTGGATTTGTGATGAATGGTGAGCGTAGCCATGATTTGATCCTGCAATCACTCTTTGATTTCTTCTCTTAATTTGTGATTAATTATCATATGAACAAACTGAACACGATTCTACCAGAGCTGCTCAATATATTGAAGATAGTTGAAGGGCATTTCGAGAACAAAAAGACTCCTATTCTAATGGTGGATGGCCTTAAGAAGGCAATAAGAAGAGCTCTAAGAAAAGAAAAAGTTGAGCTCTAAAGGTAGCATCTCCAAGGGGAAGAAGGCAAATAATGTTTTTACAAAGGATAAATGTTTCCACTATAGCAAAGAAAGGCATTGTAAGACTAACTATAAAAACTATCTTACAAGTATGAAGTAGCAAAAGGAAGTAAAGGTTGATACTTCTAAAGGTTTGTATATAATACAGACTAATTTATCATTGAGCTCTTCAGTTTCAAACTCTTGGATATTTGATACCACTTATGGTTCTCATCTATGCAATTCATTATAGGGACTACAGGGAGTAAGGAGCTGTATAAAGGTAACTTCGAGCTATTCAGCACTAGTGGAGAGTCCATCTAGGCCTAGCTATAGGAACCTATTTATTAGAGTTGCCTTCTGACAAGATTTTAAAACTAGTAGACTGTTATTATGTGCCAAAAATTATTAGAAATATTATTTCTATATCTTTATTATTGGAATATATTTTCAAATAAATGAAAAGAGCAAAGGTTGCTCTATTTCATATTCTAGTGAAATTTATGGCTGTGGATATGTTGATAATGATCTCATATTTTTATCGCTCAGATAATATTTTTCATGTTGATAAAAATAAAAAAGAAAGAGAGAAGATGTGAATGTCACATATCTCTGATATTGCCGACTTGGTCATGTTAGTGAGTCAAGAATAAATAAGTTATACAAAGAAAATTTTTTTTAACCATACGATTATGAATCATATAGTACTTGTGAATCTTGTCTCATGGGAAAAATGACAAAAATCCTATTTACTAGACATAGGGAGAGAATGATTAAATTAGACCTCATACATATCGATGTTTGTGGCCAATGGCGGCTCAGATCAGAGAAAGATACTCCTATTTTATCACCTTCACTGATGATTTATCTAGGTTTGGATATGTGTATCTACTGAAATACAAATTCGAAGCCTTTGAAAAGTTTGAAGAGTATCAAAGTATGGTTGAGAAATAAACTAATAAAAATATTAAAGCTCTTCAATCTAATTGAGAGGATGAATACTTAACTAATAAAATTTTTAAATATTTTAAAATAAAAAATTCTTTCTGAATGGACTCCTTCTTATGAAGGAAAGATCACACGTCCGATCGACTAAATCAAAGTGTAGCAAAATTCAAAAAATTTTGATCCGGCATGCAATCTAATCGAGATCGCATCTCGATCTATACCAGATCAATCATATATCTAAGATTAAGAGAGTTTAAAACTATTTTAAATCTAATTACATTAACCATGATGATTGCATCATCATCTCTGTGCGGGTAGTGATACACCACTATCCGATGATCGTAGAGTTGAGGTCTGCTGTCGAGCCGCACACATGTCTGATCTCTACAGATATCCACTCAAATTTATACTATGATGCTTTCTCTGACTTCGATTCATCTTCATCAAGATGGATTAGCAAGCTCCTAGATCAGCCTTGGATTAGATCTTCGATAGAATCTGGATCAACTCTTAATCGCAGCCTTCTTCTTCTTTTGCATAGATCTATCAACACCCGACTCTTCGAGCACACCAGATGGACCAGCCTAACTCCTTTGGGCGTGGGAGAGGAGAAAAGAGTAGAGAGGAGAGGGAGAGGCATGGAGAGGAGAGGAGAGCTCTGAAGAATTCTGAGGAATTCAATGAATAAAATCTTTTGGCAAGGGGGCCTTTATATAGGCTTAGAATATCAGGAGTCCTAGAGCTTTAAGGCCTTCATCATGTCAACAGCCTTAAAGCAGAAGGACTCTCAACATGTGGTGCCCCCTCTTTCTCCCTCTTCATGCCATTTTGTTGAACAAAATCAGATGGGGCATGCAGCCCCATCTTATCTCCCATCAAATTCAAATAGGGCGCAAGCCCTTATCCTCATCCACAAGGGGATAAGTCCCCTTTAAATTTAAATGGGGCACTTATCCCTTCATTAAATTTGAACTCAAATTCAAATGGGGTGAAGCCCCTATCCTCTCTCTCCGTAATCCACAGGGGGCGCATGCCCCCTAGATCTTATCCAGGGGGTGCACCCCTCTCTCTTGATATTGCATGAACAAAAATGTGGGGCACCAACTATTAGTGCCCCCACCCTTAATTCTTACATAGAAGGCTTCAGAGACTCCAACTCTTGATGTCCTAAAGAGCTAGCTTTGATTTGGTCAAATCCTATCCAATAGGGAACCCAAATCTAGAGAAACTGTGTTTAATCATGTGCTAGCATAATTTTCTTAAACCTAAAATTAGGATTTAATTAATTCTAGTACAATCAGACTATCCTAGATCAAAATCTTTGTTTGTGTGACTCTATAGATTTAATTCTATCTGATAGTGAGATATATTGCAATCTTTATCATCAATATCATCGAAACTCTTTTCGATAGATTGAAACTCCTTTTAATTCTTCTAATTTAAAATTATCGATCATCGATATAATTCTAATTAATCTCATAATCTATCAGTGACACCTAGCAATATATAGTGGCAATCTATCAGCATCGAATGAATGAATCTCTATGTGCGGTTGCCATATGATTCGGTTCTTCTATCGTGAGTCCTGATAAAATGGAGGTTAAGGATAACTCGTCAATCCTCATTCTTATCATATGTTAGATTCAATCGACTCAAGTTTATTTGTAAAACGTTATGGAAATACCTTTTTATTATTCACACTGCTATGGCCATGGGCTTAGGACTCAGTTTCATGATCTACATAAGACTACTCCTCATCTATCGAGATCAATAGATTTCATCTTGATATATATCCTATTCCTATAATGAATTATTACAGCCAACATACACCTCAAAATTTCATATGACTAGACGATCGAGTTATGGTATAGTCAAACTATAGCACCCTCACTGTGAACAGTCGAGACACTGCAATCTAAAAACTATTCGTACTACCGTAGCATCGAGTTAGTCACTGACGAAAAAGTAGATATCCTAGTGACTACTCATGTTTGATCACACTCAGTATCTTTATTTTTAACAAGCACTTGCACTCTTACTCCAATATCTCCACACCACAAATGCAAGACCCATCTATCTTAAGGAAGCGATCATGCACCAATCTCTTCGAATCAAACACAATTTTTGTGATGATGATCAGGAGTAATTTATGAATTAATTATAATAACACATGTCTCAAATTTTTAACTCTTGAGAATATGTGTCATTATTCTGATTAACTCAATAGACGATTCATAGATGCTTAAAACATAGGTATGAATAAAAATAAATTTAATTTTATTAATTTATAAGTCAATATTATAAAATATGTCCTAAAAAAATTTTATAAGTGTCGGTCAATCTAGCTTTTAGGGTATACATCTAACAATCTCCCACTTGATCTAAAATCAATTGACTACAAATCTAAGTCCCATCTTCTAAAGATGGGCTTCAATCTTTTGCTGGCTCAATTGCTTCGTCAGTGGATCAGCCACATTGTCCATAGTGTCGACTCTCTTCACCTCGACATATCCCTTCTTGAGGTAATCACGGATGAGGTGGAATCATCGCTCCATATGCTTAGATTTCTGATAAGACCTCAACTCTTTAGCAAGGGCTATGATATCGTTGTTATTGTAGAAGAGTAGGACGGCATCTGATGGTATCACATTCAGCTCCGTAATAAATTTTTTGAACTAAAACGTCTCCTTAGCAGCTTTCGATGTGGCGATGTACTCTACTTCCATGGTGGAGTCAGCTATAACAGGCTGCTTGAAATTCTTTCAACTAACAGTACCTCCATTGCATAAGAAAATACTATCTGATGTTGACTTTCGATCAACAATATCAGACATAAAGTTTAAATCAGTATATCCCTACACCTTTAATTCTTCATTTTCAAATATCAAAAATATATCCTTAGTCCTTCTCAAGTACTTAAGGATATATTTCACAGAAGTCCAGTGTTCTTCTCTTAGATTCGATTGATATCTACTTATGACACTCACAGCATAGGCGATATCAGGTCATGCATAAAGCATGGCATACCTGAGGCTCCCTATGGCTGAAGCATAAGAGATCTTGCTTATGCATTCTATTTCTTGCAGTGTGTTGGGGTATGTCTTCCTGGAAAGATGGATTCCATGTCTGAAAGGTATAAGTCACCTCTTGGATTTTTCATACTGAACCTCTTCAATACTTTCTCGATATATATTTTCTATGATAATCCTAGCATCCTTCTAGATCTATCTCTATAGACTTTAATCTCCAAAATAAATGATGCTTCCCCTAGGTCTTTCATGAAAAATTTTTTGGACAACTACAACTTGACCGACATTAACATGGGAATGTCATTCTCAATTAGGAGGATATCATCCATGTATAATATGAGAAAAGTGATAGCACTCCCACAGATCTTTTTAAAGATGCATAGTTCCTCTTTATTTTTGATGAAACCAAACTATTTAATTATATTATTAAAATATATGTTCCAACTCCGAAATACTTGCTTAAGTCCATAAATGGATTTTTATAGCTTGAAAACCTTATGATCTCCATTATTAGAAATGAAACCCAACGGCTACTCCATACAGATATCTTCCTCAAGATATCCATTAAGAAAAACTATTTTTACATCCATTTACCATATCTCATAGTTGAGATATGCTATAATGGCAAGCAGTGATCAAATGGATTTAAGCATAGCAACTGACAAAAAAGTCTCCCGATAGTCAATGCCTTTGCATTGACTATATCTTTTAGCCACTAACCTAGCCTTAAAGGTCTCTACTTTTTCATCCAAACCAATCTTTCTCTTGTAGATTCATTTACACCCAATAGATACAATATCTACTGGTGGATTTACTAAGATCTAGACTTGATTTGAGTATATCGAGTCAATTTCTGACTTCATTGTCTTTAATCATTTCTCGAAGTCGATATCTAATATCACCTCATTATAGATTTTGGGGTCATCATCATGTATCTCATTCTCAGTGAGGAATATTTTTTCAACATCCTTTATGATGATACCTAAATATCTCTCAGGAGGACAGAAAATCCTACTAGACTTACGAGATGGAGGAGGAGATGCACGAATTGGCTCTAATTGAATAGGTTCCATAGGTTCCAAAGCTCATTGCACTTCAGAAACTTTTTCTTCAAGCTTAATCTATCTCCCTATGCCTCCATCTTGAATAAACTATTTTTCAAGATTGTATTTCGACTTACAATCATATTATGATTCTCCGAGAGATAGAAATAATATCCTAAAGACTCCTTAGGATATCTAATAAACTGAACTTTTAGGGACCTAGTTTCTAACTTGTTCGTCTATTATCATTGGACATGGGTCGGACAATCTCAAATCTTGAGGTGACTCAGATTTGGTTTCTTACCATACAGTATCTCATATGGTATGGCAGGAACAATTTTAGATGGAACCCAATTCAGCAAGTAAATTACAGTTAATAGACTATGACCCTAAAGAAAAGTAGGAAGGTTAGTGAAATTTATCATGGATCGAACTATATCCAATAGAATTCAATTTTTTCATTCTGAAATCCTATTGAGTTGAGGCATTCTAGATAGAGTCCATTGTAAGATAATACCATACTTCTTAAGATAATTTAGAAATTTTTCACTAAGGTATTCATCTTCTCGATCTGATTGAAGAATCTTAAAAATTTTTTAGTTTGCTTCTCTACTTTATTTTTGAATTCTTTGAACTTTTCAAAGGCTTCAGATTTATGTATCATGAGGTACACATATCCGTACCATGAATAATCATCGATAAAGATTATGAAGTAGAGATAACTTCTTTTGACTGGCACATCGAATGGGCTATACACATCAGTGTGTACCAAAGCAAGTATCTCTGTGGTCCTTTCCTTATGTCCTATAAAAGAAAACTTGGTCATTTTTTCTTGAAGTTATGACTCACAGATCGAAAATGACTCAAAGTCAATGGACCCAAAAGTCTGATTTTCTTCAATCTGTTAGTCATGTCTTCTCCTATATGATCTAACCTTAAGTGCCATAAGTACTTAATTTTGGTTAATTTTATCTTTAAGTCATTTAATTCCTATAGCATTCACATCTTGCTCAATATAGTTTACAGATACATGTACATATAGCTGAAAGAGACTGTTAATAAGAAAACTACTTTCAATCTTTTTTATTTTCAAAATAAATATTATAATGGTTCTTATAAAAACTAATTATATAGTCTTCTTGTGTCAAACAAGAGATAAAAATTAGATTCCTACTCGCAGCAGGTACAAAGTAACAGTCTCTAAGTACTAAACTAATTTTCGACGATAGTCATAAAGGATATGTCCCTACAACTACAGCAGCAATCTTTGCTCCATTTCCAACTCATAGGATCATCTCACCTTCCCTCAACCTCTTACTATCCTCAAGATCTAGTATTGAAGTGAACAAATGAGCACTAGATCCAGAGTCTATTATCTAATTGGATATAGAAGAAATCATTAGATTAGTCTCTATAACGAGCATAGCTTAAGAAGATACGCCTTATTTTTCATTCTTCAGGCTCATCAGGTAGGTAGGGCAATTTCACTTCCAGTGGCCATCTTTGTTGCAGTGAAAATACTTTTCCTTCTCGACGGTCTTTTTTTTTGAAACTTTCTTCTTGGGACTATTCTCTACCTTCTTTTCTTCGCAGACTTTTTTTTCTTCCCAGTAGACTTTTTTTTGAAAGAAATCCACTCCACAGCAAGAACATAGCCCTTTGAACTCTTCAAGATTCTCTCAGTCATTACCAGTATTTTTAGTAATTCGATCTTGGTGCATTGGATCTTATTCATAAGGTAGTTTATGATAAACTGCGCATATGAATTAGTAAAAGATTGCAGAATGAGATCAATCTATAACTCTTTCTTTATTGACATTTCATGCTTCTCAAGCTCCTCTAAATTCTTGATCATTATCAAACAATGCTCATGGACCGACTGTCCATCATGTATCTTCACTTTGAAGAGTCGCTTAGATACTTCATAGCGGACTGCATGACTCTGCTCACCATACAACTCTTATAGAGTCAGAATCTATCTAGCAGTCTTCATGTCTTCGTGTTAGTGCTGTAATGACATTGAGGCCAACACATAGTACCTAACTTTATTATCATCATCTAACCACTTATCATGAGACACTCTCTGATCAATAGTCGGATGGACTGGTAAAGAAGGAAGGTCCCGATCGAGCACATAGGCTATTTTCTTGAAACTCAAGACAATCTTATGGTTCCAAAGCCAATCCTTATAATTAGGTCCGATCAGTCTATTGGTCTTTAGGATATGGATAAGGGGATTTGAAGCAGATATTTTCTACAGAGAGATGAAGATTTTTAGTTAGATTTTGTAATTGACTTAATCAATTTATTTTAGGAGTTTTACTTTAAAAATAAACTAAGACTCCCACTATTTTCTTAAATCATCCACACTCCTTGAAGAAACAAAAACCTCCATGATTTTGAATTTTTAGTGGGTATTGCAGTCCCAATGATTAACACACCCTCTCATCTAATAGTTATTGGTGATGTATCAATCGATAAGTGAACAACTCTTGTCCAATATTTTTCTAAACATGTTGCAGCCAACTTTAGTCTCTAGATCCTAAAGCCTCACCTGACAGTTATTGGCCTTATTTCTTAATTAAGTCAGACTAATCGTTCTTGCGAAATGAAGTGGTCATTGAGATCCTCACCTAATAGTTATTGGGCCCAATCTCATCTCTATCCTGCAGCATCTCATGCCAATAATATGGTTGTCTTTCCAGTGCAACTGAACTATAGTAACTAGTCGAGAATAATTACCTCCAGAAAGGGCCCGCACGACTACAATGATGGAAGACCGCCAAACTTAATATTTTATGAGAAAATTTAATTTAGATCTCTTAGGTTTAATTATCTATTATATCTCATGTAAATCCATAATTAAATTAGACCTACTAAAGAGATCCTGACTTTATCTCACCAAATCAATCTCATGGTGTAAATCAATTGTAGTGAACTCAACCTTAAGCTCCTCAAATAGAATTAGGTCAATCAAATTGACTAGATAAGTGAAGAAAGGTGGGAGACTCTCCACTGCTAGTGTAACAGTCCTAATTAAATAACCACCTTTCATTATATTTGCCTTAGACATCAATTGGTTCGATCCATTCCAATTGAGTTCAGCTTTTGGTTCCTCACAATAGATTGCTAATTTGCAACCATTTTAATATAAGTTCATGATACACCCTACAAAAAGGGTTGTAGTGATTCGGTGCGATCACTACACGTATCGATGAGCTGTAAACATGATTATCTCATAATCAATTTAATTAAGTCTCTAAAGTGACTTATGGTTAGGGTCTGGTCTATTATCATCCTAGGACAATTACACATAACTTGTGTTATGCTAGGGCAACCCTATGTCCAGATGAATCAGGCTAACCCAATGTCTTTCAATTAAATCTTTAATCTAAAATCTTAGATCCAATCTAAATTTTAGATGTCAATTATAGGTTTCATCTTATAACATTCTAGGACAAGCATTAAACATAACTCGCGTTATACCAGGGCAATCTTATGTCAGGATGTACTCGATTAACCCAAATGCACTTAATTAAGTTTCTGATTTTAAGTTTTCTAATCTAAAGTTTCAGATCTAATCTAAATTCTCAGATATAAACATAAAATCAGTCCTAATTAAGAGCATGATATTTAGATCTAATCCAAACATGCTGATCTAATTGAAATACTAAAATTTAGATCTAATATACTTTCAGTAACATGTATCAAATTAGATCTAATCTAATTTACTTTCAGATCTAACACCACTTCATATCACATCTGATTTAGATCTGATCTTGATCTTAGATGCATGATACCTATAATTTGGCTCTGATACCAGCTGAAAGAAAGATTGTATGCATGATCGACTAAATTAAGGTGCAATAAAATTCAAAAAAATTTTTATCCAGCATGCGATCCAATCGAGATTGCATCTTGATCTATGCCAGATCAATCATATATCTAAGATCAAGAGAGTTTAAAACTATTTTAAATCTAATTATGTTAACCATGATGATTATATCATCACCGTTGCATGGATAGTGATACACTACTATCTGATGATCATGAAGTTGAGGTTCGCTGTCGAGCCGCATATGTGTCCGACCTCTACAGGTATCCACTCAAATTCGGACTTGGACACTTTCTCCAACTTTGATCCATCTTCACTAATGCCACGTCCCGAACCAAACACCCGGGTCGGATACGTGATGGCCGCACACTCTTTAGAACAAGTCCTAAAGAATATGCAACGCCAAATTAAATCGTTACAACCTTAACATCCATAACAATTTATTTCAATAATAATTCATAAAACCTTACATAATTATCATTTAAATTTTTTCAATTCTCTGATCAGATACTATGACACTCTATTTATCCTTCTGCTCATCCGTAAATCCAAGCCATAACCAATCATAAGCGTTCTGTAACTCTGAGAAGAACAAAAAAAAGATGAAGGGGTGTGAGCTTTACAACCCAGTAAGAATTCTCATATCACACTGATATAGTAATGTAATGTGAAAATAAGAATAAGCAATAAAATATAAAATCTCATGTTCAATGTCTAGAATAATGTAAACATCTATCAATTTTTTATCTTGTTAAAATAGATGCATCATCATATGTTAACAGGTGAAATACTTTTGTTTAACAATTATTTCATATCTTATCTTTCATTTCTCTTTTCATAATCACATGAATTTTAACCTTTTCTTTCTGGCTCTAGACTAACCAAGTCTATATCTTAGTCATCATCCGGATCAATGTCCACTTAAAAGCCTTTCAAGGCTGTCCCAGGATGAGCTCCTGGCTGACTGTCCCACGTACGAAAACCTGTGAGAGGCTGTCCCAGGCATAAGCTCCTGATAGGCTATCCCAAGCATGAGCTCCTGGTCAGCTGATCCACCTGTAAGCCAATGGGGACTGTCTCAGGCATAAGCTCCTAGCGGGCTGTCTCAGGCATAAGCTCCTGGCGGATTGTTCCATATGACAAGGCTAGTCCATACCATATATCTCTTTCTTTTCATTTAATCATTATGTATTGATTTCATCAAATTAATTCCGACTTGCATTATGATCAATTCAGATATGTCATATCCATATAATCATGCCATCAATCTCTGATACATATATATTGACATAACATACTCATGCTCAAAATCAAATAACAATATCTCAGATATAATAAATTCATCGATCTCAAATCCGATGATGCAAAACCAATAATGCAAGACCAACAGTAAAATAGCATATATATAATGGTGATTATGTACTGGGATTCTTATCTTTACCAGTGACTGATTCAAGCATAAAAATCAATATTCTCCTTTGATTTATGAATTTTGAAAATAAGATATTTCAGTTGACATCTTATGCAGATAATCATATCTCTTCATAACCCTGATCAAATATAAAAATCATATATGAAGAAAATTACCGATAATCGATCCTAATAACATAAATCTAGAATTTCTCCTAGGATTATCCAAAATTGAGATTTATCTAAGTATCTAGACCCTCCATTGGTCCACAAGACTTTAAGAGAGAGAAAATCCATGAAGAGAGAGAAAATTCTAGAGAGAGAAAGTAGAGAGAGAAAGTGAAAAGAGAATCTTTGTATCCTTTCGATGAGGTAATCATGGTCGAGATCATCAAAGATCCTATCAGGGTGACTTAATATAAATCAAGTGTTACAAATTTCGAATAGGATCGGACTGGGATCAGATCTACCGCACGAATTTCAGAGCAATCTCAGATCATCTTATTTTTATCTCAAGTTTATTCTAGGGTCTGTGATGCAGTTAAAGAGAGAGAAAAATATCCTAGAGATAAAATCCATAAAGAGAGAAAAAAAAAGGTCTAGAGAAAGAATCTAGAGAGAGAAAATGTAGAGAGAAGGTAGAGAGAGAAGAGAGAGAAAGGAGGGAGAAGAGAGAGAGAAAATTTCTCTCTCTTCTTCTTCTTTTTTATTATTTTTTTCTTTCTCTTTCTCTTTCTCTTTCTCTTTTTCTTTTTCTCTTTTTCTTTTCTTTCTTCCTTCCTTCTCCCGTTTTCATCTTTCTTCCTCTTCCTTAGTCGAGTAGGGGAGGACCCGAGGGAGGAGCTTGGTAGCTCGAGCTCTGGTGAGGGGCGGTGGCACCTAGTCAACGGTGACAGGGCAAGAGAAGGCCGGCGGTGAGGTTCGACCGACGGAGGAAAATTTGGAAAAACAGGGACCCCACCCTTTTCTTTTTGTTTTCCGATCATTGGCCTGTCGGCGGTGACCAAGACCCATAGGAAAGGAAGGCTGAGAGGTGAGGGTCCCATCCTAGTGGTGAGATGCTGCAACTGGTGGTGCCGGTGACCAAAAAAGGGAAGGAAAGGACCCAGCCAAAACAGAGCAAAACAGAGGTTTCGTTTTTCATGGATTTTTCGATGAGTTCGATGGCCGACGAGGGTGCACCGCACCATGGAAGGGAGGGAAAGGAAGAGGAGAAAGAGAAGACGGGTTTACCTCATGCTTCAGCAGCATCACCGGCTCTAATTTTCGATGAGCATGGGAAGAGGTTGCCGTGGCTTCTACAGAGAAAAGGAGAAGAATCGGGCTCGAGGGTCTTGAGAGAGAGAGATGCTTATTTATAGAGGGCCCTAGAGTTTTAAGGATCCCAGAACTCTTCTCCGTTTGGGATTCATCGGAGAAGAAGACTCCCATCGGGAGTCTTCTTCCCGTTCTATTTTTTTTTTTTATGGCTTTGGGCTTTTGGGCTTGATCCAGGGCCCAAATGGGCTGGGATGTTACATTCTCCCCCCTTCAAATAATTTCGTCCTCGAAATTAAGTTATGTTATTTGAGATATATTCTAAAAATATATATATACATGCATCATATCTCTTATTTCTCATGATCTTTTTATAACAAAAATTATTTGAAATCTCAACTCATTCCTTTTTTTTTAAAAAAAATAGTAATATTTTGATCTTGTATTAAAAATATCCTAGTTATTTATCTAATACATTCCACTCAAAATTCATAATTGTCTCAGACTACCTATGATGTAAAAATAAAAAAAGGTCGAACATTGGACACTCTTCACGATCATCGATTTTTTTCTTCTCTTGACCTTCCAATTAATTTAATAGATAAACTTTCATCTTAAGAAAATCTCAATCTTCTATGTCTGTTCGAGTAATGATATTAAATTTAAAAAAAAATATGAAATCTATGCCAAGATATTTTAAGTTTGAACTAATAACAGAACTATCAAGCTATAACTTGAGATGTCTAGGGTTCTTCTTGATATTATCTACAATAAAATAACCTACTAACAAAAATTATCTGACTATGATCAGATTAGGTCAAAATCTATAGCATGCTTTCATTATCAATAAAATTCTTCCTTATTTGCAACCAATGTATTTCATTATAATATCTTTAAAAAAAATTATTAATATTTCTAATCAATTTAATCCACCATGCTTTTGTTGCGCACTTTGATCTTAATTTATCAAATTATATAAGTCTATCAAAGATAAAATATCCTTGTATGTTAGATCAATCAAAGGTAGATTCAACTTTTAAATTTTATATAAAATTTAGAGCAAAACTTTAAGTTTCTTTTGTTTTTACTATCTGTTGGGCATATCACATCAAAATTAAATCTTGATCCCTTATATAAGTCATTCAAAATTTAACACTAGCAAGATGTCTTAGTTCAATTTAAAAAAAAAAATCCAAACTTTGATTTGAATAATTAATACACTTCACCATCTTCAAAATTATAAAAAAATCTAATCCAAAGATAGTAATACGAATTATTAAAGATTTCATCATAACCTGTATATCATACTTTGATAAAATAAATTTTTTTTCTTTCATTTAACAACAATATCAAAATACTTTTGATCCACTTAGAAAAGTAAACTTTTGATTTGAAATTCAATGCAACTTGAAAGATCAAGAAATCATATTCAGAATATGATATTTTGAGTAACCAAAGATTTCACCAAGATGTGTATCTCATATTCTCATAATAAAATTCAAGTATATTTTTCATCTAAAATTGAGTTTCATATATGACCTCTTATAGGTTCAATGCTTAAAAATATTTCTCTCTCTCGTATGATGTAATTTTTTCTTAGACCATACCCTAATTAACTTTCTTTTGATAAGTCCAAAATTTATAATGCTCAGACAATTATCATCGAAATTAGAAAAAGTATCATGATCTTCAATCATATAAGTTTAACATTCTAAAATCATCTAGTATACTCAACAAAACTTTTCAATACCTTGCACTTCATTCCAAGGTCAACTCTTCTCATACTTAGGTCAACCTTACTAATTGAAATCCAATATGTACTCATTAATTTTATTATAGACATCATATACCACTTATACATAAATTTTCATCATAGTATTTATTGATTCAAAATCCAAATATTGATTCCTTTCTTTTATGTCAATCATGTTCCTTATGATCATAACCTAAGTTTAAATATCACTAAAGTCATAATTTCAAATAATTATAATCTTAAGCTCAAATACCACTTAAATCATATTCTCTAATGATCATAACCTAAACTATAATATCATTCTATTACATCCTTAATGATTATAACCTTAAACTCTAATATTATCTATCATACTCTATTGATTATAATCTCAAAATTTTGATATCACTTATATGACAATCCCTAGTGACCTTAAAACCTGGGCTCTAATATTGTTGTGTCATATCCTAATCACTTGTATCATTATCCCCAATGATCATAACCTAAGCTCTAAGCTCAGATATCACTCTGTCACATCCTATTAATCTTACATAAAGTTTTGATATCACTTCATAATCTTAGTGATCTTAAACCTAAGCTCTGATATTATTCTATCATATCCTATCATGTATATCATAATCTCCAATGATCATAACCTAAGCTCTGATACCATTCTGTCATGCTCCAAACCCAACATCCGGGTCGGATATGTGATGGCCGCACACTCTTTAGAGCAAGTCCTAAAGAATATGCAAGGCCAAATTAAATCGTTACAACCTTAACATCCGTAACAATTTATTTCAATAATAATTCATAAAACCTTGCATAATTACAATTTAAATTTTTTCAATTCTCTGATCAGATACTATGATACTCTATTTATTCTTCTGCTAACCCATAAATCCAAGCCATAGCTAATCATAAGCATCCTGTAACTCTAAGAAGAATAAAAAAAAGATAAAGGGGTGTGAGCTTTACAGTCCAGTAAGAATTTTTATATCACACTGATATAGTAATGTAATCTGAAAATAAGAATAAGCAATAAAATATAAAATCTCATGTTCAATATCCAGAATAATGCAAACATCTATAAATTTTCTGTCTTGTTAAAATAGATGTATCATCATATGTTAACAGGTGAAATACTTTTGTTTAACAATTATTTCATGTCTTATCTTTCATTTATCTTTTCATAATCACATAATTTTTAACATTTTCTTTCTGGCTCTGGACTAACCAAGTCTATACCTCAGTCATCATCCGGATCAATGTCCACTTAAAAGCCTTTCAAGGCTATCCCAGGATAAGCTCCTGGCCGGCTGTCCCACGTACGAAAGTCCGTGAGAGGTTGTCCCAAGTATAAGCTCCTGACGGGCTGTCTCAGGCATGAGCTCCTGGCCAGCTGATCCACCTGTAAGTCAGTGGGGGCTGTCCCAGGCATAAACTCTGGACGGACTGTCTCAGGCATAAGCTCCTGGTGGGCTGTTCCACATGACAAGGCTAGTCCATACCATATATCTCTTTCTTTTCATTTAATCATTATGTGTTGATTTCATCAAATCAATTCCGACTTGCATTATGATCAATTCAGATATGTCATATCCATATAATCATGCCATCAATCTCTGATACATATATATTGACATAACATACTCATGCTCAAAATCAAATAACAATATCTCAGATATAATAAATTCATCGATCTCAAATCCGACGATGCAAAACTAATAATGCAAGACCAACGGTAAAATAGCATATATATAATGGTGATCATGTACAGGGATTCTTACCTTTACCAGTGACTGATCCAAGCATAGAAATCAATGTTCTCCTTTGATTTATGAATTTTGAAAATAAGATATTTCAGTTGACATCTTATGCAGACAATCATATCTCTTCATAACCCTGATCAAATATAAAAATCATATATGAAGAAAATTACCGATAATCTATCCTAATAACACATATCTAGGATTTCTCCTAGGATTATCCAAAATTGAGATTAGTCTAAGTATCTAGACCCTCCATTGGTCCACAAGACTTCAAGAGAGAGAAAATTCATGAAGAGAGAGAAAGTTCTAGAGAGAAAAAGTAGAGAGAGAAAGTGGGAAGAGAATCTTCGTATCCTTCCGATGAGGCAATCATGGTCGAGATCATCAGAGGTCCTATCAGGATGACTTAATTTGAATCAAGTGTTACAAATTTTGAATAAGATCGGACTGGAATCAGATCTATCACACGAATTTCGAAGCAATCTCAGATCATCTTATTTTCATCTCAAGTTTATTCTAGGGTCTGTGATGCAATTAGAGAGAGAAAGAGAAATATCCTAGAGATAAAATCCATAAAGAGAGTGAAAAAAGGTCTAGAGAAAGAATCTAGAGAGAGAAAATATAGAGAGAAGGTAGAGAGAGAAGAGAGAGAAAAGAGGGAGAGGAGAGAGAAAAAATTCCTCTCTCTTCTTCTTCTTCTTTTATTTTTCTTTTTCTCTTTCTCTTTCTCTTTCTCTTTTTCTTTTTTTTTTCTTTTTCTCTTTTTCTTTTTCTTTTCTTTCTTCCTTCCTTCTCCCGTTTTCATCTTTCTTCCTCTTCCTTGGTCGAGTAGGGGAGGACCTGAGGGAGGAGCTTGGTAGCTCGAGCTCTGGTGAGGGGCGGTGGCACCTGGTCGACGGTGACAGGGCAAGAGAAGGCAGGCGGCGAGGTTCGATCGACGGAGAAAAATTTGGAAAAACAAGGACCCCACCCTTTTCTTTTTGTTTTTCGATCATTGGCCTGTCGTCGGTGGCCAAGACCCATAGGGAAGGAAGGCTGGGAGGTGAGGGTCCCATCCTAGTGGTGAGATGCCGCAACTGGTGGTGCCGGTGTCCAAAAAAGGGAAGGAAAGGACCCTGCCAAAATAGAGCAAAATAGAGGTTCCATTTTTTATGGATTTTTTGACGAGTTCGATGGCCGGCGAGGGTGCACCGCACCGTGGAAGGGAGGAAAAGGAAGAGGGAAAAGAGAAGACGGGTTTACCTCATGCTTCAGCAGCATCATCGGCTCTAATTTTCGATGAGCATGGAAAGAGGTTGCCGCGGCTTCTACAGAGAAAAGGAGAAGAATCAGGCTCGAAGATCACCGGTGGAGGGTCTTGAGAGAGGGAGAGGCTTATTTATAGAGGATCCTAGAGTTTTAAGGATCCCAGAACTCTTCTCCATCCGAAATTCGTCGGAGAGGAAGACTCCCATCGGGAGTCTTCTTCCCGTTCTGTTTTTTTTTTGTATGGCTTTGGGCTTTTGGGCTTGATCCAGGGCCCAAATTGGCTGGGGTGTTACAACTAAGATGGTTCGCAAGCTCCTGGATCAGCCTTCGATCAGATCTTCAATAGAATCTAGATCAACACTTGATCGCAGCCTTCTTCTTCCTTTATACAAATCTATTAGCACCTGACTCTTCGAGCACACCAGATGGACCAACCCAACTCCTTTGGGCATGGGAGAGGACAAGGGAGTAGAGAGGAGAGGAAGAGTGTTGATCCCAAGATTGATTTTGATGATTTCAAAATATTGAGTATAAATGATACTAATCATGTATTTTAAGATTATATGTAGGTCTTTTCAGATGTTCAAATTAAAGAAATATCTCATTGAAAAGATCTTCTCAAGATGTCAAGTCAAAGTACTTCAAAGAATAAATTTTTATAAGTTTGGATGGGTCATTATGAAGAAAATAAATTTAAAAGAAGAAAATATCATTTGAAAGTACTAAGATTGAAAATTTTAATTTTAAGAGGTAAAAATTTGAAAAGAATAAAGTTGAAAGATTTTGAGTTGACTCTGTGAGGTTTTAAGTCGATTCTGATATGTTGGTATTAAGTGGCATAGAGCTTGAGTCGACTCATGACAGTAGGAGTCAATTTTTTTTAAAAAAATAGAAAATTAAATTTTACATATTTGAAATCAAGCTAACTCGAAATAAAAATTGAATCGACTCGAAAATTGAGTCGACTCATGGCCTGATTTTTCTACACATCTCTAACGGCTATTTTTTCACTCCAACGGCTAGGTCAAGGCTTCCAATGGCTAGAACTTCTTTTCAAGCCATCTCCAAGTGTATTTAAAGCTAAAAAAAATATTTGGAAAAAAACATCATTTTTTTGAAAAGAACATTGAATATCATTGAAAAAAAAGAAATGAGAGGGATTTGTGCACAAATTTTAATGAGCTTTCAAGAGCAAACTTTTTCACCATCAACAACATCCTCTAAAGCATCAAAAAAGAGAATTCAACCATCAAAAGAGCAACTCTTTATCAACTTTTTTCATATCTAAAAGAGTTTATTTTTTATTTTTTTCTTTTATGTTGAAATTTTTATTTTGTATTTTGATTTCTTTATAAGTTTCTTTAGGAGAAAGAAACTTGGAGTTAAGATCTATCTAAGTCCAGAATTGGACATTATAGATTTTGGTTGGTGATCTATAAAATCAATTGGGTTCATTGTAAGTCCGAAAAATAATCGATATAAAATTTTGATTGATGAGCCCATAAAACAACTGAATTGATTGTGAGTCCAAAAAATAATCGATATAAGATTGTGGTTGGTGATCTCAAAAAATCAACTGAATTTATTTATAAGCTCAGAAAAATAAACACACTATAATCAAAGGGATTATGGTGAAATTATCAAGGGGAGCTTAGAGAGTGGACGTAGCTGTGGTAGCACTGAACCACTATAAATCTTTATGTATTTGTGTTGTGCTTTGATTTCTTGCTTTCCATTCTTGCATTACTTAATTTTCTTGCATAGCTTTAATTATAGTTGGATTCCACTGCTCCACATTATAATCACCTCACAATCACTCAAGTTAGCTCAAAATATTGCACATACTTGTTTAGAGTTTTAATTTAGTTAAAATTTTAAAGAACCCAATTTACCCCCCCTCCCTCTTAGGTTGCTATCTTTTTGGACAACAAGTGGTATCAAAGCAGATGCTTTAATATTATTTGTTGACCTAGCGGTCTTGAGTTAGAGATCATGGTAACCCAAATTGAATCTTTTTTTATTGAAGGCCATTCTATAGATCAACCTCTATTTTTTAATGGCTCTAATTATATCTATTAGAAAGCTAGAATGAAGATTTTCATACAAGCACATGATTATAATTTATGAAAAACTATAGTCAATGGCTCATACACACCTAATGTATTGATTAATGATAAAAAAGTGATCCATTTGAATGCTCAGGCCATGAATATGCTCTATTGCTCTTTGGATATAAATGAATTTAACATAATTTCTCTTGCATTTCAGTAAAATAAATTTGAAAGAAATTGAAAATAACTTATGAGGGAGCACATCAAGAAGAAAAATCATGCTCTAAGAAATACATGGAAGCTTCTCCAAACTTATGCCTCATGGCTCATAAGGACGAAAAGAAGAAGGAAAAAAAATAAAAGAGAAAGAAAGCATCAATTAAGCGGGAGCAAAGGAAAAAAAAATGAAAAGAAAGAAGATGTATTGCAAATTCTTGCCTCATGGCTCACAATGATGAGATAAACTTTGAAACCTCTTTCGAAATTACTTTTGATGAACTGTTTGAAACCTTTAATGAGCTAATAGATGAATATAAAAAGATAGAGCTGAAAAATAAGGAGCTTAAAAGTTCAAATATATCTTTAGCTGAAAAAAAAGAATAAGATTTTAATGGAAAAGAAAGAGCTTTTGAAGGAAAATAATGTTTTGATTAAAGAAAAGAAAATTCTTTTGAAATCTAAAAAATCTCTTATGCAAGAAAATATTAAGCTTAAAAAAGAGATTAAAATATTGAAGTCTATACTTGAAAAGTTTACAATTGTTTCACACAAGCTTCATTTAATTTTGAACAATCAAAAGATTATTTTTGATAAAATGGGAATTGGTTATAGTTCAATGAAAAAATAAAAATTTGTTAAAAATATATTTAGTAGAGCTTCATGTGAAAATCATTCTATAACTTATTTTAAATGCAATAAAGTAGGACATAAAAGTTTAGAATGTAACATTAAAAAAAATGGTCATACTTTGATTAAATAAATTTGGGTTTCAAAAGGAGCCATTTGCTCTAACCCCAATGGACCCAAGATGGCTTGGGTACCAAAAATTAGAAAATAATTTTTACAGATTTGCCAAGCATCCAAGGGCATGAAAGGAGTGAATTCCTAAAAATGGATGCTTTGGACTTAAAGTGAATGGGTGATGATGTTTGATAAAAGCTAAAATTTTCTTACATCATACCATCATTATTTGCCGAATTTAGTTTATTTGGATGATTGATTTTGATGCTTCATATATATGCATGATATTGTGTTGATTTTTATTGTTTATTTAAATATATTGATACATATGTTCTCTTAATCCTAGTATCATATTGATGGTTAGAAGCATAAATTTTAGTTTAAATTCAGCATGCTCCCAAATCCCTCATAACATGATATTACTTGTGAAACTTAAATTAAAATGAGCTTGATGGCATATGAAAATATTGAGGCGCAAAACTTAGAAATAATTTTTTGACACCCTCATGTGATATGTAATCATTGAAATATCTAAAAATTGCATGAATTAAGTACTTGAAGATAAGAAATTCTGGTCATAAAAGATCAAGTGCTTGATGTGATAATTTACATTGCATCTTAGGTTTACCCCTAAGGCTTTGAAATTTCATAGTTGAACCAAAACACATAGAGCTATTATCTAGATTTCCATTTCTTGATCTCCTTGATTTGATTATTTATTAAACCCTTAATTGACTAATTTTGATCCCCTAATTCAATTTGAATATCTCTCATGACCAAAATTCGATTGAAAATTAGTTACCAATCAATTTGAGCTAAATTCTAATTTTTGAAACTCTTTTGAACTGTTTTTGTATCAAGGAGTCGACTCTTGAAACAAGAGAAGTCGATTCATGCATTGAATAGAAAGTTAAAACAATGCTCACCATCACCTTCCCAACCCGAACCATCCTCTTAGAGCCTCCGACCTCATCTTAGGATGTTAGGACTTGCATTATAGATGTACATGCTATACATTTTGAATTTTTTGATGTTTGTTATTGTAAACATCTCATGTAGATATTCTTGGAAAATAATGAAAAGAAGAATTTTTGAAGATTTAGTCTCTACTAGAATGAATCTAATGTTTGATTGCTATTGATGCTTACACTTCTAAGATGATTTTGTTTGCAAAAGTAAGCAGGAGAAAATATTAAAAGAAAAAATGATTAGTTAATTAAAAATATATTTGAATGTGAGAATTTAAATTTAAAAAGTTAAATTTATGTTAAATATGCTTAATGATAAAATGGACTTACTTACAAAATAAAGGAAAAAAAATGTTAAAGAATAATTAATTAAATGAATATATATTAGAATTTAATAATCTAAATTTAAATGTGCTTAATTTGCAATAAAAAGGGGGAGAAAAGTTGAAAAGTAAAATTATCCAATATTAATTATGAAAAATAGGGGGAGAACATATTACTGAAATAGTAAAAAGAAAAATAAATTTTCTAATATTTACTCTTAAAAATAAGGAAAGAGATGTTTATGTGTTGAATATTGTCTAGCTTTGATTGAGAACTCAAATTAATTTGTGTTAAAAAAATTGAATTTTGACCTTACATTCTCATCAATTACTTTGTGATCTTCTTAATTTGAGCCTTAATGTGATTTTAATCATGATATGATTGTCCAATTATTTTTTATAACAAATTGAAATTAAAACTGAATTAAACATATTCTTACTTCAAGAAACAAATTTTCAAATCTAATTTTGAAACATATTTGCAAATCTTAATATGGTACTGACATTTTGATGTGCATTGAGAAATCTTCATAAATTATTTGTATCAAGATAATTTTTACTCAAGAAATGAATTTGAAATAGTAATTCTCATTTGCCTTGATACTATATGTTAAACCATTGATTTGCTTGATATATTTTCGATACATGTCTTTTCCAAATTTAAATGATTGATTTTTGTTAAGAAAAAGGAAGAATTAATATTGAAGTAAATATTGTACCTCATTTCACCATTCAAATCTTTGAAAAGTTTTATTTCTCTTAAAACTTAAAAGTACTTATTTGAAAATCTAATTAAAGAGTCATATTCATTCAAAAAGGAGGAAAGCTATTGGTATTTGATTTCAAGCTAATTTTGAAAAAGAAAAAAATATTTGAAGCATGTTTTGAATCAAAAGATAAGTTTTCAAAGGAAAGATGATTCATTTGAATTGATTTTCTAAATTTGATACATCTCTCAATTTGATACATTCTTAATTCAATCTTATTGATTTTGATGATATTTTTTGATCCTTCCAATGAGCTTTTTAATACCATCAAAAGGGGAAAGAGGGATGTTGAGTATATGCTAAATGAATTAATATTTAAGATGCTCATTAATTTGATGTTTGAAACAATTATGCTCATTATTTTGAATTGAGACATCCTTTTAAATGAGTATATGTAAAATATGCAATGAACTAAAGATTAATTAAGAACACTCATGAAGTATACATTCATTGTATTTAATCTATACTTCATGATACATTTTGGCAAAATACATTAAAACACATTATTTATTTTTATTGTGCATATATTCAAAATTTTGTCATGATAAAAAAGGAGGAGATTATTGATCTCAAGATTGATTTTGATGATTTCAAAATATTGAGTATAAATGATACTAATCATGTATTTCAAGATTGTATGTAGATCTTTTTAGGTGTTCCAATTGAAACATATCTCATTGAAAAGATTTCCTCAAGATACCAAGTCAAAGCACTTCAAAGAATAAATTTTCATAAGTTTAGATAGATCATTATGAAGAAAATGAATTTGAAAGAAGAAAATATCATTTGGAAGTACTAAGGTTGAGAAATTTAATGTTGAGAGGCAAAAATATGAAAAGAATAAAGTTAAAAGGTTTTGAGTTGACTCTGAAAGATTTTGAGTCGATTTCGGTATGTTGGTATCAAGTGGCATAGAGCTCGGGTCAACTCATGAACAGTAGGAGTCGACTCTTTCTTAAAAAAATAGAAAGCTGAATTCTATATGTCTAAGATCAAGCTGACTCGAAATGAAAATCGAGTCAACTCAAAAATCGAGTCGACTTCAAATGAAAATCAGATCGACTTGTGGCCTGGGACTCACTAACGGCTAGTTTTTTTGTACATCTCCAATGACTATTTTTTCACTCCAACGACTAGTTCAAGACTTTCAATGGCTAAAACTTCTTTTCAAGCTATCTCCAAGTGTATTTAAGGCTAGAAAAATATTTGGAAAAAAAGATTAAGAGGATTTGAAAGAGAAAACATCATTTTTTGGAGAGAACATTGAATATTATTGAAAAAAGAGAAAAGAGAGAAATTTGTATGCAGATTTTAGTGAGCTTTCATAAGCAAACTTTTTCACCATCAACAACATCCTCTCAAGCATCAAAGAAGAGAAGTCAAGCATCAAAAGAGCAACTCTTCATTGACTTTCTCCATGTCTAAAAGAGTTTATTTTTTATTTTTTTATTTGGTGCTCAAATTTTTATTTTGTATTTTGATTTCTTTATAAGTTTCTTTAGGAGAAAGAAACTTGAGATTAAGGCCCATCTAAGTCTAAAATTGGATATTATAAGTTTTGATTGGTGAGCCCGTAAAATCAATTGGGTTGATTGTGAATCTGAAAAATAATCAGTGTAAGGCTTTGGTTAGTGAGCCTGTAAAACCAACTAAGTTAATTGTGAGTCCGAAAAATAATCGGTGTAAGGTTGTGGTTGGTGATCCTAAAAAATCAACTGAATTTATTTGTGAGCCTAAGAAAATAAATATACTGCAATCGAAGGGATTATAGTAGAATTCTCAAAGAGAGCTTGAGGAGTGGATGCAGGTACAGATTGCACCAAATCACTATAAATTTTTGTATGTTTGTATTGTGCTTTGATTTCTTGCTTTCCATTTTTGCATTACTTAGTTTTCTTGTATAGCTTTAATTATAGTTGGTTTCCACTGCTCCACATTGTAATCACCTCACAATCACTCAAGTTAATTAGCTCAAATTATTGCACATACTTATTTAGAGTTTTAATTTGGTTAAAACTTTAAAGAACCCAATTCATCCCCCCTCCTCCTCCTCTCTTGGGTTGCTACATTTCTGGGCAATAGAGAGAACGTGGAGAGGAGAGGAGAGCTTTGGAGAATTCTAAGAAATTCAATGAATAAAATCTTTTGGCAAGGGGGCCTTTATATAGGCTTAGAAAACCAGGAGCCCTAGAGCTTTAAGGCTTTGATCATGTCAACAACCTTAAAGCAAAAGGACTCTCAACATATGGCAACCCCTCCCTCTCCCTCTTAATATTAAAATATAGATGTGGCTCGAAATTGATGGAATTGATTTTATTGTGAAATTTTAGAGTCTAAACCATGGTGGAGTTTCTAATGAATCCTTGAATTAGATCACTAGATTTTTATGTGAATTGTTTATGAATTGATCATGGGTCTTGCATCATCATTTTTTGAAATAGAATTTCATGAGAAGCTTAATAGGTTCGACCTGGAAGAAAAGATTCTAGTTGATCAAGTATGCTTATAAGAAAATTAATTTGGAATATGTAGAATTAACATTCTTGAAAGAGAGAGAGATCAATTTTGAATTGTCTGATTAAATTGTTGAGGTAATTTAAAATTGGATCTAGAATATGACAATCATTATGGCAATTATCTCAAGGGTGAATTAGAGTCCAATATACTTGGAAACAGACAGAAAATCTTTATTTGGATTTTATGAAAATTTTGGTCTAGGATCATTAAGAAATTTTAAAGAATATTGGTCAGAGTTATGTGTAGAAGTGTGGTGATTTGAGTCATTTAAAATCTAATAAAAAATATTGATTATGGTTGAAATATTTTATGATGGAAGATTTGATTTTCCAATAAAAATGAATTTGATTCTTAGGTTAATCATGATGTGGCTATGTTATGCTCATGGATAGGTTCAATAGTTGTGAGCTGCACTAAGGAAAATTTTGAGCATCTTATGTCTAGAGTTACTTGATTACTGATCGAATCTGGTCCAATTTGTTAAGTATCCAAATCAATCATATATTGCTTATTTCCTCATTATAATTTTAACTTCAATATAGAAATCATACTATCAAGTATCTTATTTTCTCAGACTTGCTTTTATGATTCAAGTTGATCATTTTCATATCTTATGATAGAATCTTGTTATCTAAGTTATCACTATGCAATCATGATCATCTATCAAATAAGTTGACTCTAATCAAAAAAATTGGTCATAATCATATATGGGTCAAAACTCCACTATATTATTTATGCCGAATCCATTTCAAACTATTGATTTAAATAATTGATCTTACTATGAGATTTTTGCATCAAATTGATCCCAACTCAATCTTGAATGAGCGTGCACTCATATCAAGACGATGATTTCAATCTCAGACTCTTGGTCACTTATTTAGTGCTAATCTTGTTAGTCTATATCTTAATCATGAATGTAATAGAAAATTTTTTGATCCAAATAGAATTATCACACTGATTTTAATCAGGAAGAGACAAGATCTTGAACTATATATATTATTTAAGAGACAAAATTCTTGAGTTGGCTCAGAGGTTTCAAGTTATGAAGCAATCTTGAAAAGAGTCTATACTTTAGTATAGAAATGCATATGAGCATTGTTTTTTATCTGAGTGATTGGATTGTTTGCTGGCATTTGAGTAATTTGACCTTGTGTCTAGTTTTAATTTTGAAAGATCTAGATTTCTCAAATTTCAAGGATGAATGTTTTTGTAAGGAGAGAATGTAAAGCCCAACCAACTGGGCCTTCTTTGGGCTGAAGTCGACAAGCAATGCTAGCTTCAATTTAAAGATTTCAAAAAAAAGAAAAAAAGATTGAAACAGGTAAAATCGCAATCCCCTGCTCTGATCATCCATTGTAAGGAATGAGGCCACCTAATGGTGGCCGATGAGAGTGTTGCAGGCTAGTGGAACGGCCAGTGGCAGTTGTAGGTCGGTGCAATCGATGAGCTTTATCCCTTTCATGGCCTTTATTGATTTAAACCCCCCTACGATCGATTTCTCCATCGAAAGCTCTCTCCACCTCTCACCTTCTTCTTCTTCATCTCCGGCAGCAACCATGTCGTCTCATCGAGTGCCGCCACCCACCCTTAAAATCCTATTTTGTTCTCTAAAACCTAGTTTTGTTTTGTTCCCCCTATTCCGCATGTTGCCGCCATGAATCCTGTTGAGCTTCGCCATTGCCGGTCATGGTTTATCATTGTCGCTACCTCTGGTGAGCCCCCTTCCCCTTTCTTTTCTTTTTGGCCTCGGGTGCTGCCGCTCTGGCAGCAAGGGGGAATGCCCCTTTCCCTCTCTCAGCTCTCTGTGCATGGCCAGACTACCATCCCTAGCCACCAATGACCGTGCCAGCACTCCCCCTTCCCCTCTGGTTGTCCTGTTTGTGCCACCACACCCCTCCCTCCCTCAATTTTCGGGAGCCATGGGAAGGCTCTATTTCAACCAAAGGAAAAATGAGAGAGAAGAAAAAGAAAAGAGAAGAGAAAAGAAAGAGGAGAGAAAGGGAGAAGAAAGAGAAGAGAGACAAAGAGAAAGGAAAGAGAAGATCGAAGAAAGAGATGAGAGAGAGAGGAAGAGAGAGAAAGAGAGGGAAATGGATTCAGTCTCCCAAACCCATTTTGTGAATTAAACTTCAATTTGATTAAGTTTAGATCGATCTAAACTGTTTAGATCTGACTTATGAATCTATCCAAACCCTAACCTAGACTGAGATTCTCTTTCTCTTTTCACCCAATTTGTCCTCAGTTGAAGACTAATGGCCTTGTTAACTTGTTTGATCAGTGCCTTCATCGTTAGAAGAGTATCCAATCTACGGATCGAGTCGCATGCCACTTTTGGATTCGATCGTCTGTAAGTTCTCTTTATCTCTGAGGTTTTTTTAAAGCATTTTTTAGAAACTAAAAATTTTATATATAAATGTTGAATATTAAAATTAAGAAGTTTAGAATATATGCATGAAACAAAATTCAAAAATCTTGGATCAAGCATAATGGTACTTTGAGATGATCACAAAGCTTCCTCTATTTTTATTGTTGCATGATATTATGCTTACACAAAATTTAAATAAAAATTTCTTTCTTGTTCATAAAATATGAAAGTTTGGTTGATATTGATATGGGCATAAGTATGTTTATGAGATCAAAAAAACAAGTCTTGAAAATATTTATGTTCATACTAGATGTTATAAATTTATGAAAAACTCTCTAGGTGACTATGATTTGGGTCTAGCCAATGGGGCTGATCATTGGCCACACATCAGAAATATATTTCTTCCAGACCTAGCCAAGCGGGCTTGATCGCTGGTACACGTTGATGCGTCGCATATATATATATTAGAGCTAGTCTCTTTACCTTGTCATGGGATGAATCATAGCTGTGTGAATCAGAGCCAATTTCTTTCAGGCCTAGCTAGTCGGGGTTGATCACTAGCACACGTCGATGCATCGTATGTTTGTTTTTAGGAACTAGTCTCTTTCGAACCTTGTCATAGGGCTGATCGTGGCAATAGTCATCAAAGACTGAGAGAGGATTTTAGATTTTACTGATATATATGGCATGTTTGAAAGAAAACTATATTGTTGCATATTACTATTCAATTGTTATATTTTAAAAATTAATTGTGTTTGATCTTTTAGAGATATTAATAATTTATTGAGCCCGTAAAGCTCACTTTCTCTTTTCTATTTTTTTGTTTCAGATCCAGAAGATCCTATGGGGCTTGGGATCGATCAGTGAGAAGTATAAAGATTTAGGTGTTATTTGTTTAGTTATCTTTGAATAGAAAAAATATTTTGGATCTTTGTTGGATTTTTGTTGGCCTTATGGGGGTCAGCATATCCCATGGACTCGCTGGCCTTATGGGGGGTCAATGTATCTCGAGGACTCGTTAGCTAGGGTACGTGACAGTCCTTATTTCTTATTAGTCTTGGTAAATTTATCTTTCTATTGAATAAAAATTATTGATTTTGCTTTTACTACTGCCTGAGTTGGATTGATGAACTAATAAAAAGGTAGGCTTGACATATTTTTTAGAGCTTGCCCTAAGGAGTGTGCGGCCATCATATGCTTAATCCAGATGCTGGATTTGGGGTGTAACAAACTGACTTTCTTCTTACAGGAGAATGTTGATATCTTTGCATGGTCACCCGCTGATATGCCAGGCATTGAGCCTAGAGTTATAGTGCATCGACTGAACGCGGACTTAGCGTATTGATCCATCAAGCAAAAGAAGCAACATTTTGCCTTTGAGCGGCAAATAGCAATTATTGAAGAGGTAGACAAGCTAATCGGTGCTCAAAGAGATGACCTACCTCGATTGGCTTGCAAATGTAGTTCTCATGAAGAAAGTGAATGGAATGTGATGGATCTTCATAGGCTTCACCGACCTAAATAAGATGTGCTCAAAGGACAGTTATCCATTAGGATAGATCAATTGGTGAACGCTCCTATGGGCCATGAGCTCCTTACCTTTATGGATACTTTTCTGGCTACAACCAAATCCGGATGGCGCTTAAGGATGAGGAGAAAATTGCTTTTGTCATTGATCGTGATCTTTTTTGTCACAGGATTATGCCCTTTAGTTTAAAAAATATAGGTGTTACTTACCAATGGCTTGTAAATAAGATCCTCAAAGATAAGATTGATCAGAATATAGAGGTATACGTGGATAATATGTTGATCAAAAGTCGAACATTTGGTGACCACATTGGTGACCTTAAGGAGACCTTCGCTATCCTTTGTAGATGTCAAATGAAGCTGAATCTAGTAAAATGTACCTTCGAACTTTCGAAAATTTTTTCAGATTTATGGTCTCTTGTTAGGGGATAGAAGCGAGTCTCGAAAAGATTCGAGCTATGCAAGAAATGAATCCCTTAAGATCCATAAAGGAAGTCCAATGCCTCATTGATAAAGTGGCCGCGCTCTGATGCTGGTGGCTAGGATGTGTAACTGAAGCAGAAGTTGATGGATAGTGGACTGGCGGTCAAAGTTGAGATCGGTTGAAATAAGGATTGACAATCGAAGTTAGGGTTTTTAGTTGGGAAGCTCCATCAGCAAGGGTTGGTTGAGTTTAAAGTTATCAGCATTTTCTGCTGCTTCATTATGTACTGAATGATCTCTTCTGATGTAGTTTCACAACCCTCTCTTGAAGTTTTACTATTCTGGGATGATGTATCTACCATTGGGATTATTTTCATTTATCTCCAACAATGCTGTGGTGACAACCCAATATATTTCATTGGTTTATGTTTTCGGCTTGGATGACATACTACCCCCCAACTCTCCCCATTATCACTGGCATCTGCCTTCCCCTCCAATCTTCCTCAGGTGCTTTCCTTCTCACAGATCTCCGAAAAAGAGAGACACCGACCTCCTTCTGCTCTCCTCGCCATCCCTCCCATCGGTCTCTGCCATCACCTTCCTCCCTATCATCACCGGCATCTTCCCCTTCGATCTCTCTCAGGTGCTTTGCTTCCCAAAGATCTCCAAAAAAGAGAAAGAAATGAAAAGAAAAGGAAGCGAAAAGGAAAAGAATTGATCAATCTATGCAAAAAAAGATCTTGCCTTTTAATTTTTCTGCCTTTCTTTTGTTTTTGTTGATTTTTTCTGTGCTTTTCCCTGGTTTTTCCTCCGCTTTTTTCATTCTTAGGAGTCTCAAACGGGTAGGAGGCTCGGAGCGGCCAAATTGGAAAGTTTAGATCGGTTCTCTGGAGTCTCAATCGGGCGGGAGGCTTGGAGGGGCCGAACAGGGAAGTTGGACGATGGCCAGGGGTTTTTCCAGTGGCGTTGTTCAAGAACTATTAGACAAGCTGGAGTCTGGATAGAGAATATAACTTGTCCAGAACATGAAAGGGTACGTCTTTTCTCTTTGTTAGAACTAAATAAACTCGCCCTCCCAACATTATATATTATTAAACCCGGGTCCAACTTGAGGGAATTCCAGACGCCAGTCTCCTCCTCTCGTCTAGATGGAGGCGCCGCCACTCTCCTCCGGGGTTGCTTCTAACCTTCGACCTTCTCCCCTTCTTCCTCGTCTTTCTCCCATAGGCAGATTGTGGAATCCGAGAGAGCCCTGTTCCAAATCCAAGAAGCATCTCTCCGTCCACGCCTCCTTGTCCCAAGATTCGAGTAAGAACTGCCGCTCATCCGCACCCCCAAGATTTCCGCTTCTCCATCTCCTTGTTCGCGGCCGTTTCCGTAATCTTCTCTGACTTTTCTTTTACTTTGCTACTGTCTATAGCGGTCACCCTGCTGGATTATGGTGCTGGAAATGTCCGGAGCGTGCGCAATGCCATCCGGTATCTGGGGTTCGATATCAAAGATGTAAGCTTTCTTTACCCTCTTCAGCTTCCCCCTCGAAAAGTAAAATCTTGATTTTTCCCCCTTTCTGGTTTCTTTGTTTTTTCTTTCAACTCTATGCCCAATCCTTAATCTTGGAACCGAGATTAAAACGGATACGATTTTATGTTTCTTTTTGATGCCCTAATGCTGTATACCATGATCCTTAGCTCAAGAAAGGGAATGGTTCGATTTTCTCAATGAAAAAACGACCATAGTCTTGGGATACCAATGTTTTAGAAAACCTTTTTTCGTTAAAACAGAGTCCTTCTGCAAACAGTATTCTACTGAAAAGAGGACAGATTTAAATAAAAGATTTTGATAAACTTTAAGGTTATCTAAACTATGTGATAAGGATAAGGAAAAGAAATTAAACTTACTGAGAGCCTGGTTGGATTGGCTCGTTAAGGTACAAAGCAGAAGAAGAAGAAAAAACTCTGGAAGCATGTGATCACTGTCCTAAGACAAGTTCCTGACCCTTATACCGGTGTTTATCGGGAATTCTACCCCCAAGATATGATCAGGATACCCTCTCTTGGAGCACGATCGTGGAGAGGGTGGACAGAGCGCTCAAAACTCAGCAAAAGTGAAATAGGAGAGAGATATGGCAAAGAGAGTAAAGAAATACGCTGCTCTGCTTCCGATAATCCATGCCTTCCGAACTCATAGTCTTAAATAGACTATGGGAAGATGCGAACAAAGTATGCTTTGATCGATTGACCACGAAGGGAGGTGATCGATAGAGAAAGAAACATCTGTCTGGAAAATACGGTCGTTTGATCAAACGGTCAATTAACCATTATGGCAGCAAATATTTAAAAACTTATGCTGAAAAAATGATAAAAAATTAAAATAATGATAAAACAATCATACCATCACCCGCGTGCACCACGTCGTGTCGTATTTTTGCATGCGTGCGAGCCAAGCCGAGCCGGGCCGGCCTGCATGTGTGTGGTGTAAAACCCACTTTCCTTCTTGACCCAAGCAAAAGTGGGCAAGGGAAGAAGAGAGATAAGCATCAAGAGAAACTTGTCCCTTTTCAATGTGGGACTAAACTTAAGAGAAGGCCTTCAGGGTCCTTTGGAGGGAAAGAAAATTTTAAGTTTTCCTTCCAAAACTCTAATAGTCCCCTCAAAATTCAAAATTTTAAAATAAATAATACTGATTATTTAATATCAAAATAAATGAAAACTTTGTAGTTGAGTATTTATATTATGCAATGGGTGAAGTGTTTTAACCTCATTTGGTATAGATAGTTTTCATCTGAAGGAATTGGAGTGAAACAGATCTTGAACTACATTTCTTTGATCCAGATTTTAACTACCACACATAGTATAGAAAGATCTGTCATGGGGTTGCGCATTATTGGCCATGTGCAAGTATCTTGTAATTTGTGAGAGCACTTAGAGTTTGCCCATGTCCCCTAACCGTGGCCATATACGGAAGCTCTCATATAGGTAAGCCCTTTAGGGATGTGTGTGGAGTCATATCTTGAGGAGATTATCTTTTCGAAACTCATTCAGAGCTATGCTGTTCCTCAACATCTATATAGGAGCACTGATCACCATAGGGATGGGATGGAGTGAAGACTCCTATATATATATATATAAATATGTGCTCCTTGGCCAGTCAATCAGGTTATTATTATCACATTGAACCTCCTTCAAGGGCTCTTCTATCACAGAGGTTGGGTTCCCACTACTGGAAGACTTATTATAGGCTAAGTTCCATCCCTCTCAATGACTCTAGGATTTAGTCCTATTTAGACCTTTAGTAAGGCAATCAGTAAGATTATTATCAGTTTTCACATAAGATAAAGAAATAATGCCGCGGATTTCTTGCTTTCTTACAGACTTTTGTCTTACTTTTATATGTCTGCTAATTTTTGAATTTATAAATTTTTTTTTGCAAAAGTCTATTGCAGCTCTAGAATCACAATGAATTGAAATAGGAGGAATAGAAGATGAAGTTAAAGAAATTTCAGATAAATGATCTTTAAGCTACTTGGCTTCAGAGCCGGTAGAGTCAAGAGCTACAAATTTAGATTCTATTGTATTTTTGGCTAGAATGGTTTGCTTGGAGGATTTTCAAGAAACAGTAGTACCATCAAGAAGAAATATATAACCAGAAATAGATTTTATATCAGATGAATCGAAAATCTAGTTAGCATCACTGTACCCCTCCAATACAGCTAGATAACGAACAAATCTTAGACAATATGAAGTAGTACCTTTAAGGTATCTAAAGACTCTTTCAAGAGCAGTCCAATGAATCCTATTAGGATTACTAGTATAATGACAGTTTAGAAACAGCATGAGCAATATCAGGTCTAGTACAATTTGAGAGATACATAAGAGATCCAATGATTTGTGCATATCTTTCTTGATTTACAAGTTTATTAGGATTCTTCACAAGTTGGATAGAAGGATCATAAGGTGTAGAAACAGGAGAATAATCAGAGAAGCCAAATTTATCAATTAATAATTGGGTATAATGAGATTGAGATAGAGATATAGAATCAGAGGATCGAATGATTGCCTAGGATTAGATCAGCTTGACCTAGGTCTTTCATATCAAAATGATGGGAAAGAAATTTTTTGACATCATTAATTAAATCAAGATCAGAAGATAAAATCAAGATATCATCAACATAAAGATAAAGAAGGATATATTGATCATCAAATCTTTTATGATAGAGACAGTTGTCAGATTTATTGATTTGGAAGCCATAAGAAAGAATGATACTATCAAACTTCTCGTGCCATTATTTAGGTGCTTGCTTTGATCCGTATAAGGATCTAATAAGCTTGCACATTTTATGCTCTTGATTAGATAATATGAAGCCGTCAGGTTGAGTCATATAAATTTCTTCATTAAGATTTTCATGAAGAAAGGCAGTCTTCACATCCATTTGATGCACAAAAAGATTGTGGATGGAAGCAAGAGCAAGAAGGATACGGATAGTGGTAATGCTAGCAACAGACATATAAGTATCAAAGAAATCATTTCCTACTTTTTGTCCAAAACTCTGGACTACAAGCCGTGTTTTCCACTGATCCATCAACCCACCCTAAGTTTCTTTTTAAAGATCCATTTATAACCTAATGGTTTGGTTTCAGGAGGTAAGTCAGTAAGAATCCAAGTATTATTTTCAATAATTGATTCGATCTCACTATTGATTGCCTCCTTTCAGAATAGAGCATCAGGAGAACTCATAGCTTTCTAGTATGAGGTATGTGTGTCCTCAACTAAGATTGTAAAGAAATCTTCACCCAGGTTCTTTTCGATCCTAACCCTTTTGCTCCTTCTGGGCTCGGAAGAAAGATCAGATAGATTTGAAGTAGGATCATCACTGATTGGAAGACTAGATATGGACGATGGATTAGGTAAGGAACAAGAGTGATAATCAACGGTGGATCTAGGGATTTGATTTTTGAAAGAAAATTCATTTTCAAAGAACATTGCATTTCTAGATTCAATAATGGTATTAGTGGATATGTCAATAAAATTAGAATGAATAACAAGAAAACAATAGGTAGTACTATCAAGAAAATAACCAACAAAGATGGAATCAGCAGTTTTAGGATCGATTTTATTTCTTTTAGATTTCGAAACAACAATCTTAGCTAAGCATCCCAGACTCGGAAGTAACTCAACTTTGGTGCATGTCCCTTTCAGTACTCATAGGAAGTCTTTTTTTAATCCTTTGATGGAATTCTATTAAAAATGAAAGTAGAGGTCAAAAGAGCTTCTCCCCATAAGTTTTTCGGAACACCAGAAATGATGATTATGGCATTAACCATGTCCAAAAAAGTTCTAGTTTTTCATTCAGCAACACCATTGGATTGAGGAGAATAAGGAGCAGTAACTTCATAAATTATACCATGTTCTTCACAGAATATAGCAAATTCATTTGAAGTGTACTCTCCACGATCAGACCTTAGAATTTTGATCTTTTTTTTAGTTTGATTTTTAGCCTCAACTTTGAAAACCTTAAACTTATTGAAGACTTCATCCTTGGTCTTTAAGAGATAGGAATAACAATATTTGGAGAAGTCATCTGTAAAGATCACAAAATAACGACTTCCACCATGGGTTGGATTTCTACAAGAATCACAAGCATCAATGTGTATAAGTTCAAGGAGTTGAGTATCTCGATGTGGGATGGATTTGAAAGATTTTCTAGATTGTTTGGATTGAGCACAGATCTCACATTTAGATTTATGATCAATCTTGAATTTAAGAATAAGATTAAGATTGAACATTTTTTGAAAGGACATGAAATTTGCATGTCCTGGTCTACCATGCCAAACATCACAAGATTCAGAATTTAACACGATTGATTGAGAAGAATCAAAAGAATTTTCATTAATTGAAGGAGAAATTACATTGAGTTTGAATAATCCCTCAGATACAAATCCTTTCCTGATAAATAAATAACAATTTTATTGGATTCTAATACAATTTTATATTCTAATTGTACTAATAAGGATCCACTAACTAGGTTTCTTCTGATGTCTGGAACATGCTGTACATCTCGAAGGATAATGCTTTTTCTTGAGGTAAACCTTAGGTTGACATTTCTTCTATCCAAAATGTTGATAGCTGTATCATTTTCCATGATCACACTTCCTCCACTTGAGTCATGATAAGAAGAAAAATATGCTCTATCAGTGCAAACATGGATATTGGCACCAGAGTCTAACCACCAATCAGTGATTTTCTAGGTAAAGTTAACTAATGGGGTGAAGGATACTGATCTAAAGGTAGATGGTTCACCTTCTACCATATTAACCATAGGTTTGGGTTGAGATTGGTTTTTTTTTTCTTGATCACAATCTTTTCCTTCTTTCAGTAGAAGCATTGATGTGTAAGATGGTTGTCTCGGTCACAAACGAAGCAGAACCTCCCATCAATAGGTTTTTTGAATCCTATAGTTTGAGAATTAAAATCTACCCGTTTTTTCCTTACCCTTATTTTTGAAATTCTTGGGTTTAAAGGTCTGGTTCAAGACAACGGTTTTGACCCTTAGGGTTTTGTTCTAAGTTTTGAGATTCGATCAGGTTTATTTTGGCTTTCATTTGATTTTTCTTTAAGTTTCTATTTCGATATTGGTCTTCTATTCTAATAGCTTGAATCACGAATCTAAGGGTAAGATTGCATTGGGATCTTATAAGATCATGTCCAAGATTAGTCCATGATGGTGGGAGCTTATCAATTAGACTTGAGACTCGATAGTTCTCATGTAATGTCGAGCTCCCTCTATGAATCTCTTGGACCAAATTTTGAAAATGATGGATTTGGTCATTAATAGGAACATTGTCCATCATCTTAAAGTTGCTAAAGTCACTAATGGTAAACCTCATAGCCCCTCATTGTTTCTACTATAAGCATCCTCTAGGATAGTCCAAAGTTCTTTAGCAGTTTTATATTTTCTATAGGTTTCATATAGGTCATCTGATAAACAACTTAGAATCCTAAACCTACAATGAAACTCAATTTCTTCAGGTGACTTATCAGTTCTAGAGGTATTTGAGGAATCAGATGATTTGGAAGAGGATCTTGTTTTAGATGAGGAAGATTACACATCATAAGGTGGCCTTTTCCCAATGGCAGTGATTAGGCCAAGTGTGATTAACCAGGCCTCAAGTTGTTCCTGCTATCTAAAGAACCCATGACCATTGAATTTTTTGGGTTTAAGGGTCAAAGCTTCCTCGGCACCCATGATGGACAAAACGGATTATAAGGAACTTGATTTAGGAGGGTTTAAACATAGATGCAAATATAATTTATAAAATATTAGGACTCTTAAAGTTTATAGAAACCTGTAAGTAGATTCAGAGAAATTCATTAGCAGATGCTAATAATTCGCCTTTAGAAACAACAATTACTATTTCAGTTATGCAATGTTTCAAATGAATTAAAAACTAAAAAAAATTATCCTACAAATAGGAGTTATAGTCTATTAGGACTCTCTGATTTCAAAACAGGAGTCAGAAACTCGAAAAAATAACAATGTTTGTCGGTCCGCAATCATACAGAGTAACAGGAGCGATAGAAAACAAAAGGAAAATCGGAACGTAGAGATCGTAATTTTGCCTTAGAATGTTAAAACAAAGTCTTTCTGCAAACAATATTCTACTGAAGAGAGGACATATTTAAATAAAAGATTTTGATAAACTTTAAGGTTATCTAAACTATGCGATAAGGATAAGGGAAAGAAATTAAACTTATTAAGAGTCTGGTTGGATTGGCTCGTTAATATATGAAGCAGAAAAGAAGAAAAAACCCCAGAAGCGTGTGATCACTATCCTAAGACAAATTTTCGACCCTCATGCTAGTGTTTATCGAAAATTCTATCCCAAGATACGATCGGGATACCCTCTCTTGGAGTACGATCGTGGAAAGGGTGGACAGATCACTCAGAACTCAGCGAAAGTGAAATAGGAAAGAGATATGGCAAAGAGAGTAAAGAAATACGCTGCTCTACTTTCGATAATCCATGCCATCCGAACTCAATCTTAAATAGACTACAGGAAGAGGCGAACAAAGGATGCTTTGACCGATTGACTATGAAGGGAAGCGATCGATCAGAGAAAGAAACGTCTGTCTGAAAAATACGGTCGTTTGATCAAACGGTCAATTGACCGTTACGACAGCGAAGATTTAAAAACTTATGTTGAAAAAATAATAAAAAATTAAAATAATGATAAAACAATCGTACCATCACCTGCACGTGCCACGCCGTGCCGCATTTTTGTGTGCATGTGAGTCGAGCCGCATCGGCCTGTGCGTGTGTGGTGTAAAACCCACTTTCCTCTTTGTCCAAGCAAAGGTGGGCAAGAGAAGAAGATACATAAGTATCAAGAGATACTTGCCTCTTTCCAATGTGGGACTAAACTTAAGAGAAGGCCTTTAGGGTCCTTTGGAGGGAAGGAAAATTTTGAGTTTTCCCTCCAAAACTCTTAACATTTTTGTTCTTTGTCTTTTGTTTTTTGTTTTTGGAGATTCTTCAGCAACATTCTTGCACTACTAGATTTTTGATACAGGGCTTTAATACCTTCTCAATGTTTATGCAAATGCAAATGGATAGGCATCACATGGGGCTTTTGTGCAGAAAAGAATCTTAATTTGCTCCACGAGGCAGAAAAAGGTTGCATTTGATTCTGTTAAGCTCATTGAAAGAACTTGCACAGCCATGTATAGGTGCCCGTTTTATCTCGTGGAACCTTTCTTTTTGATGCTGCCACTTGTTCCTGTGTATTCGATACCAAACCGCAGTGCAAAATAGAAACTCACGGATATAGGATATGTCTCTACTAGTTTGCTTACTTCCATGCTATCTGATTTTCTTGTCACATCATGGTCACAAAACTGATGGTCTGTGCAGCTAGAAGGGGTTGTCATAGGATCAATGGCTAAGGTGGAGTGGCTGTTTGAATGTGATTTTTTCTGTGACTTTTTAAGATCAAATGGATTAAATTAATTAATGTGACATTTTGATATGACCTCCAGTGTCAGTCTTTGTGGAATTAGATAATTATTCGAGATCAACTTTGTTACTGGCTCATCCTATTGAAGTCCATGTAAAGCTTAATGGATTTAAGGATTCAGACATCAGGCAATAAGGTAAGAAAGTTAAACATAATTCTGAATCTAGAAGTACTGATTAATATTTCATTGTTGTGGCTGGAAGGTTCAATGAAGTTATAAAAGTAGTAATTGAAAAAATATCTTCTATGTGAGGTACAATTTTAATAAAATCTAGTTAACCGGTCTCTGTTTGTTGCATTTTATTGTGCTGGCAACAATAGAAGCTTCTTAGGAATGCCTTTGAGCATTAGCATCCGGCCCTGTTTGGCTGCTGTGCTGTGTTGTGCTTATAAGTGAAGTAGCTGCTGTGTTAGTAGTGTGCTTTGCTTTGCTGCACTTCAAACTGAAGCAGAGAAAGATGTTTAATAATAACTGCTGTGCTGTAAAGTTAAGTAAATAAAAGCAGTTGACTGTTTGGTAATAGCTGTTGTGCTATGTTGTTCTATCTTTTGGAGAGAAATATATGTTTGTTCAAAGCAGCTTCTGCTTGAGAAAAAAGCATCTCTTAATGTGCATTATAAAGTGGAACGTAATATACCTAAATCAAAGCACCTTGATTATTCTTAAAGCAAATTACTTAAAAAAGTTTTTGGTTATAAAACACCTCAATCTCAGCTTTTGTCATCTTTACTTTGAAGCAAAGCAGCTAAATCAGAAAAAAAGGAGGGCCAAACAGGGCCTCCATCTAGTGATGTCAAGTCACAGCTTTCTGATCTTCATTTTTTTTTCCTGCTTAAGCTAAAATGTTTGTGGAAGGCCTCATTACCCCTATGTCAGAAAATTATAGTATCTTATTGCCTAGCTCAAGTAAGAGGAGACCATAACTATAACCTTAACTGTCCCACTTATTTAGTGCCAGTAGCCCAAGAAAGAAGAGAGATGTCTGCTACTTGTTACAGTGCTCCGAGTTGCTTGCATCAGCTATGCTTGTGGTTTCCCTATACTTTCTGCATGAAATAACCCAGTTGTATCTGTAAAGGAGACTTGCAATTACCTGAAGCATGCCCCAGTTAGCTCGGACATTGTTGAGGTATAGAAGAGAAGGAAAAATGAGAAAATATCTCTTTGAGGGCAAGAGGAAAAAGAAGGTCCAAATTATGTGGAATCCATATTTCTGGTTGGTGATGGAGTGTGACACTACTTGGTGCTCTCTGCCAATTTGATTCCAGGTGGAGTGGATATGTTGGTTAGTAATCTCCTAAAACTTCTATCCATCCAGGCTTTGTTAGGTATTCTGCAATGAATGCAATATAATTTACCATCAGTTTTTTTATGCATATCCTCTCAATCATTGCCTGAGGAAAAAGATAATTGTATTTTTTTATCATTTACAATAGCATAATAGCTGTGTAAATACATAGGGGATGACCACATTTAGAAGATCAAATCCCAAAGAATAAGGGATAACCATATTTAGAGGATTAAATTCCATCCCAAAGAATAAGGGATGACCATATTTAGAAGATCAAATCCCAACAAATAAGGAAACAAAATAACAATCAATAAACAAATAGATCAAACCTGAATTAGCACTATTCTGGATAAGTAAGTTGAGAGATCTTAGGGATTTTAACGCTCCCCCTCAAGCTGGTGAATAAATATCTTCCATTCCCAGCTTGCTTGTGAGTTCCTAAAATCTTGCTGTAGGTAGTCCTTTTGTTAAAACATCGGCTAATTGACAATCTGATGGCATATAAGGGGGCTAATCAAGTCACTGTCCAGCTTCTTTTTTATGAAATGTCTGTCTATCTCAATGTGCTTAGTCCTATCATGTTGAACAGGATTATGCGCAATGTTTATAGCAGACTTATTGTCGCAATATAACTTTATAATTCCTTCTCTCTTAATTTTGAGATCGTCCAGAATTATTTTTAGCCACAAAAGTTCACACACTCCATGAGCCATAGATCTAAATTTAGCTTCAGCACTGGATCTTGCAACCACATTCTGTTTCTTGCTTCTTCATGTAACCAAATTTCCTCCAAGGAAGGTGCAATAGCCAGATGTTGATCTCTGTCTGTTTGGGATCCTGCATAATCTGTATCTATGTAGGCTTTAGAGTCAATCCTTTTCTTTTTAAATAAAATTCTCTTTTTGGTGTCTTTGAGGTAATGGAGGATTCTATGAACCACTTGCAAATGTTCCTCTTTGGATTATGCATGAATTGACTTACCATGCTTACTGAGTATGCGATGTTGGTCATGTGTGAGAAAGGTAGATCAATCGTTCCAACAAGTCTTTGTATCTTCCTTTTGTCCACTACGTTGCCTTTTCTGTCCTTCCTATTCTGTAGTTTGGATCAATAGTGTGCTTGATGCTTTGCTGTCGAGATTTCTGTCTCTTTAGTAGATCGAGCACATATTTCCTTTGAGAGATGAAACTGCCCCTTTTTGAGTATGCTACTTCAATACCTAGGAAGTACTTGAGTTTTCCTAGTTTCTTGATTTCAAATTTTTGAACTAGGTGTTTTCTGAGGGACTCCTTTTCAGCTTCATTATTCCTGTCATAATGATATCATCTCATAGACCAATAGAGCAGTGAGTTCACCTTAATTGAGTGCTTGATAAATAATGTATGATCCCTTTGACTCTGTTTATATCCCATTCTCAACATGGCCTTTGTAAATCTCCCAAACCATGCCCTGGATGATTGTTTCAAGCCATAAAGTGTTTTTTAAATGACATACTTATTGGCCCCAAAACTCCCATCAAATTTGGGTGGAGGTTCCATGAAGACCTCCTCTAAGTCCCCTGTAGGAACACATCTTGACAAAACAGCTGTAAACACCAATCAAACATAGCAGCAATAGATAATAAAATTCGCACAGTATTCATCTTCGCTACAGGTGCAAAAATTTCTTATAGTCCACTCCATAAGTTTGTATATCCTTCGCAATAATCTCGCTTGTACCTCTCAAGAGATCCATCAGTCTTATATTTCAATGTATAAACCCATTTTACATCCCACCGGTTGTTTCTCTTTAGAGAGAGTGACAATCTCCCAAGTCTTATTTCTCTTTAGTGCATTCATTTCCTCTTTCATGGGCTTGTACCCAATTCTTATTTTTTAATGCCTCTTGCATGGTTTTGGGAATGTCAATTGAGTTTATAGTGGTGAGGAAACTTTTGTACTATGGGGATAATCTATGAAAAAAACAAATTGTGAAATTGGATGATGGGTGCAATTTTTGGTTCCTTTTCTCAAGGCTATTGGTAAGTCCAAATCTTGGAATGTAGGCCTATAGGATCAGACTCAATAGTAGTAGGAGAAAGAGGAATTTTATTATCTGGATCTGGCTCAGATTTTGTCTCAGTTCTGGATTGAACTTCTTCCTTCTCGAGTATGTTAGTAGTTTTGCTGGTGATTTGGAGCTCGGCTGCTGCTGTTCCTCTTGTAATTCAATGGAGGTACTGATGGAGGAGAGGAAGAACCAGCAAGAAGGGAGAGGCCAGTGGAGGCAAGGAAGAAGAGAGATAAAGGTACTGAATTATCAAAAAGGTACCCCATTCCATATCTGCATTAGTCTTCTCCCCTGACGATAGGAATGGGAAGGTTGGAAAAATGGTTCATTTTCTTGAAAGGAGACATTTATGGAAATGAAGACTTTTTGGATAGAGGATAGATAATATTTGTACCCTTTTTGTGTGTTTGAGTAGCCTATAAACATGCATTTGAGAGCTCTAGGGTCAAGCTTACTCCTATGTTGTTGGTGAATATGGACAAAAGACACACAACCGAACACTCTAAGTGGTAGAGTGTTTGAATAATGAAATCTGGGTAGAAGTCGGATAGGAGCTGTATAGGATCTTGTGATCAAGAAGTCGTGAAGGCACTCATTTATTAAATAGGCTGCTATTAGAACAGCCTCTCCCCAAAATTTTTTAGGAGCATTGACTGAATAAGAGGGCTCGAGTGACATTAAGTAAGTGCCTATTTTTCATTTAGCCACTTCATTTTGTTGGGATGTGTCAACACAAGAAGACTCATGGATAATGCCTTCATTTTGCAAGAAGGTGGATAGAGTTAGGTTGAAATAGTCCCTAGCATTATCCGATCGAATCCTTTTAATAGGAATCCCAAATTGTGTCTTTATCATTTTGTAGAAAATGGAAAAGATGCGGCTAACTTCAGACTTCTCTTTCATGAGGAACAACCAAGTTGTTTTCGTGCAGTCATCAATAAATGAAACAAACCACCTAGCACCAGTGATATTAGGGATTTTAGATGGTCCCAAACATCAGTATATACCAAGGAAAAAGGATGGAATGACTTTGTATTACTCAAAGGAAATGACACATGTGATGTTTTGCAATTGCACAAGTATCACAATGAAAACTATCAATAGGAATATTTTAAAGAGTAAGAAAATATTATCTTTAGTAATTGAAATGGTGGATGTCCAAGACGAAGGTGATGAAGCCAAATTTCAGATTTATTGGATGAGGTGGAAGGGTTAGAGAGGATATTTTTGGAGGAGCACGAGAGAGAGTCAATCGAGCCCCTTCATCCATAGAACCACTCACACCTTCAAGAAGATAGAGGCTATTCCTTTCCTTAGCAAATCCAATCATCTTCCCTGAACCCTGTTCCTGAAACACACAATGAATAGGAAAGAATGTCACTTGGCAATTTAAGTCTTTGTAAGTGATGAATAGAAATTAGGTTGGTGGACAGCTTGGAATGGAGGATATTTTGTAGGGAAAGAGAAGGTGTTCATTTGATGGTTCCTATTCTGCAATAGTTATTGGAGTGCCATTCAGCAATAGTAATTGTCTTATTGCTTGGCTTGGCTTATAGGTATCAATCTGTGGAATATTGGTCATTATGATCAATAGCTCCTGAATCAATGACCCAGGAGCCGAAATTGTTATAGGGTTGGCGTTAAAAATTTCAGAAATGAGACATTTACCAGATTGAGCCATGAACATGAGCTAGAGGAATTAGAGAGAGAGTTGAGTAAACCTCGCAATTTTCAATCTCTCTTTGCTGAAATCTCGGATCTCTTCTTTTTTAAGGTTGGTTTATTGATGGAGGTCCTCTTTATTTGTGAAATTGGCTTGTCGCCTTTTGCTGACCTTAAATCCGTCATTGTGACTTAGAACTTGGGCTTTGCCATGAAATTTAAAGCAATTCTCCTTCGTGTGGCGTGGCTTGTTACAATAGGTTACACTAAAGATTGTTCTCAGATAATTGTTTTGGAGAGGAGCTATGATTTGACTTATCACTGTGGCCTTGGCCAAGAGAAGTCTGGCTTGCCTCCTCCATCCAGAGTCTTTGTAGAGATCATTGTGAACTTCGGTGGACTGAGTTTCTAACAAATAGACCGTCAACTTTCTTCAGCATGAATAAGGGGAAAACTTCATTCAATGGAGGCAACCGATCCTTCCCAAGAATTTGTATATGGAGTGGATCAAATTTCACATTCAGTCCTGCAAGAAATTGAAAAATACGATCTCTTTCCACCAAATTGACAAGGGCCTTAGCATCTTTACTGTAGCGCATCTTAATATCTTGGTAGTGATCCAACTCAAGCCAAAATCTATTCATGAGATTGTAATATTCTGTAACAGAGAGATTACTTGCTTGGTGGTCGAGATTTTGGTCTTGATTTCATAGATAACAGTAGCATCTTGCATTTTGGAGTATCTTTGGCGAGTGTGTCCCAAATATCTCGAGCAATAGGCAAAAACATCAGATTCTTGCTGATATCCGATTGCATGGAATTCCAAAGCCATGACATAATCATGGAGTCCTCGTCCCATGCTGGAAACTTGGGATCGATAGAACTTGGTCCTGTTTCAGTCAAGTGACGAATTTTGCCATGCCCCTTGAGAAATGTCTTGACGATCTGCGACCACTGGAGGTAGTTTTTCCATCCAGCCGGTAGGAGGGAGTCATGCTTTGGAGTTCCCCACTTAAGAGTAGTGGGATTATCGAAAACCGGTCCAGTAGAATTACTGGTCGCAGTTTCAGAGGCTGGAGTTGTGGCTTCTGACATGGTTCAGCGATAGAGGAGAATGGGACGAGCAATAGCCAATAACGGGAACAAAGGCCGGAGAGAAATAGGATCGAAGGTAATGAAGGCCTTAAAAAAATCAGGTGTCCAAGGAACCTTGCTCTGATACTATGAGGAAAAAGATAATTGTATTTTTTATCATTACAATGGAATAATAGCTGTATAAATACATAGGGGATGACCATATTAGAGGATCAAATCCCAAAGAATAAGGGATGACCATATTTAGAGGATCAAATCCCAATCCCAAAGAATAAGGGATGACCATATTGTAGGATCAAATCCCAACAAATAAGGAAACAAAATAACAACCAATTAACAAATAGATCAAACTCGAATTAGCACTATTCCGGGTAAGTAAGTTGAGAGATTTTAGGGATTCTAACATTGCCTTTATTTGATTTTATATGAGTGAATTTGCATTATGAAGGGCACTCCTGATGTCCAAGCAGATGTCTGGTATGCTGCTATTGATAAAAATTCAGTCCTAGAGCTGCATTAGAATATATTGTTAAGGTTACCTAATGGTTTATCATTTATAAAATGATGATGAGGCATTACATCATCTGTTTGCCAACATTTCTTGGGCTTATGTAATTTAGAGAGCCTGGGCTATGCTTTTGACATATTTTGTAACCTTTTCAACTGGTTGATAGACTTTACTTGTGTCACCATCTTGGTATCCATTTTGAGTTGTTAAGGTGGTATGATTGGTTGCATGCAGTTTTAGTATTATTATTATTATTGTTTTGGCACATTTGCTGATAGAGATGATTTTACCTGAGAAAATGGAATAGGATATGCCTTATGTGTTGCTATTGGCTCCTAGTTGCCCAATGATTCAATAATTTATATGGTTGTGGGAGAGCCCGCATGTCTGGATACATTTCAACATACTGTATCCGTACGGGCTATTGCTGATAACTTTTCCTTTTTGTTGTGTGCTGCCCTCTTTTCGGCTTTCTCCTTTTTCTTCTTTTAAGTTCTAAGTTAATAATCTTTGTAGATGAAAACTTGCAATACCAAAAGATCTAGATAGATGAACATTGGTAACACCTCATGTTTATGCTTTGAAAATGCCATAGTCTCTTGGCAACGTCTGAAAATGTGTTAGGAATGAAATGATGCATCACTAAGTATTGCAAATTGCTACATTTTCTAGGTTCAAAAACCCAAAAGACATTCTTAGTGCAAACCGCCTGTTTTTCCTGGGGTTGGTGCCTTTGCTGCAGCAATGGAAGTGTTAATCACAATGGGTAAGTGCTATATAAAGTGCTTTCTATTGAATTCTACATTCTTTACCCAAGATCTGATACATATAAGTTATATATTGGAAAAGTTATTATTATATTTATGTGAAACCAACTCTTAATAATTTTATCGCTCATTGGTTTCATATTTTTGTTCTCTTGTTGCTTGAACTGTCATGGAATGAATACTTTCAGTTAGTTCAATGAAAGAACAATTTTCTTGCCTTAGCAAAATTAACTGTTGCTGCTAAAAAAAATTTAATTACTTATTGTCGTAATCAGTCTTGTTCAACTCATTATTACAGAAAGAATGGGAAAAGATGCACAAGGTATGTATATAATGAAAGCTCTGAAATACATTTTTCTAGAAAAACTTTTTTCGTTCAGAAAATAATAAAGAAGGATATAATGCTGAATTAGTTAATATTTTTGTCTATATAATGGCTTAATATTAGTAATGCTTTGGAGATATTGTCCCAGTTGTGAGAGAATTATCTGATTTTACCATTATTCAATTTTCTAAATAATTTTCCAGCGGCTCACCAATACTAAGAACTTTAATGATTATTTTCTTGGTTTATTTGTTTAAGCTGCATTGAGTCATCATTTTATGAATGTTGAGAAATGTGAATGTATTGGCTCCTCCACATGGTCATTCATTCATGAGTGATCAAATTTGTTCAAGTAGAAACTTATTTAGTTAGTACATCTGACCAATCTGAGATTTAGCTTATCACTTTACATTCTGTCCTTAAATTGTTCTAGTTGCCGAGGTAGTGCACATTATATTTAATGTACAACACCAGATGTGGTCAGGATGCTAGTGTGGATAATTTTACTTAATAGTCAATATGTGATGTTACAATATGCCATGGCTTTAAAGACTTATCTTATGTTGTCTGCACTGATATCAGATATCTTATTATGTTTATACATAGATTAACAACGTTTCTTTATTGCTGTAGGATGGCTGAAGCACTCTGTATGTACATAGAGAAGGACCGCCCCTTTTTAGGTATTTTGTCTTGGGCTTCCAATTGCTTTTTGAGTCTAGCGAGGAGAATGGTCCAGGTTATTCTCAAAATCTTTTTTGTTTTATATATTGCTTCTTTTGTTAGTAGTGCTCTTAAAAAATGCTTGTCTATGGTAAACAGTATCTTAGAGTATGGATAAAATACCATTAAAATGAAACTACAATTACCGTCATAGGGCCAACATGATCACACTACAATTTTTTATTGGCTCATAAACTGTAACAGTAGAATTTAATAGAAATATGTGAATTTACCGTCTTTTTTTTTTTCATGGATTCATAAAGGAGACAATATTAATTGCACCTACCTGATTTCATGATGAAGTAACTCAACAAATAACTACCTCTACAACTTTTGCTATAGAATCTCTAATTCATCATCTTGATTTTGGAATTATGAAAGTTGGTTTGAAGGGGTTTCTTAAGTTTATTTTATAAGACACGTAAATCATAATATCATAATATCAACATCAAGGAGACATCAAAATCAAGTGCAGATCTATCTGCTTTTTCATTTTTGCTGCAACTTCTGTTTATTTTTAGCCTTTAGTGCGTTTGTCTTAGTCTATAGCTGAGATTCAAAGATCTTAAGCCTTAATGCACAGCTAAATAAGTCAAGGTATTGCAGCAGTACGGTTCGTGGCACTATTCATGCTACAGTGCCCATGAACAGTAATATGGTGATTTTGGGTGTAATTTGGGGATTCACGGTTGCATGTGGGATTTTCCATTGTTATAAATAGGAATCTTGAGTCTATGTACTGCATCGAGGATTGTTATGCAGATTTTATAAGAGTGACAGTAGGCTGCAACGCCATTTCCCCTTCTCCTCTCTGTCTTCCCTTGTTTTTTCTAATCTTCTTCTCATTCTTTCTCTTGATCTACTATGTTCTTCTCTCTTGCACATTGATTCAGATCTAATCAGATCTGTATGGAATTGTTATCTACATACAGCCTTTGATCTTCCATAAGGCTGCATCAAAATGGTCAAGAGTGGGTTGTACATTGGGGGTAGTATGCTAGTCATGTCATTTGTTAGTATTTCAATGTTCAGAGCGTCTTTTAGTCTCATAGAGATTCGCAGGCCTTTCTTGGTCATGAAATGGCTTGCGAAATATCTTGGCTGCACATTGCTCAAATGGTTCTTACTTCTAGCTAAGTTTTATAAGTCTTGCAGCACCCATGCATTCTTGTAACTTAATTAGGCTTGCATAAATTGATGATCATCTGGACTAGGGACACTTGTCATATTGCTAGGTAGCATGCTTTATATCTAGAGGAGGCCAAGCTCCTTGGCCATTTTTTACTCCAAATTTAGGATGCAAATTTATAACTGTGTAATGGTACTTCGGCAAATTCTGGTACATGCCTCCTTTGTATATTTTACTGAACACATTTTTAACCAAAAAGGTGATTACTATGGCTTATGAGGCTTCATCTCTTTTTTGGGGAAATTTGACAAAAAATTACCATTTTAGAGGCATAGCCTTATTTTAGTCATAGCTTCTCATAGTTTTGTAATGGAACAGTCATGCTGCTTTTTAGCTAATTTGTCAGATAATGCTGTCGACAAAGTTTTTCTTGTGGCATGAACACCCATCTTCCAACATTCCTATTTCCCATATTTGCTTATAACTTCGGGTCTGCTAGATATATAACTAGGAATCTAGAATGTATTCTCAATTCCTTTTTCACTCCAAACCTGGGTTGATGGTTATGGTACATGCATCACAGTTAAGGTCTTGGCTTGGTACCTGGTGTGGTTGGACGTTTTGACTCTTCAAGTGGTCTCAGAGTACCTCATATTGGCTGGAATGCTGTGCAAATTACTAAAGACTCTGGAATTGTTGGATGACATTGAAGGCCAACATGTCTATTTTGTTCACTCATATCGTGTGCTCTCTGTATGCTTCTTCCATGAATTTAATGGCTTACTCTTAATCCTTCTTTTGTTATGTTTGGACCAAAATCCTTTTTTTTTTTTTGGGTATGTTTGCTTAGTCAGATGCCAATAAAGATTGGGTCTCATCAACATGCAACTATGGTGAAAGCTTCATTTCATCTATAACAAGGGGGAATATTCATGCAGTCCAGTTTCACCCAGAAAAGAGTGGAGGTAACTGTTTGCTGTAACTTGTAATCTTTTGATAGATTTTATAACTGAGTTAACCAGCTATCTTTCCTTATTTTTGATTGGAGGGAACTGGAATTTGCTATATTATACATATGCTTGTATGGTCGCTGTGTTCATTTTTCTTGGTTTGCAAGCATGCCTTAGAATTGAAAATGCTACACTGCACTGTTATTTCTTTTGGGTTTATAGGATTATTGTGTGGTTATGTCTATTTATATGATTCTCATTCCTTAAACTTTCATATACACTGGTCACACAATTTACGTTCTAAAACAGATAGCTGGAGAGGTGGGTTGATAGTTTGGTCGAGACAGAGAAATAACTAATTTATTGTTGACCTCTTGAGCATGTAATTGTTAAGGGTGATGTTTAATTGCGTTTATCATTTATATGTTAAAGCAGGTTTTGAATTGCTGGGCCACTCTTTATCAGCATGATACAACTTTTATTTGTTCTTGTGGACCTTCAGTCACTTTGTTTTGCATAGTTTGCAAATGTGCACTACTAAATGCAGTTGGTTAAAAAACAAATAGAGCCTATATTTATCTGCAGTGAAAGTGGTGACACATTAGACATGTTTTCTGTGCAACTCTATATTTCATAGGTGACCCATTAGAGTATGTTTTCTTCTTTCTTCTTTGTTTGTTCTCTGGGAAATTCCTTTAAGCTTTTTTCTTCTTGTTCAGGAACAGCAATCCTTCCTTTATTGATGTCATGTCACTTTATAGCTAGTCATTGTAATAATTTTTACCCCTTAGAAGAATTCTAATTGCAGTATTCTGTTGAATTTCCAGATATTGGGCTTTCCATATTGAGAAGGTTTCTCAATACATCATCGTCAAAGACAAAAGTAGGTTATTGATGTTTCTATGTGATATCAACTTTA
>NC_025993.2:142832932-142872053 GCF_000442705.2 Elaeis guineensis
TGATTAGATCACTTGGTGATTAGGACTCACCCATATCATTAGGTAAATCAGTGTGACTGATTTAGGTGCTCCTAATGTCGGCTTTAATTAAATCTTTTTTAATCTGACTTGGTGAAGTCAGTGGGAGGATTGAAATTGGCTGGATATTTTCTTCTCTTCGATTCTTTAATAAAATCTTCAAAAATTATTAGGTCCCTAAAAATGATTAAGTTATATTGATAACTAAATCATAGCCTCCTATTAAGTGAGTGATAATGAGTCCATTAGTTTAATAATCATTGGAGGCCAAAGGCCTAGTGCTTATTGACTAATAGAATTATCATTCATAATATGATAATTTGGTTTGAGTCTTTCTGATGGTGGTCAGGTTGGCCGGTCAAAGTCGGGCCTGATCATTTATTGGTCCGATTCACCAAATAAATCATGTTAATGGTTGGACCTAACCAGATCTTTTCAGTAGAGGCCAAAGCCTACTGATTAGGTTCTGGGCAAAATCAATTATTAGAAGTTGTTTAGAGAAACAACTGGTTATGAACCTACCCATAGATGCACATGGGTTGACCAACCAAAGTTGGGCTCGTGTGTAGTCTGTGTGGATTCTAGTACCCACTAAGGAATTAAAGTAATTCCTCGAATTGGAGGTTGAGGCTACCAATTTGTAAAAATACTGAGAGAAACTTTAGACTAAAGTCCAAGTCTTTAGTATTAATAATTTATGTACTAATATAGGTCTGGTTTTCCTTTATGCAGCTATGGCCACTACCCTGTCGTTCCGGTCATTATTAGATAATGACAAGCTCATGGGACCTAATTTCGATAGCTGGTATCGAAAATTAAAAATCATCCTTGAGCATGAGCGGATCCTTTATGTAGTAACGGATCCGACACCTGAGGAGCCAGCCCTGAACGCTAGAGGGACAGTCCGAGACACTTACCAGAAGTGGCTCAACGACCGCACCACCGTTCGGTGCATAATGCTGGCGGCAATGAATGATGAGTTCAGCAGCAAGTTCGAGAATGCCCAACTACAGAAGATGCTTCAAATATTGAACGACTCTTTTGGCACGCTTGACGATGTTGAAAGGTACAAAACTAGTTGTGCCATTTTCAATGCTCGGATGAGGGATGGAGCTTTAGTCACTGATCATGTACTGTACATGATCGAAATGATTGAGCGCCTAAGTAAACTGGATTTTCTCCTGCACGAGCAGCTCGGTAAGGATGCGATCCTTAATTCTCTGTCCAAGTCCTACCTTCCCTTCCTTACTCATTTTTGAATGACAAAGCCTGCAGTGAACTACCATGACTTGTTGGGGTTGCTGCAGAACTTTGAGAAGGACCACCAGCTCCATAAGGAGTCGGTAAATATTGTGGGAGGGTCTTCTTCTGGTCGTCGACCCTTTGAGAAAGGGAAGAAGAACAAGAAGAAGAAGAATAAGAAGGTGCAGCCGTATGCTAGGATGTCTGCACAGGGTCAGACCAAGAAGTGCAAGCCCGACCAGAGCCAGGTGGAGTGCTTCTTTTGCAAGAAGTAGGGGCACTGAAAGAGGAACTGTCCTCTATACATTGCCTCACTGGACCCGAACATACCAAAGAAGAAGCAAGGTACTATATGATAACACCTTGCAACTTTTCCATTTGTGATACTACTGCCTGGGTATTGGATACCGGAAGCCCTTATCATATTTGCAATTCGATGCAGGGTCTGCAGATCAGTAGGAGATTTGATGAAGGCGAGAGATTCCTGAACGTTGGAGATGGAAGCAAAGTTTCAGTTCTAGCATTAGGAATCATGAACCTTGTAATCAATTCTCGAAATATAATTCTGAGTGAATGTCACTATTGTCCAAGCTTTTTATTAAATATTATTTTTGTAGGCCTTTTGGCCATGAACGGTTATCAATTTTTAACAAAAGGAAACGTTTGCAATATCATTTTGAATGGTGTTACAATGTTTGTTGGACAACTTAATAATAGAATTTACTTTCTATCACAACCTATTAATGTAGTTCAAACCTTCGATAAACACACTAGAATAGATAATGTGTCAGAAGTCTATCTTTGGCACTGTAGGCTAGGTCATATCAATATGAATAGGATAAACAAGTTGGCTCAAGAAGAAATTCTTGAAGTAGATGATTGTGAATCACTTCCAACCTGTGAGTCCTGTCTTCTTGGTAAAATGACCAAATCACCTTTTACTGGAAAAGGTGAGCGAGCCAGTGAACTCTTGGCTCTGGTACATTCTGATGTATGTGGACCCATGAGCTCAAGTGCAAGAGGTGGATATTTCTACTTTATAACCTTCACAGACGACCTATCGAGGTATGGATATGTCTATTTAATGAAGCATAAGTCAGAGTCGTTTGAAATGTTCAAACTATTCCGAAATGAGGTAGAAAAACAAACTGAAAAGTATATTAAAACTCTTCGATCTGATCGAGGAGGTGAATACCTTTTCAATGATTTTCTGACATATCTTGGGGAGAATGGGATTCTCTCTCAGTGGACACCTCCTGGAACACCACAGCATAATGGTGTGTCTGAAAGGAGGAATCGGACCTTGTTGGACATGGTTCGATCCATGATGGGGTTTGCTGGTCTGTCGATCTTCCTTTAGGGATATGCACTCGAATCGGCTTGTTACCTTCTAAATAAGATTTCGAGTAAGTCTGTAACCAAAATGCCATATGAGATATGGATAGGACGTAAGCCAGTACTCTCATACCTTAGGGTTTGGGGGTGTCCGGCTTATGTTAAATATTTAATTACGGACAAGCTAGGACCTAGGTCTGACAAGTATAATTTTATAGGATACCCAAAAGAGATCAAAGGGTATTATTTCTACCTGACTGATGAACAAAAGGTGTTTGTCAGACTTAAGGCAATCTTTTTGGAAAAGGAGTTCCTTGATGAAGAGACTATTGCCTCTAAGGTCGAACTTGACAAAGTTCGACAGGTGGAAAAACTGACACAAGTTGCTGAACTTGAACAAGATTTGATTAGATCAGATCTGAAGCCCATTGTTCAAGCACCCTTAAGGCGATCTGGTAGAGTACCACGTCAATCGGACAGATACTATAGTTTCTTGGTCCAGAATGACGATCCTATCAAACTTGATAAAAACGATGAGGATCTGATCACCTATATGGATGCAATGCAGAGACCTGATTCTGAGAAATGGCTAGAGGCTATGAAATCCGAAATGGAGTCCATGAAGGTCAACGATGTATGGATATTGGTTGACCCACCTGAAGGAGTAAAACCCATAAGGTGTAAGTGTTGGATGGATGTCTGGCCAGGACACTACCTCCTAAGATCCTTTCAGTACCACGCGATGCAGCAGGAAGAAAGAAGAAACAAAATAAAAGGAAAAACAATCAAAATACGTGGATCAGCCACAAAAGGGCTCGCCTCCACGGGGCATGCAAACTTCACTATGAAAAAAAAAATTTACAAGAGGAGACCTCACCCTCAACCCTTGTACACCCAATTCTCTCTCACTAGAAGTTTCCCTCACAAAAGCTCTCTCTCTCTTGGAAGACCCCCTGAACCCCTGAAGTACCTGACGATCGCTGTCCAGGAGCCACCTGCTCCTTCTCTCTCAGCGCTACCGCCTCTCTCTCTCCTCTCGAGTTCTTGTATGGCGTGTACGGCACGAAAAACCGATCCACCCCTTCACTGTTCGTCACAAGGCCCTTTTAAAGGATTAAACAGAGGTTTAAACCTAATTAGATTAGGTTTAGGAGCCCTTAATCAACCCAATCAAGTGTCTGAACCATCGGATCAAGAAACAGATCAACCCACGCCCTCTGATCGCGACCGATCCATGAAATAGTGCCGTGGACCATGCAAAATGCGTGGGAAAAGCCCGCGCGGTCCACAGGCCCAGCGTGGACCGCTCGGTCCATGGTGGACCGGGGCAAAGGGCCAGCAGGCCGCTGGGCCTGGGCCGGCCCGCTCTCTTGCGCGGGCCTGCGCGCGCCTGGGCCGTGCGCCCGCCTGGGCCGCATGCTCGCCTGGGCCACCCGCCCGTGTGGGTCGCGCATCCCATGCGGGACTGGGTCGCGCGTCCCGCGCGCCGCTGCCGCCCGCCACCGGCGGTCCTCCACTGCCTTGGGTCTCGTGCCGACTTCAAAAGCTCGTATCTCCTCCATCCGAGCTCCATTTCGGATGATCTTGGACTCGTTGGACTCCATTTTTCATCGCGAACCTCACTGTGGGCCCAATGTGAGTTGAATCTTGAGGCATCAAATCTTAACAATCTCCACCTCGACTCGATATTCGGTCTCCTTCAAACTCTGAGAGCTTCTGGATCTCCTCCCCCTATGTCCTGGGGCAATCACCTGTTGATCATGGATGGGCAAACATGGGAGTCAAACCAGACTGCTCGATCTCATCTCCATCGTATACTGTGCTCCTCCTGACCTGAGACCTACTCGGGGCATCATCCTGCGGCAATAGGAATCTTACCTTGTGACGTCGCCTCTCGTCCTCCCGAGTCTCCTATCTCGTGCCCGATCCACCTCCTGAAGCTCCACCTTGCTCTGAGCTCCACCTGGCTCCCGAAGCTCCACCTCGCACTGGGCTCTCTGCCAGGTAATAATATCCTCTGCTCCCCTTCTTCCCCTCCAGCATAATCTTATCGCCGCGTAACATCCTCAGGATTCCTCCACCAGCTACCGTCCTGTAGCCTCTCGAATCCATTTTACTAAGTGAGATAAGATTCTGCCTGAAATCGGATATGTATCGGACCTCCCCCAATCTCCTCACTGCACCGTCATGTGTCCTCCAGCTGATTGTCCCAATGCCTCTGATCGCACAGCTCGATCCATCCGGCAGATATACAGTACCCTCACTATTCTCTAGGGAGTCAAACTGCTCCTCTCTGCAACATACATGATAGGGGCATGCAGAATCTAATATCCATTGCTGGGAAGAAGTAGATACCTCGTCAGATATCTCTAGGACATCTCCATCTGAATTGCTGCCGGCCGTCACAACAGCAGCCACCGTCTGATTTTTGAGTTGAGTGCAATCTCTGGCTAGATGCCCCAACTCCTCACACCGGTAACACCTGGTTTTACTCAAGTCCCTCCTGGACTTAGACCGCCCTCGTTGCGATCTCCTGTCTCTCCGTCTACTGCCTCCTGCTCTTTCAGAAGCCACCAAAGCTGAGCTACCGATGCCTGAGCTTGAAGCAGGGTTCTCCCTCCTGAGAATCTCGTTCTGGAGTATCACCGCGGTGACCTCATCCATCTTGATGGTGCTCTTCCCCACTAGAAGAGCAATCATCAAGGACTCGTACGAAGGGGGAAGCGACGCCAGCAAAACCAGCACCCTGGTCTTCTCCTCAACATTCTCACCAACACTGAGGAGGTCGGTGAGAATCTTTTTGAAGTGGCTGAGATGCTCCTGCACACTCTGTCCCTCAGTCATCCGCAGTTGGTAGAACTGCCTTCAGAGGAAAAGAGTGTTGGTGAGAGACTTCGCCATGTACAACTCCTCGAGCTTCGACCACAGCACCATCGGAGAAGTCTCGCTCAGCACATGGATCACCACTCACCGCCAGGTACATGCGGATGGTACTCACCGCCTGCATCTGTAGCCATTTTCAATCCTGCACCTCCATGGTGGTCGGCTTCTCATCGCACAAGAGAGCATCGATCAACCCATGTTGGATGAGCACGTCCTTCACCCTTACCTGCCACAAGGAGAAATTGCTCTTACCATCGAACTTGTTGATTTCCATCTTGATTGTTCCTGCCTTCTCCATCTTTAGTCTTACTCACCACCGCTGCAATCTGCATCCTTGAACCACCTTGCTCTGATACCACTTGTTGGGTGGATGTCTGGCCAAGACACCACCTCCCCAGATCCTTTCAGTACCACGCGATGCAGCAGGAAGAAAGAAGAAATAAAATAAAAGAAAAAATAATCAAAATATGTGGATCAGCCACAAAAGGGCTCGCCTCTACGGGACATGCAAACTTCACTATGAAAATAAAATTTTACAAGAGGAGACCTCACCCTCAACCCTTGTACACCCAATTCTCTCTCACTAGAAGTTTTCCTCACAAAAGCTCTCTCTCTCTTGGAAGACCTCCTAAACCCCTGAAGTACCTGGCGACCGCTATCCAAGAGCCACTGCTCTTTCTCTCTCAGCACTACTGCCTCTCTCTCTCCTCTCGAGTTCTCGTACGGTGCGTACGGTGCGAAAAATCGATCCACCCCTTCACTGTTCGTCACAGGGCCCTTTTAATGGGTTAAACAGAGGTTTAAACCTAATTAGATTAGGTTTAGGAGTCCTTAATCAACCCAATCAAGTGTCTGAACCATCGAATCAAGAAACAGATCAACCCACGCCCTCCGATCGTGACCGGTCTACGAAATAGTGCCGTGGACCGCATGAAATGTGTGGAAAATGCCCGCGCGGTCCACAGGCCCAGTCGTGGACCGCCCGGTCCATGGTGGACTGGGGCAAAGGGCCAGCAGGCCGTTGGGCCTGGGCCGGCCCGCTCCCGCGCGCGGGCTTGCGCGTGCCTGGGCCGCGCGCCCGCCTGGGCAGACCGCCCGCATGGGTCGTGCATCCCGCGCGGGCCTGGGTCGCACGTCCCGTGCACCACCGCCTGCGGCCTCACCGCTGATGCCCGCCGCTGGCTACCGACGGTCCTCTGCTGCTGGCCGCCGATGGTCCTCCGCCGCCTCGGGTCTAGTACCGACTTCAAAAGCTCGTATCTCCTCCATCCGAGGTTCGTTTCAGGTGATCTTGGTCTCGTTGGACTCCATTTTTTATCGCGAACCTCGTTGTGGGCTCAATGTGGATTGAATCTCAAGATATCAAATCTTAATAGTAAGTGGGTCTTCAAGAGGAAGAGGGGCGCAGACAGAAAGGTGGAAACCTATAAAGCCCGTCTGGTTGCCAAGGGATATCGTCAACATTATGGTATAGACTATGACGAGATATTTTCTCCTGTGGCAATGCTCAAATCCATTCGGATTATACTTGCGATAGCTGCCCATCTGGACTATGAAATCTGGCAGATGGATGTGAAGACAGCTTTCCTAAATGGAGAGCTGGATGAAGAGGTGTATATGATACAACCTGAAGGATTCACGTCCACAGATGAGTCTAAGGTGTGCAGACTACAGAGGTCCATTTATGGACTTAAGCAGGCATCACGGAGTTGGAACATACGTTTTGATAGGACGATCAAGACGTATAGCTTCGTTAAGAATGGAGAAGAGTCCTGCATTTATAAGTGGGCTAATGGTCTAGTAGTAGTATTTCTTGTATTGTATGTGGATGACATTCTCTTAATCGAGAATGATATCTCTACATTATAGGGAATAAAGATTTGGCTATCGTCGACCTTCAGAAGATCGACGGGAAGGAGAACCTAACCGACCCATTCACTAAAGCTATTGCGGTGAAGGAGTTTGACGACTACAAGTCGAAGATGGATATTAGATACTGCATCGATTGGCTTTAGGTCAAGTGGGAGATTGTTGGGAATAGTGTCCCAAAGCCAATCGTCAGCCTGTTGACGGTTGTGCTCATTTTTGTATATGTACATGAATTATGAATTAATAAAAAATATTTTGATATTTTTCATCACAAAATATTTCATCTTCTAATGAACTCCTATGTTGTGGTGAAGTCCTTAGGATTATTTAGAATCGACAAAGGAGAATTTATCGTTTAGTCCTTAAATCTGTTCGCGATCAAATGATACATTGTTACCAAGGATGATAACATTTATCAAGCATAGGTCATTGTGTGCCATATAGGTTGGTTATCCTCTTAACCAATGAGTGTGGAGATACTGGTATGGCATACAGATGAGATGTAAGGGTACAACTACACTGAACATGACCGACTCCGAAGCTATTTCTGCTGTCAAGATTTGCTCCGATGGAATATGGGTATAAATGTCTCTCCAACCTAAGACCGTCACGGTGACTTGCAAGCAACTCACTGCACTTAGGCACTGGACTACCTGAATTTCTAATTCAGTGACGGAAGGCTGCTGGGTGTAGTCAAGTACTTGACTTATCGATGCGTGTATCAAGATGGGATTGACCACTCCAGTTTAGGAGTTGTGTACAATCGTGTTTCAATTTAGCAAAACCTTGACCAGGGTAGTCTTTGTGAGGAGTCACAGGACTGTTTGAGTTGAGCATGATTCGGATGATCTAATCAGGGTTGACAGTTTAACCCTGAGTCATCCTAAACACAGAGATCAAAAGGATGAATTATACAGTAACATATTCATGTAGGTTCTGAGTGTTGCGATTGTGACTATTCGATCTATCCGATCATCGGGTACCATTGCTAGATGGTCACTTTGATTAGTACAGGAATTGGTTCCTATGCTACCGGCTTAGGTTCTAAACTGCGGGGTCACACACATTAGAGGTTTCTATCTGATCTGATGGCTGATGAAGAGTCCTAATGCTCGTGGACTATGAGTCCTACATGTCTGAGACTCTGTGATCGAGAATCAGGATTCTCTGATCATGAGTCCCACACATTTTGGGTACTGGGGTCAAGAGTCCCACTGGTTTGGGACTCTTCGATCAAGGTTTCATATCGATGGACTTTGATACCCGATTGCCCATCGAATTTAGACTCAATATTTATGAGAGGTTTAATTAGTGATTTGATTGCTAATTAACTCAATTTGATTGAGTAATTATTTTTAGATTAAGTCCAATTGAATTGGATTCAGTTGGGTTTGACCCGATTAGGTTAAAAGTTGACCTAATCGTCGAGATGGTTTGGTCCCTGATTTGATCAAGGGTTGGGCTTAATCAATTCCTGATTTGATTAGGATTTTATTGAGCCTAAATAAGCCTAATTAAATTAGATTTAAATTAGTCTAATTGGGCCTAACTTATTTGGTTCAATTAGGTTGGTTTAAATAATGAAACCATCTTGACCCATTCTTCCTGCGCCACCTCACTTCCACTGTGCCCATTTAAATTCACGAGAAGAAAGTTCTCATGAATTTTTTCTCATGCAAAGCCCTCCTCACGTCCTACTTTAATGTGCCAAATGAGTGGATAAGGATGATTGGTTGGCCATTCAAATTCAAAATAAAGTTTGAATTTGAATGAGCAACCAATCTTAGCACCTTGACCTTATCCTCTTTTAACGCCCCATTTATTACATGAGAAAATATTTCTCATGAAATCGCTCATGCACAAATTAAGCCATGCCCTCTTCTTCTCACATCCTTAGTGGATAGGGATAAATTGATTTCCATTTGAATTCAAAATTTGATTTGAATTCAAATGTGCAATTACTCATCTTTATCCTCTCACGTGGATAAGACGTTTGTTGTTGTTTTAAAAGGAGGAGAAAAGTTGGGCATGAAAAAATAAAAAAAAATTTGGAGAGAAAATCTGGGCATGAGGAATCCTTTTGTGCATGAGGTGAAGGTCCATATCCTTCCGAGAGAAAAAGAAAGAAAAGAAAGAAAAAAGGTACGCAGGATTTCAGTGAGTTCCCCAGGGTTTAAGCCTGGGGTTTGGGAAGTGAGAAGGTGAGCTATGAATGTCATGAGCCCACCAAATTTTAGAAAGATCTTCATCATCCTCTCAAGCACATCTGCTGACGATCCAAAGTATCCAAAGAATCGATAGACATCGATCGAAGAAGTTCGATCAGCATCGGCCGTCGAAAGGGCTCTACAATGAGCTAGCACTCGTGAGGAGTCGATCAGACCGGAAGCTTCATGTGGACGATCCATAGAGGTCAGACATGCTGTGTGGCTGCATCGCATCGATCAGACTCTTCCGACAGTGATCAGATTACGGCGATCTACTATCCGCACAAAGGTATTGTGTTCTGAACACATTACAGTAAAGTGTTTATTGTTCAAATTTGAATTTCAAATTTAAATGCATGCATGCTATATATTATATTTAGATCCTAGTGTAGGATAAATTTATGTTAGTTAATTAGATTAATTAATATTTTTTTACTGTAAAATCATAATTTTAAAAAAGTTTTAAAATTATCATTTTACCCCTGCACTGAATTTCGCTTCATGCATGAGTACATGTTCATTGCCAATGATATATTGATTCATCTACAAATATTGTGAGGTGATCAGAGTCGCACAGTGCATGAGATGCATGATGGGCAGTCAGTCTATGATCGTTATTTGATAATGATCAAGATATTAAGGAGCTTAAAAGACTCGACATGATCATGCACAAGAAATTGCTTGTGGATTTGATCCTGCGATCTTTATTTAGTTTATATGGATAGTTTATGGTAAACTACCACATGAATGACCATCTTGGCATCTTATCTGAATTGATCAAGGTGTTGATAACAAAGGAATCTTGAAAGAGTTCAGAGGTAAATACCTAGAGAGCCTAAAGAAATAAAGACACATCTAGAGTAGGCATGTCAAAATTGCTAAATACTATCCTTATGATTTTTTCTTCTCCCAGTTGAGCTATAGATTTTAGTGAATTTACAGAGTCGATAGAAAGGTAGAGGCTGAGGAAGTAACCCTTAAAATTGGCAATAGGGCAAGAGTTGCCACTGTGGGCCATGGGTATCTGTCCTTTATGATCATCATTTGGATTTAGTCTCTATCATTTGCATGGTGATGCATCTTGAACTTAATTGAGCAAGCAGTGAATGTCATTAGATCTGAGAGATCCAGAGTTGAGATAAACCTTAAGTATATGTAAAACCTTAGGCTAGGTCATATTGGAGAAGAAATGATTAACAAACTGGAGAAATATGGGCCTTTGGGCTCATTGACTGCTGAGTCATATCTAGTTTGTGCATCATCTCTATGAAAAAATATGACCAAGCTACTTTTGTGGGACAAGAGAAAAAGAACCACTGAGATACTTATCCTTGTACATATTTGATGTGTGTAGCCCATGTGATGTGCTAACAAAAGAGTTGTCTCTACTTTGTTATCTTTACTGATGATCAGTCATAGTATGGATAAGTATATGAGATATAAATCTGAAATTTTTGAAATATTCAAATAATTCAGATGTAAAGTAGAGAAGTAAATCGATAAATTTTTAAAGATACTTCGATCGGATCGAGGATGTAATACCTATGAAAAAAATTTCTCGATTATCTCATAAAATGACATAGTTTCATATTGGATCCCTCTTAGTACATCTCAGCTCAATGAGATAAAAAGAGTCATGGGACTATATGAGATATGATTCGGTCCATAATAAAATTCACTGATTTATTTTATTTTTTTAGGGACATACTTTATTTCTATAAAATTGGGTTCTCTCTAAACCTGTTCCTACTACACCATATGAGATATGTCATGGTGAGAACTGAATCTTGATTATTTCAAGATCCAAGGATGTCCAGCCTGTGTTTAGGACAGTAGGTGGTTATGTTAGAGGATAGGCCTGAGTTTGGAATACTACCTTTTGAAAGAATTTTCAATATGATTGTGACCCGACATGCTATATTTTTAGAAATTTATCTAACCAAAATGAAGCAATGGGAGAAAAGTTAAGCTTAAAAAGAATGTCTCTAAAGAGCAACGAGCCATAAGACCTAAAGAACCTATTCATGATGAGCCAGTAGACGTATATTCCTCCTTCACCTCGTACACATAGTAGGATCTCCAATCTTCTCGAAAAGTACTTGGGTATGCTTAACAGAGGATGTAGAAAAAATAGATTTTCATGGGAGATAGAGAACATAGAGATGATCCCAAAATCTACAATGAGGCGATGTAAGACATCGACTCCAAGAAAGGGATGTGAAATAGCTTTTCAGACTAGATATCTTTTAAAGATTTCTATATAAAGTAGCTAATGGATTTTACTTCTTGTGATAGGAGATCATAAAGTCTGTAACAATCTTAGAGTTAGAACATTCATTTGGATGATGTGATCAAATTATTTGATTAAAAATAAAGAATTATATATTTTCAAAAGGATCAGTGGGAGTGTCCAATACTGACATCGGTTAAAATATAGTTATATATAGAACTCTCCATGAAAGACATAAAGCAAGTATCCTAAAGATCTATAGAGATAGATGTAATTGGATGCTTATATTTTCACAGATAAAGTACAGAGACTAGATGCTGAAAGGGTTCAGCATAGAAATCTCAGAGAGGAGTTTGCTACCCTCTCGAGTATAGATGTATGCCATGTAATATACTTGAACTGATATAGATAATACTGTGAATGTCACAAGTAGATATCAATTGTATCCAGGCTAAGAGCATTGGATTGCTGTGAAAACATCCTTAAGTACTTAAGAAGAACTAAGAATTTATTCTTAATTTGGAGAAGGATCAAAGCTAGGAGTGGAAGGATATACCAATTCAGATTTTATATCTGATGTTGATGGTAGAATGTCTACATCATGGGGTGTGTTCCTGTGTCGATATTTTGAAAGAGATCCAAATAATCGATCGATGGAAGTTGAGTACACTGTAGATGTGTAGGAGCATTCTAGTTTTAATGTTAGTTACAGAATTGGATGTCATGCTATCAGATACCATAACAGTATACTGCAAAAATAATGGCATCATAGCCCTTGCTCAGGAGCCTAGGTCTCATCAGATATCCAAGCATATAGAGTAGCAGAACATGCAACTACCTCAAGTAGAAATACATAGAGGTGCAAAGAGTGAACTCTACATGAGATGCGGATGACCCATTGGTAAGTCACTTAGCTAGCCTAAGACTAAAGCCTATCTTGAGAAGATGGGGCTTGGTACATGGCAGATTAGCTTTAGTACAAGTGAGAGATTGTTGGATGTATGTCCTAGAAGTCAATCTTGACTGATGCATATTATATTTTTAAGATATTTTTGTACTTTATGGGCATTTATATTACCATTCATATTTTATGTCTCCATGAATCATCCAAGGGATTAACAAGATGATGACACATATTCTCAAAGAGTTGAGAATTTAGGATATGTGTCATTGATGGTTAATTTCTAAATTACTCCTGATCATAGGATCATCATGAAAATGATGATTGATCCAGATAGATCAGTGCACGGATCGCTTCCTTCGGACAAATGGGTCTTGAGTCTGCAATGTAGTAACACTGGAGCGAGAGTGTAGGTGATTGTTAGAGAATAACTAGCACTGAGCGTGACCAACATGAAAAGTCACATGAATGTCTGCTTACTCGTTAGTGACTTTCTCGATGCAGTACTTGTATGACTGGTCTTTTGACCTGCGGTGCTACAGCTACTCGTAATATAGCTGCTGGAGTTTGACTACACATAAATATGAGTCTCAATGAGCCCTTGTAGTGGATGTTGGCGATAGTTGATCTACTGTAGGAATAAGATGTACACCTAGATGGGATCTATCAACCCTAGCAGAAGAGAGCAGTTCTATGAGATTTAAGAAGCTGAGTCCTTAAGTTCATGACTATAGCAGTGTGATTAATAGAAAAGAATTTTCATAGAAATCACATATAGACTCGAGCTGATTGAATCTATCGTATGATCGATGATGAGGTTTGACGATTCATCCATGATCTGTCATCTGATCGGGACTCACGATAGAGGGACTATATCATACATTAACTGCACCTAGAGGTTCATCACCTTTTATTCTGCTGGATTGCCACTACATTCTGCTAGGTGTCATTGGTGGATTGTGAGTCCCACGAGCATCATCTTGATGATTGATGATCCTTGGTGGGTAGAGTTAGAATTGTTCTAACTCATTGAAAAGAGTTTCAATTATATTATGATAGAGATCATAATATATCTCACTATCAGACAAAATAGAATCTATGGGGTCACACACAAAGAGACTTTTGACTGATCAGATAGTTGAATTATGATTATGAATCGTGATAGGATTTGATTATCAATTTGATTGATGATTAATCCAATACAAAAGTTACATTAAGTAACTCGCTAAAGAGTTAGTGAGTTATAGGAGGATGAATTAGCAAATGGCTTGCTAATTGGCTCAATTTGATTGAGCTATGAGGCTTGTATCAAGTCTAATTAAATTAGATTTAATTTGACTTGACATGAATTTGATTTGATCAAATCTAATTGGGTTATAAGATAATCAAATAGTATGAGAGATTCACTTCTAATTGAATTAGGATTAAATTGAGTTTGACTCAAGTACTAAGAGAGAGTCCAAAAGGACTATGACTCCTTTTCTAATTAGGTGACATCTAATCTAAATAGTTTGGACTCCAAATCAGATATGAATTTCTATTTATTTAGATTTAATTAATTTTTAATATGATTAGAATTGGTTAGGATTTTATTTGATTTAAAACAGCCATCTAAAGAAGAGTCCAATATGGATTGAACTCCCTCCTTCCATGCGCCTTAAACCAAGTCCCATGCCCAACTAATTTGGATGCCATATATTCCATGCCTTCCTCTCCTTTTTAACATGTGAGAAGGATTCTTAAATCCCTTCTTTCATGAGGTATCTTGATGAAAATTATTAGTTGTGGGCGGCATCAAAATTAGAAGAGTCCTAGCATCCTTGGACTCTTATTTTCTATCCAAACACCTTATCACTTCTTCTATTTAAACATGAGATTCTTTGGGGCGTGGATGACCAGATATGGATCAGGTTTTGATGCCAAAAGGGAGAGGTTTCGTGCGTGAAAAATCCAAGGGAGAGAGAGGGACGGCATGAAGGCCATGTGCGTGAGGTAAGTTGCTCCTATCCCTTCTTTCTTACAATAACCAAAGGTTGGTTGTTAGGATATCTTCTCTCTCATCTTTTATTCATGTTTGGATATGGGTTTCTCCTCTTCTCTTTATCCAAAAGTTGGACAAAATTCTTATATCTCTAGTGTAGAGATTTGGTGCATAGATTTAGGAAGAAAAGAGAAGAAAAAGTTTATCTTATGATCTCTAGCGTAGAGATCAACATCCTCCTACTTCTTCTTCTTCTCTAAGAGTGTCTTGAGAGAAAAGAAGATTTTCAACTATCAAGATGCGATCTCTGCAAGGAAGCTAGTATCCCGATGAGATCAAAAAGCTTCTGATTAGATCAGAATTTCGTGTGAATATCCGTAAAGATCAGACGCTTATGCGGATACAAGAAACTTTTGAAAGACATCCATGATCATCAGTTCATGGTGAAGATTGATTCGTGCCAAAGTATGAATCTTATTTATTTTTTTCTATTTGATTTCTGTATCTAAATTCTATCTCACATATGATGATTCTGTTTATCATTTTAAGATTTGATCTTATGCATGCTTAGATTAAATTAGATTTAATCTAAATTTTTAAATTTTGCTGCATACTCATTTTGAAAAATTTTGCATGCATGAAATCATGAAACTCCAACAACTAGTCCAAACATCTCTTTCTTGATCATCAATTTTATTAAATCTCTCAAGAAAATATTGTATCATATTATGTTCTTTTCAAAAATCTCAATAGCCGGTATCACAATCCGAACTATCCGAAAAGCCATCATTAAACATATGTAGAAAGTAAAAGTAGTCATAGCGATAATCACATATCCATCAAAATTGGTCACGAGAAATCAAAATCATACAATGCAGAAGTAAATATATATATAGGTGTTTGTGTGTAAGAATCCTTCTCTATTGGGGATGGACCTAAACATAATAATCGATGAACTCTTCGATCTATGAACTTGAAAATAAGTGTTCTGCTTGATATTTTTTTGTGCAAACAATCGTACCTTTATATGATCAGGATTAAATATAAAAATCATAGATGATTAGGAATGATGAAAAATTAGGATAAATGATCCTAACATCATAAGTCCAAGATCCCTCCTAGGATCAACCATTTGATCCGAGTTACTTAGGTATCTGGACCTTCCATTGATTCATAAGATTTTAAGAGAAAAAAAATCCATGAGGAGAGAGAAAAAATTTAGAGAGAAAAAATAGAGAGAGAAACTCATAGAGAAAGTGGAGAAAGAAGGTAGAGAAAGGAGAGAGAAGAGAGAGAAAACTCTTCCTTTTTTGTTCTTTTCTTTTCTTTTTTTTTTCTTCTTTCTTCTTTTTCATGAAAACAAGTGAGCGGAAAGGAGAAACTTTGAGGCCAGCCATCCCTCGTGACAGTGCCCATGACCAGTGGTGACCTATCGGCATCGGCGATGATGGCTCTAGTCCTCGGCGACCATGGCAAAGTTGCATCCAATTATTGCAGCCAATCCGTCTGAAGGAAAAGAAGGAACAAAATAGGGGAAGACCGGACCCCTATGAAATTCGATGGCCGGCGACTTAATCCGGCCATCAAAAGCTCCCTAAAGTTTAGAAAATAGAAGAGGATAAAAGTTTGTTATCTCAACTCCAGTGGTTGATTGATGGTTGTTCGTTAGAAATCGTTTGATGGAAAGGACCCCCTAAACCCATGATTTCTTTGGCGATTGACTGAGGAGTTAGGTGGCGTATTGAGGAAGATAGGATAGGAATTTATAGGCATGGATCCTAGGGCCTCGCTGGAGTTTGAATGGGCCTAGGATCCCTTTCCAGATCGGAGTCGAAGAGGACTCCTCCGAGAGGCCTCTTCCGCCTCACGTGCCTAATGCGTAAGGTTTCATTTTTTTTCTTTTTTTTCTTTTGCTTTAAGATTCACATGAGGGAAATTTTTAAAAAAAAACTACGTCCTTACATGTTCAAGCTTGAAACTTGCCATCTCAATTCAAAAGGTTGCTAAGGTTAGTGAGACTACACTAACACAATTTCTTGATAGTAGAACTAGTCACTTAATGGATGGGGGTAGTGTTTCAATGTTGCAGTACTAGCCATCCCTATTTCAAGGCCTAGGAGGCAACCCACCAGATTGATGCCACAAGATTTTCTCTGGCTAGTACATATCCTAAGTCCATATGCCAGGGGGGCAAACACAATGATGAATTTTACCACTGCTAGATCCTCTTTGATTTCCACCATTGTTCAATTTTATGTCTCATTGTTACTAGATTCTCCATAATCTTCAAGTCGACCAAGTTGAATGGTATCCATTTAGTTCAAAATTAGGCTGCTGGATGTCATGTTAGACACATCCTATCATTCTCCTGATCATAGACTAATGAGATGTGAGGAGCATTGTTTACACCATATCCAGACTAATGATTGTGATCCAAGGGCTGATACACCGAGAAAAGTGAAGGCCAAACATGAAGGGTGCAGGCAAAATAAATGTGGCATGGACCCCAAGAAGCGAGAGCTGTCAGCTTAGGACAAGAAGGAAGGTAATTGGCCTGCGCAATGGACCACATGGCACAGACCAACAAGCAATTACATCTATCTTACCACTACCTTGGATATAGGAGTAGTATAACTAGTCAAAATTTAGGAGGACAGGGAAAATAACTACCACACATGACAGTAGTGGTTCAAGTGGTGGAAATTTGCCAGGACAAATGTCCATGCTAAATGGTGACGTCTATTTTAGTAGTAGATAAGAATCATTTATAAATATTATTTTGTAATCCTAAAATAGAGATCTTTTGATGCATCATTGAATCCGGCTTATCTTTAATTTTTTTATCTTTATTATCATACTTTTTACCAATAGAACTCTATCCTTACGAATAGCAATAATAGTGGATTACTTCAACTGTAGTCCCAGCTATATCTTATTCTATACCATCTATCTTCTTTTAAATGGATATTGTGATAATAGTGAAAATTCTTGAAGATCAAAATATCTGGATCTATGCAACCATTATTTTCTTTTGATCATCCTTTTTTCTATCTAATTTGATGGTGATGGTATGCCCGTGCATCTATCCCTAGCAATGAGATTTGTTACGAGTTCCTAGCATGCTCGTATCTAAGAAGTGGGAAGCAAAGCCAACCAATAGGAAAAATCATCTCCAGCGCCCTTGCCACCACTATTATTTAGGAAAAATCATCTGTACCATCCATCATTGCAGCATATGATTTTTTTTTTTTTTTTTTTTTACGGTGGCATATAATAAGGTTTGTTCAGCTGGTTTGGATTTTATAAGAAATCATTTGTGTATGCAATGACTAACAGACTGGTCTGATTTTAAAAACTATTTATCACAAGCCATTTTTTTTGATAGATTAAATTTATTAAACTATTCTCGAAAGAATACATCTATGGCTATCTAAAAATATCGAACAAATCAATAGGGATATCCTTGACAGCCGACATAAAATAGATTCTATGACTAGCAACATATTACGTCATACAGTCTATGGTACTATAAACTTTTTTATAAATATGTTTTTACCTTGAAAGACTGAAGAGATAGTTTGATTCTCCAACGATAGATATTGACATAGAAAGTAGTTATAGCCAAAAATTAAGCCGCACGACTACTTCAAGGAGTACAGGGTTCCCTTCCAGGATAAGATGAGAAGGCTTCAAAATTTTCATTAATAAGCCATCTGACTACCTATCTCGCAAGACCTGTCCAAAGTCAGGCAGCACGTTACAATTTTTTTTCATTTTTCCCCCCTCCTCCGATAGAACCAGTCAATGTGAAACCATCTGCGACGATTTTAAAGTCTGCTAACAAGATATTAAACGTCAACTTCCACCGTTTATGTCCGAAAAAGACGCCCAGCTCATTCATCGCTGCACCTGCACTTGCTCCAAAAATCGGCTGTCCCTTTTCATAAGAAAAAAAATGGAATACAATATTTTAAGCTAACATAAAGAATACTTATTAATTGGAAGAGTAAGTTTATGTTTAACTAGTAGTACTATATTTTTAGGATTATAGAAATCAATTTTTGGCTTTCACCCAAATAATTGATATGATAAATTTTTAAGTAGCACGTCTGCATCTCGAATCCAGGTTATCAATAACAGCTCTCAAAAACTTGCTACTTCTACCAACTAGATCCGTTGACACCAATCAATCTATAAAAAATATCAAGTCAAATTATATAGAGATGTTTAGAATTTATCTAATCATTAATTATTAAGTGCCAATTTATAAGAACCAAAAAATCTATGTATCGAATATGGATATGTAAATTGCTTCCTGTATATGTTGAAGGTGCTTGCTTGTGCCTCTGTTATAATACAAGATACCCGAAATTCTGATTAAGGTAATAAGTGATGGGTAGCATGATTTGCTTATTGATAGGCATAAGGAATTTTGGATTTATTTGGCCTAGACTCCGTCGATGCATCGAGACGAATCTCATAACAATGCAACAGCTTTTGGAGAACGGGGATGGGTGAGATTCTGGCTAAATGGAACCAAGGGCAAGTTTGAACTTAATTAGGTCCTTATACAAACACTAGTAAAATTTTATTTAGTCAAGTAAATTGTAGCAGAGAAATAATGAGAAATGGCTGGAGGATGAGATTTTAATGGGGCCTTGGAGAACCACAAGTCATGTAGTGACAATCTCCCAAATCTCGTCCTCAAGTACTTAAAATTTGAGATAAGATTTGACTCATGGCCGTGATGGTACATTGTATTGTGGTGGCATGGTGTCCACTTCTTGTTTTGCACAAGATCTCGTGTTCTTATCCCGGCCTCCTATGGCGGCATGCGATCGACCAGCCAGCAGAAGTTTAGCAGATGCAGAGAAGGTTCCGAAGGAGAAATTATTGTACGCCTCATTTGACTTCGTCTACCGTATTTATTGTAGGCTAAATCTATCTGATAATCTCTCCTTTTGGAAATCATACAAAGGATATTGCATCCAACCAAATAGCATTGAAATTCTTTTAAAAAACTAGGACCTCCTTTGGAATTTTTATTGCATACACGCCGTGCACTTATGGTCGTGAACTAAAAACCGATGATCGTAATGGGTTGCATATGGTGTAGGCAATTAGACAACACATCACTTTGCTATCAAGAAACTTACGAAAGCGGACAGGGAATAGATGCAGGGCCAATAATTTGATGAAGATATAGGTTCTGCAATAGAAATCTATTGGATACCATATCCAATTCGACCTCATGAATGGGATGGATTCTATCCGATCTATTTAAACTCAGAGATGGGTATAGTTTATAGATAAAATATACTTCACTCTAAACCAAATCTAATGCAACCTTAATTTGAATCCTTTCTTTCGATATTATAATTATTTTAAAATATTTGTAAGATAGGTAACTTACATGATCCGATCCAACCCATCTTATCTATCCTATTTGACCCGGTCCATGCCATCTACTTCATCTGACTCAATTTGAAGTGGTACGGGATGGATATGATATGAGATTTTTAATTATGGGACAGATATGGATTTTAGTGGATCCGTCTCACATTGTATATATTGCTATTCCTATCCACGGTCCGAGTTTATTTGGAAATTTCAAACTGAAGCTACCATTTTACCAAAAAAAAAAAAAAAAGAGCCTTTTCTTGCCAACATTTACATCGGCTTCTACAATAAAAGCTTCTAAGACATCTCCCAAAAAAAAAATCCTCAGACAAGCAAGTAGAGAGAGAGGCGGCATGGCGGAGATTTTGGTTGTTTGTTTGATCAAAAAGCTAGCTTCCACCTTCACGTCGGCAGCAATGAGACGGGTGGTTTCCCAGGCCGCATCGTTGCGACAACTTGAGCAAAAAATTCGTGGAATGATGAGGAATCTGGAGTTGATGCGGGCCTTTCTAAGTTATGCCGACAAATACAGAGCCAACGACGAACTGATGGGCGTCTGGGTGAACCAAGTGAGGGAGATCGCTTACGATATCAACATCCTTGCCGACGAGTTCACCTATCTAACTTCTGCGCAAAGCCGGAGCACACTCAAGAGCCACCTCTACAGTGTCTTCACCGGTCCACAGAACACCAAGGCCTTGCATCATCTCTTGAATGATCTAGAAAATATCAGGAAAGAGCTTGATCGACTTTTAGAAACTGAAGAAAAATACGGCTTTAGGATGACAGGAGGATCGCCTAGTTCGAACAAAAGCTTGCATCTCGCAGAATCAGCACATTTCATCCAGGAAGAGGAGATGGTGGGGTTCGATAAGCACACAGATCTGCTCATGAGATGGCTAATGGATGCGGAGTCCCAGCGCCCCGTGATCTCCGTGTGGGGTATGGGAGGCCCAGGCAAGACCGCCCTGGTCACCACTGCGTACAGAGCCGAGATGGTCGTCAGCCACTTCGGCTGTCGTGCATGGGTTTCTGTATCTCAAAGTTACGACGCCCATGACCTGCTCAAAAGAATCATATTGGCACTGCACCCGGAGAGAGGGCAGGACAATCATCCGCACAGCCTGGATTCTATTCCTTCCCGGGGACTCGTGGAGACACTCAAGTCACTCGTGTATCCTAGGAGGTACCTAATTGTCTTGGATGACGTGTGGCATAAAGAAGTTTGGGATGATGTTGGTAGTGCGTTGTTCGATAATGGTTGTGGGAGCAGAGTCGTCGTTACCACACGGAACCAGGAAGTCGCTTCAGCGGCGGTTGATATCCGGGTTATGAAACTTGAGCCATTGCAAGAATACGAGGCATGGACACTGTTCCGCAAGAAAGCATTTGGGAGAGATAACGATGGAAGCTGTCCTCCAGAACTGGAGGGCTTGGCTAGAAGAATAGTGGAGAAGTGTGATGGCTTGCCATTGGCTTTAGTGTCTATGTCAAGGCACATCTTACGGACCGAAGAGACAAAGATGGCATGGAAGAGCATTCTTGATGGTCCAACATGGGGGAAGAGAGCTGTTAGGATTTGACGCCTCAAGATTCAGCCCCACAGCGAGGTTCGCGGCGAAAAATGGAGTCCAACGAGATCAAGATTATCCGAAACGGAGCTCGGATGGAGGAGATACGAGCTTTTGAAGTCGGCATGAGACCCGAGGCGGCGGAGGACCGCCGGCGGCCGCGGCCGGCGGCAGCGGCATGGCCGTAGGCAGCGTCGCGCGACGTGCGACCCAGGCGCGGGTCGCACATCCCAAGCCCGCGGCCCAGGTGGGCGGGCGGCCCAGCCCGCACGCTGGCCCGTGCACAGGCGCGGGCCGGCCCAGGCCCAGGCGCCCTGCCTGGGCCCTGTTCTCCGGTCCATCGTGGACCGGGTGGTCTACGGGTGGGCCTGTGAGCCGCATGAGCATTTTCCACGTGTTTCTCACGGTCCACGGCACTCTTTCGTGGACCGAAGCGTGATCGGAGGGCCCAGGTGACTCCCGGTCTTGATATGACGGTTTGGGACATTTTTTGGGTTGATTAAGGAGTCCTGATCATGGTCTAAGTCGTGATTAAGGCCTATAAAAGGCCCTGTACATGGAACAGAGGCAGTGGGGTTTGGTTTTGCACTATGAACGCCGTACGGAACCGAGGAAGAAGTGCGTGTTGCTGAGAGAGAAGGAGTAGGAGGCTCCTGGATAGCGGTCGCCAGACACTTCAGGGGTTTAGGGGTCTTCAGAGAAAGAGAGCTTTTGAGAGGGAAACTTTTAGAGAGAGAGAATTGGATGTACAAAGATTGAGGGTGAGGTCTCCTCTTGTAAAATTTTTTTTTTCATAGTGAAGTTTGCATGCCCCGTGGAGGCGAGCTCTTTTGTGGCTGATCCACGTATTTTAATTGTTTTGTTTTGTTTCTTCTTTCTTCCTGCTGCATCACATGGTACTGAAAAGGTCTTGGAAGGTGGTGTCCAGGCCAGACATCCACCCAACAAGAGCGAACCTGAATCTCCTCAAGATCTCTGCAAACTTAAACCGCAGCATCGATGGCCTACCGCATCAACTCAAGAACTGCTTCCTGTATTGCAGCATATTTCCGAAAGGCCATGTCATCAAAAGAAAATCTTTGATCAGATTATGGGTGGCAGAAGGATTTGTACGGGAAGGTGCAGAGCGCACAGCAGAGAAGGCGGCAGAGCAGTGCCTCAACCAACTTGTTAGCCAATCTGTGCTCCAGGTGACAGAGGAATGAATTTGGAAGGGTGAGCCGCCTTCGAATGCATCTTCTTATGAGGGACCTGATTGTGGCTAGATCAAGAGAAGAGAATTTCCACCAGATCTATGACACTGATGCAGGAGGGATGCTGCAAAATAGAGTTCAGAGTCTTTCAATAATTGGAAGCAGGGGTGATCCCAATTGAACGAAAAGATGCCCAAACTTCGATCTTTCCATGTCTTCTCATCAGTTTTGGCCCCTTCCCTGCTCTCCAACTTTAGGCTATTGACGGTTTTGAATCTATACCGAGCTCCTATTGAAAGACTACCAAGCGATGTCGTCGATCTCTTTAACCTGTGCTACTTGTGTATTCGGAAGACTAGAGTTATAGAGCTTCCCGTTGCAATTGGTAAGTTGCGGAGCCTAGAATACTTGGATGCATGGCACACTCATGTGGAGAACTTGCCATGGGGAATAACAAGTCTGGAAAACTTGCAGCACCTTATGGCAAAAAAATTTGAAGGTAAAACTTCAAGATACACAGATAGCACGAGTGGGGTGCAAATTCTTGACACAGTACAGAATTTGAAGCGCCTACAGACACTGAAAGCTGTTGTGGCAAACGAAGACATGATAAAAGGCCTGAGTAATTTGACACATTTGAGAAGATTAGAAATTGTAGAAGTAAGAAACATGCATTGTGTTAAGCTGGCTAAGTCCATACTGAAGATGAAACACCTTCGTCACTTGGTTGTTGAAAGAAAACACTGGCATGAGACATTGCAGTTGGGATCTCTAGAACCACCACCGCCCCTGCTTCAAAAGCTGAGTTTGTATGGTAAGCTGGAGGGGAGGGTGTTGCCTCATTGGGTTAATTCCCTCACAAACCTCACGCATCTAACACTGCAATCATCTGGGATTGGAAAAAATTCGCTTCGTTCGCTCTCCTTGTTGCCCAAACTAGTATATCTTGTTCTTTTAGAAGTATATGATGAGCAGAAATTGGATTTTGATGCAGGATGGTTCCATGAGCTCAGATTACTCCGGTTACAGGACATGGGCCATCTCAGGAGCATTGAAATAAAGCAGGGAGCACTGGTAAACTTACATGAGCTATTTGTGGTGAGATGCCGAGAGTTGAAGATGGTGCCCACTGGCATCGAAACCCTCATACATCTCCAAAAGTTGGTGCTTGATGACATGCCAAATGAATTAGTGGAGAAGCTGCATGTAGGGTCAGAGACTGAGGTGGATCGCTTAAAGGTTCTGCATATCCCCATTATCATGAACTGGGTTAGAAGTGGGGACAGATGGATTGAACAAAGGCTTTCCTGATGGTGAACATATCCTCAGTATGCTTGGAAGAACATGTCAGGGATCATGGGCTGAGGTCACGGCTTAATGGTCCAACATGCATGAAGTTTGAATATTTCCTCTAAGGAAGGGTGATCTGAGACAGCTGAGGTGCGTTCTAGTCTCCTTCCAATACTTTCACATCCTAGTGAATATTTCATGATATTTTGGGTGAAGGGGAGGTTTGAGAGGAAATAGTTCAGAATAATATGATAAAAGTTGATATACTTTTTTCTTTTTTGAGGATAATAAAAGTTGATATACTAGCATATGTTAATCTTTTTAAATGTGTATAGCTGTAAGAGTTTAAAGAATAAATATCTGTAGATTCTCATGATGATATACTTGCATAGATACATTAATCTTTTTAAATGTGTATGACTATAAGAGTCTAAAGGACAAGTATCTGCAGATTCTCATGAAGATAAAAGTTGATGTGTTTGTAAATTCTTCCCCTGTTTTTCCTTAATAAAATCTGTGTGGCTACTTGCCTCCCTCGCCACCCAAAAAACAAAAAAGTGTTGTCTGTAGATTCCGAAGTTCTTTCTTCTTGCCTAGATTCTGCTAAATACTTGCACCTTGTGATGTTGGGTGCAGTTGTTGAGCTTGCTGAATTGAAGGGTACCTGTTTGAAATCGTGTCAAGCAGAACATCTCATCGTTCTGCAGTGATAGTTCATAATGCTTCAATCTGTATCTTAGTTACAGCTGAAAAAGGAAAGAGACATTTTGAGGGAAGCAAATTTTTTGAATTCAAATTCTGATCCCTCCAACTGCCTGGCAATCTCCAAGTCTCCGCCTTGGATCGGATCCCCTACTCTTCTGCATTCTCATCGATCTGACCCTTTTAGCCTGAGAGCCGAGGTTTCTATCCTTGCTGGGGAACCGATCAGCAACCATTGATTGTACGGGGCTTAAACACCTGGTCTCTTCAGATGTCACCACCTTTCGCTCGTCCATCGTGGCTTTCAAAGGACGCAGGTGGTCCCTTCCAGGTCCGTGTGCTGGCATTTCTTTTGGGTCGCACCCTCCCTTCCTGTCTCAGGTTCGCTTGGATGTAGGGTCTAAAGGCCCCAGTGACCCCACTTTCTCCTCAGAAACAATGCTCCTCGACGTCTCACAGGTATATGGTGCTGCGTCGGTCGAGGTGGTTGAGGCGCCCATGCCTCCTGCTCCGATCACGTCTGAAATTGCGTCTGTTAGCATTCTCAAAGGACAACGGGTTAAATGTAACACCCCGGCCCATTTGGGCCCTGGACCAAGCCCATATAAGAGCCCAAATCCAATAAAAAAAAAAAAAAAATAGAACGGGAAGAAGACTCCCATCGAGAGTCTTCTTCTCCGATGAATCCCGAATAGAAAGGGAGTCCTAGGACCACCGGAGCCCTAGGACCTCTATAAATAAGCCTCTCCCTCTCTCAAGACCCTCCACCGGTGATCTTTGAGCCCGATTCCTCTCCTTTTCTCCGTAGAAACCGCGGCAACCTTTTCTTGTGCTCGCCGGAAATTGGAGCCGACGACGCTGCTAAAGCTTGAGGTAAACCCTTCTCCTCCTTCCTCTCTTCCTTCCTCTCCTTTCCCATGGTTTTAGACTCCTCGCCGGCCGTCGAGATCATCGAAAATTCCATGAAACGTGAAACCCCTGTTCGGCCGGAACCTTTTTCTCCCTTTTCCGGCCACCGACGCCGTCGGTTGCGGCATCTCATCCCCGAGACCGGACCCTCATCTCTCTCTTCCCTTGAGCGCTTGGCCACCAGCGACCGGCCAATGGTCGGAAATCATGAAGAAAGGGGACGGATCCCCTATTTTTCGAAAAAAAAAAGTCACCGGCCGAACCCCATCGCCGACCGGCTTCGCATGGTCGGCCGTCGTTGCCGGATCTCTAGCCAAGCTGCCACCCCATCGGAGCCCAAGCCACTGGGGGGGGGACCTCACGGTCTTCCCCTGTTTCAGCCAAGGGAGGCCGCGGGAAGAAAAGAAAAGAAGAAGGAAGAAGAAGAAGAAAAGAAAAGAATAGAAAAAGGAAAAAGAAAAAGAAAAGAAAAAAAAAGAAAAAAGAAAAAAAATAATAATAAATACATGTGAGAGGAAGTTTCTCTCATCTCTCTCTTAAGTCTTTCTCTCTCTAGAATTGAACTTTCTCTCTATATTTTCTCTCTCTAGATCTTTTTCTCTCTCTTTATAGATTTTATCTCTCTAGTGTCTTTCTCTCTCTGATTTCATCACGGATCCTAGGATAAAATTGATATGAAATTAAGATGATTTGAGATTGCTCTGAAATTCGTGTAGTAGATCTGATTCCAGTCTGATCCTATTTGAAATTTGTAACACTTGATTCATATTGAGTCACCCTGTAGGACCTCTGATGATCTCGACCATGATTGCCTCATCTGAAGGATACGAAGATTCTCTCTCCACTTTTCTCTCTCTACTTTCTCTCTCTAGAATTTTCTCTCTCTTCATGGATTTTCTCTCTCTAAAAGTCTTATGGATCAGTGGAGGATTCTGATACTTAGACAAATCCTAATTTTGGTTAATCCTAAGAGAGGTCCTAGATTTATGTTATTAGGATTGATTATCGATAATTTTCTTCATATATGATTTTTTATATTTGATCAGGGTCATGAAGAGATATGATTGTCTGCATAAGATATCGAGTGAAATATCTTGTTAGAGAAATTCATAAATCAAAGAAGAGTATTAATTTTTATGTTTGGATTAGTCACCGATAAAAGTAAGAATCCCTGTACATGATCACCATTATATATATATGCTACTTTACTGTTGGTCTTGCATTATGGGTTTTGCATCGTCAGATTTGAGATCGATGAATTTATTATATCTGAGATATTATTATTTGATTTTGAGCATGAGTATGTTATGTCAATATATATGTATCAGAGATTGATGGTATGATTATATGGATATGACATATCTGAATTGATCATAATGCAAGACAGAATTGATTGGATGAAATCAACACATAATGATTAAATGAAAAGAAAGAGATATATGGTATGGACTAGCCTTGTCATGTGGAACAGTCCGCCAGGAGCTTATGCCTGGGACAGCCCCCACTGACTTACTGGTGGATCAGCCGGCCAGAAGCTCATGCCTGGGACAGCCTGCCAGGAGCTTATGCCTGGGACAGCCTCTCACGGGCTTTCGTACGTGGGACAGCCGGTCAGGAGTTCATCTTGGGACAGCCTTGAAAGGATTTTTAAGTGGATTCGATCCGGATGATGACTGAGGTATAGACTTGGATAGTCCAGAGCCAGAAAGAAAATGTTAAAAATCATGTGATTATGAAAAAGAAATGAAAGATAAGACATGAAATAATTGTTGCATAAAAGTGTTTCACCTGTTAACATATGATGATGCATCTATTTTAATAAGACAGAAAATTTATGGATATTTGCATTATTCTGGATATGGAACATCAAATTTTATATTTTATTATTTATCTTTATTTTTAGATTATATTATTATATCAGTGTGATATGAGAATTCTTACGGGGCTGTAAAGCTCATACCCTTCATCTTTCTTTTTCTTCTCAGAGTTACAAGATGTCCATGGTTGGCTATGGTATGAATTTGTGAGTGAGCGGATGCATAGATAGAGTACCGTTGATACCTGATCAGAGGATTGAAGGAATGTTAATTATAATTATGCAAGTTTTATGAATTCTTATTGAAATTAATTATTATGGATGTTAAGGTTGTAATGATTTATTTTGGCCTTGCATATTCTTTAGGGCTTGCTCCAAGGAGTGTGCGGCCATCACGTATCCGACCCGGGTATTGGGTTCGGGGCGTAACAGAATGGTATCAGAGCTTAGGTTATGATCATTGGAGATTACGATATAAATGATTAGGATGTGATAGAATAATATCAGAGCTTAGGTTTAAGATCACCAGAGATTATGAAGAGATATTAAAACTTTATGTAAGATCAGTAGGATGTGACAGAGTGGCATCTGAGCTTAGAGCTTAGGTTACATTTATTTGGAGATAATGATACAAGTGATTAGGATATGACAGAACAGTACTAGAGCTCAGGTTTAAGGTCACTAGGGATTGTCATATAAGTGATATCAAAACTTTGAAATTATAATCAATAGAGTATGATAGATAATATCAGAGTTTAAGGTTATAATCATTAAGGATGTAATAGAATGATATTACAATTTAGATTATGATCATTAGAGAATATGATTTAAGTGGTATTTAAGCTTAAGATTATAATTATTTGAAATTATGACTTTAGTGATATTTAAACTTAGGTTATGATCATGAGGAACATGATAGATATAAAAGAGAAGATTCAATATTTAGATTTCGAATCAATAGATATTAAGATAAAATTTATGTATAAGTGGCATATGATATCTATAATAGAATTGACGAGTTATATCTTGGATTTCAATTAGTAGGGTGGCCTGAATATAAGAAGAGTTGACCCTGGAAGGAAGTGGGAGGTATTGATATGTTATGTTGAATATACTCGATGATTTTGGAATGCTAAACTTATATGAAAAGAAATCATGATAAATTTTCTGATTTTGATGTTAATTATCTAAGCATTACAAATTTTAAATTTATTAGAAGGAAGTTAGGATATGGTCTAAGAAGAAATTACATCATATGAGAGAGAAATATTTTTGAACACTAAACCTATAAGAGGTCATATATGAAACTCAATCTTAGATGAAAAATATACTCGAATTTTATTATGAGAATATGAGATACGCATCTTGGTGAAATCTTTGGTTACTCAAAATATCATATTTTGAATATGATTCCTTGATCTTTCAAGTTGTATTGAATTTTAAGTCAAAAGCTTACCTTTCTAAGTGGTTCAAAAGTATTTTGATATTGTTGTTAAATTAGAGAAAAAAATTTATTTTGTCAGAGTATGATATATAGATTATGATGAAATCTTAATGATTCATATTACCATCTTTGGATTAGATTTTTTTTAATTTTTTTTGTGATTGTTGAAGATGGTGAAGTGTATTAATTATTCAAGTTAAAGTTTGGATTTTTTAAATTGAACTAAGACATCTCGCTAGTGTTAAATTTTGAATAACTTATACAAGGGACAAGATTTTGTATGGATTTATTTATTAATATTAAGGATTGTGATGAAGGAAGCTCTATAAGAAATAATCAAGTTGATTCTACTTAAGGATGTTGGCTTGAGTTCTTCTAGTTGTCAAGTTAGAATTAATTCTTTTAAAAAGAAAGATTGATTTAGAAATTATCTAAATGATTGTAAGGTAAATCTAAGGTTAACTCCAATTGATTCTAGAAATATTGGATTCTTGAAGAGTGATGAAACTTATACAATGATTTCAAACATAAGAAGTGGATCAAGATTTAATTTTTATATGCTATACCCAAAGGTAGTAAGGATAAAAAAAAAATTTAAAAATTTGCTCAAAGTCTTATATGAAATTTGAAGGTTGGATCTATCCTGGATTGATCTAACATACAAGAATATTTTATCTTTGATAGACCTATATAATTTGATAAATTAAGATCAGAGTACGCAGCAAAAGCGTGGTGGATTAAATTGATTAGAAATATTAATATTTTAAATCAAAAAATATTATGATGAAATACATTAGTTGTAAATAAGGAAGAAATTTTTTGATAATGAAAGGATGCTATAAATTTTGATCTAATCTGATCATAGCCAGATAATTTTTGTCAGTAGGTTGCTTCATTGTAGATAATGTCAAGAAATTTTAGATATCTCAAGTTTATTAACAGCTTGATAGTTCTGATATTAGTTCAAACTTAGAATGTCCTGACATAGATCTCATATTTTTTTAAAAAAAAAAGTTAATATTGTTACTCGAACTGATATAGAAGATTGAGGTTTTCTTAAATGAGAGTTTACATATAAAATTTATTGGAAGGTTAAGAGAAGAAAGAAATCGATGGTTGTGAAGAGTGCCTGATGTTTGATCTTTATTTATTTTTCTATCAAGGATAGTCTGAGATAATTATGAATTTCGAGTGGAATGTATTAGATAAATAACGGTGGTATATTAATACAAGTCCAAAATGTTACAGTTCTTCAAAAAGTTGAGAAATCAATAAGAGGAGATGAATTTAAAATTTCAAATAATTTTTGTTATAACAAGATCATGAGAAATAAATAATATATATATGATATTATCGTAAGCTTGTGAATGACATGAAGAATGTATACTTTGAAATAGATATCTCAAACAACATAACTTAATTTTGAGGATGCAATTATTTGAAGGGGGGAGAATGTAACACCCTGGCCCATTTGGGCCCTGGACCAAGCCCATATAAGAGCCCAAATCCAATAAAAAAAAAAACAGAACGGGAAGAAGACTCTCGCTGGGAGTCTTCTTCTCCGATGAATTTTGAATAGAAAGGGAGTCCTAGGACCATCGGAGCCCTAGGGACCTCTATAAATAAGTCTCTCCCTCTCTCAAGACCCTCCACCGGTGATCTTTGAGCCCGATTCCTCTCCTTTTCTCCGTAGAAACCGCGACAACCTCTTCTCGTGCTCATCGAAAATTGGAGCCGACGACGCTGCTGAAGCTTGAGGTAAACCCTTTTCCTCCTTCCTCTCTTCCTTCCTCTCCTTTCCCATGGTTTTAGACTCCTCGCCGGCCGTCAGGATCATCGAAAATTCCATGAAACGTGAAACCCCTGTTCGGTCAGAACCTTTTTCTCCCTTTTTCGACCACCGACGCCGTCGGTTGCGGCATCTCATCCCTGAGACCGGACCCTCATCTCTATCTCTCTCTCTCTTTTCTTGAGTACTTGGCCACCGGTGATCGGCCAATGGTCGAAAATCATGAAGAAAGGGGACGGATCCCCTATTTTTCAAAAAAAAAAGCCGCCGGTCAAACCCCATCGCCGATCGGCTTCGCATGGTCGGCCGTCGTTGCCGGATCTCTGGCCAAGCCGCCACTCCATCGGAGCTCGAGCCACCGAGGGGGGGGGATCTCACGGTCTTCCCCTGTTTCAGCCAAGGGAGGCCGCTGGAAGAAAAGAAAAGAAGAAGGAAGAAGAAGAAGAAGAAGAAAAGAAAAGAAAAGAAAAAGGAAAAAGAAAAAGAAAAGAAAAAAAAGAAAAAGAAAAGAAAAAAGAAAAAATAATAATAATAATAAATACATGTGAGAGGAAGTTTCTCTCATCTCTCTCTTAAGTCTTTCTCTCTCTAGAATTGGACTTTCTCTCTTTACTTTCTCTCTATATTTTCTCTCTCTAGATCTTTTCTCTCTCTTTATGGATTTTATCTCTATAGTATCTTTCTCTCTCTGATTTCATCATGGATCCTAGGATAAAATTGATATGAAAATAAGATGATCTGAGATTGCTCCAAAATTTGTGCAGTAAATCTGATCTCAGTCCGACCCTATTTGAAATTTGTAACACTTGATTCATATTAAGTCATCCTGTAGGACCTCTGATGATCTCGACCATGATTGCCTCATCTGAAGGATACGAAGATTCTCTCTCCACTTTCTCTCTCTACTTTCTCTCTCTTCATGGATTTTCTCTCTCTAAAAGTCTTATGGATCAGTGGAGGATTTTGATACTTAGACAAATCTTAATTTTGATTAATCCTAAGAGAGGTCCTAGATTTATGTTATTAGGATTAATTATCGATAATTTTCTTCATATATGATTTTTATATTTGATCAGGGTCATGAAGAAATACGATTGTCTGCATAAGATATCGAGTGGAATATCTTGTTAGAGAAATTTATAAATCAAAGAAGAGTATTAATTTTTATGTTTGGATTAGTCACCGGTAAAAGTAAAAATCCCTGTACATGATCACTATTATATATATATGCTACTTTACTGTTGGTCTTGCATTATGGGTTTTGCATCGTCGGATTTGAGATCGATGAATTTATTATATCTGAGATATTGTTATTTAATTTTGAGCATGAGTATGTTATGTCAATATATATGTATCAGAGATTGATGGCATGATTATATGGATATGACATATCTGAATTGATCATAATGCAAGACAGAATTGATTGGATGAAATCAACACATAATGATTAAATGAAAAGAAAGAGATATATGGTATGGACTAGCCTTGTCATGTGGAACAGCCCGTCAGGAGCTCATGCCTGGGATAGTCCCCACTGGCTTACAGGTGGATCAGCCGGCCAGGAGCTCATGCCTGGGACAGCCTGCCAGGAGCTTATGCTTGGGACAGCCTCTCACGGGCTTTCATACGTGGGACAGCCGGTCAGGAGCTCATCTTGGGACAGCCTTGAAAGGATTTTTAAGTGGATTCGATCCGGATGATGACTGAGGGATAGACTTGGATAGTCCAGAGCCAGAAAGAAAATGTTAAAAATCATGTGATTATGAAAAGAGAAATGAAAGATAAGACATGAAATAATTGTTGCATAAAAGTGTTTCACTTATTAACATATGATGATGCATCTATTTTAACAAGACAGAAAATTTATGGATATTTGCATTATTCTAGACATGGAACATCAGATTTTATATTTTATTATTTATCTTTATTTTTAGATTATATTATTATATCAGTGTGATATGGAAATTCTTACTGGGCTGTAAAGCTCACACCCTTCATCTTTCTTTTTCTTCTCAGAGTTACAAGATATCCATGGTTGGCTATGGTATGGATTTGTGAGTGAGCGGATGCATAGATAGAGTACCGTTGATACCTAATCAGAGGATTGAAGGAATGTTAATTGTAATTATGCAAATTTTATGAATTCTTATTGAAATTAATTATTATGGATGTTAAGGTTGTAATGATTTATTTTGGCCTTGCATATTCTTTAGGGCTTGCTGTAAGGAGTGTGCGGCCATCACGTATCCAACCCGGGTGTTGGGTTCAGGGCGTGACATTAAAGCTCTCCAGGGTGTAAGAGTGGCTACTGCTAAACTCCTGTCTTTCCGGAAGAAGAAGAATCTTGATGACACCCCGACTGCCTCTGCACCTGTTATTGAGATGTCTGGCAAGGGCAAGAGGGTCTCCGTTCCTCCGACATCTCAAGACCTGCTGCTTCGCTCATTTGAACCACATCAGATTATTGATTGGGCTCATAAATCTGGTGTCAAGCTTTCGAATGATGATGCAAGTAACTTCATCAAGACTATCCGTGGGCTCGAGGCATCTAAAGTAGGTCAATGCTCTGTTTGAGGAGTTTGGTAACCCCATTGTGTTTTGGTCTTCTACCGGTGCCATAATGTTCATTGGATAGGTTTTTAGTTCTTCTTTGTCTGGAGCATTTTTCTTCCTTTCTGTCTCAGTCACTTGTCTGAAAGGCTTCCCTCTACTGGAAATTTTTGTATTGGCTTCTATAGTTGGACCGTGATAGGCTTGGTGGAGATGCAATTTCTGCGTTGTTATCCTGAACGTTGGTTCGTTGCGTTAGGTTGAAGCCTATGTGAAGAAGCCCAACAGCCGCCAGGCCTGACCCAGGCCCACGGTGCGGGCCAGCCCAGTAGATGCATGGGCGTGGTGTACCGTGCCTTACCACGTTCTCACGGTCCAGATGGGTGATGTGCAAATCTTAAAATTTGTTTATAAAACCGCAAGTGCACAGTGTGCAGAGTAGCACGACCAGCGAGTACGGGTCGATCCCACAGAGACTTGGTTTAAAAATGATTTTCAAATCTATGCTCAAGCGAGCTTTAACGAAAATCGAAAATCGAAAGTTGTTTGCTAAAGACAATAAGACTAAGGATCTAGGGTTTTTGAATCCACTAGATCTAGATTAGAGAATTCTACCTAGAATTTTTTTTATTGATCCTAACGACTACTCCTCTTGTCTTTCCCAAGCATAGATTATGAAGGGACTAAGGTCCAACGATAACCCATCAAGATTCTTTACAGGAGAGTAGTAACTAGGATCCCTTAGGGTTTTCTCCTCCTATGCACTGAATCAAGCATGAACTATGAAGGGACTCTGACCCAACTGTAGTTCATCAAAAATTCATGGCAAAAGAAGAAGAAAAAGAAATCCTAAGAAAAAGAAAGAACCCTATGTAAAACCCCTACTCATGATCTAGCTTCATCGCAAACCCTAGAAGGGATGCTTAGCTAGACATGATCTAAATCTACTTGCAAAATTTAAATGCAGAAAAGTAAACTACCCTAATTTCATAAATTAAACTATCCTAATTGCATAAATTTAAACTGCATAATTTAAACTAACCTAATTGCATAAAATTAAATTGCATAAATTAAACTATCCTAATTGAAAGAAAAATAAATTGCATAATTTAAACTAACCTAATTGCATAAAATTAAATTGCATAAATTAAACTATCCTAATTGCAAGAAAAATAAATTACATAATGTAAAGAGATAAAATTGCATAAAAATAAGATTTTATATATAAAAAAAATTATTACAAAAATCTCAAAGCTCGAGGCTTGAGAAGAAAGCTAAAAACCCCATTATCTAGGGTTACAAGCTTGATTGGAAAAGCAAGAATCATTAAAACAAGGGCCTTTGGGGGCTTTTTATAGGCATTTGGGGGTTATAAGGTTTTCAAAACTTTAGATGTGGGACTAAGAGGTTTTAGAGGACTGTTAGGGGGATTTAGGGGCTCAAATCTCGCTCAAAAAATACTTAAATCCATCAAGAAACCCTAGAAATTGTTTCAACCGTCCGATCTTCATCTAAAGGACCCAATTCATCAGATAAATCAAGTCGGGAGCGATTCTGGGCCGTCGGATCACGATCTGGGTGAAGCGCTGCCATTGGATCGCGCTGTAGAGATGGGATCAGGTCAGATGCATTGCGGACCGTCCGATCAAGGCGCTGAAAGATTTCGTCCGTTGGATCGCGCTGCAGAAGGATCCCGTGTTGTCCTAGTGTTTATTGATTCTTGCAATTCCTTGATATGGTTGGATCTTGACCGGCTGTGATGGTGGCCGTCCGATGGCAAAAATGTGGAGCATTGGATCTTGATCAGAGAAGATCGGACCATCGAGTGATGTGAAGTTATCAGGTTGCCTTCGGACCTTCTTCTCTCTCCTCATGAGCCCTGGACGGCGCGTGGATCGGGCTCGCGATGCATTGCGGTGAGCGAGACTCGCTGATTGGCTGGTTTATGGTGCGCCGATGGGTCCATGGTCCAGGCGCCTGTTGCTGTGGACAGGCGGCTAACCAGATCACCAAATCAATTGATTTTTGATCAATTTTGACCTGATTTGACTCGGGTTTGACCCAATTGAGTCTTTTTCTTCATTCTTCTTTGGGATCAATTTAACTCCGTTTTGCATAAAATTTACGCCGTTGGAATCCTCTTTCCTTGTTCTTTCTATTGATGACCTCTTCTTCTGCAAAATATAATAACAAGTATCAATTTCTAATAAAGTTAGATAATTTAGATATTAATTGATACTTTTTATGTCAATTTGTGACATAAATCACACCCCCCAACTTAATCATTGCTAGTCCCTTAGCAATGTACCAAAATAAGATCATATTCCAAAAAGATCTTCCTTTACAAATTAATTTAAGATCGAAATTCAAGAAGTTTTCTAGTATTACTAAGTAATGAGCTTCAATTAGAATCGGTAGTCAGTCTACTTAGGAGCTTTCTTAGAGTACACTTAAAGTTTTATAGCACTTGTGTGAGTGATAACTAACTTAGTATTTCAGTATTAACTTGTACAGGCCAATTGTATCATTTTTCATAACTTAGTTCGATTAATTTTCTATACACCCCAGATTAAACAAAGAACTAAGGTAGCTTTCACACTATTTTTTTTTTTTTTTTGCTGAGCATCCTGGCCTTCCCACCACCGTTTGATGCGAATCTCAACACTTGACTTAGGTGAAGAGACCAGTTACTAGGCTTAGGGTAATCCACATTTACTTGTGTTTTGCATTTTATTTCAGGCAGGTAGCTCTTTCCTTAAATTCAAATTTCTTCAATTGGAGTGTAGAGAAAATTATCTAATTTAAATAATACTCAAATCCTTAATTGGCCTTACAATTAACACCTACTTTACCTTGTTAGTGTGCATGTGCAATTGAAAGTGCTAATAGTCTTTAAATGACCTAGGCCACCAAGAGTCTAACCAGCTAATCTCTCCGTGACTCACTACATTTATTAGCAAATACTTTCTAACTTACTCTTATTTCTTTTCTAGATTAATTTATTTCAATTTTTTTTTAATATATTAAATGCAAGAAATAACTCATAGTGGAAGGAAAAGGAAATGATAACACCTGATTTTGTTCAAGCTCTCCCCGCAACTTGACTGACATTGTCCCTAATGGAGTTTATCTAATTTATTTGTCCTAAGCAAACTGAAAACAAAAAAAATTAGAAATTAAATAAGCTGGGTTGTCTCCCAGAAGCGCTAAGTTTTATGTCTTCAGCAGACCAAACCTCGAAGCAATTTAATCAGAATAAGTTGGTTCATAAAGAACCATGGCATCTTCAACAGTCTCGACAGGTAATTCCAAGAATGGTTTTAATCGTTGACCATTAACTTTAAAGATAACACCATTACTTGGGTTTTCTATCTCAACAGCTCCGTGTGAAAAGACTTCTTTACTAAAAATGGTCCTGTCCATCTAGACCTAAGCTTCCTGAAACATATGTAATCTAGAGTTATATAAGAGCACCTTTTGTCTGATATTGAAAGTTTTTCTCATAATTGATTGATCATGAAATACTTTGGTTCGTTCCTTGTATATCCTTGCATTTTCATAGGCTTCATTTCTAAGTTCTTCTAATTCATTCAACTGAAGCTTCCTATGGTTTCCAGTGTCGTTCAAATTTGTATTTAGTTGTTTGATGGCCCACATGGCTTTGTGTTCTATCTCAATAGGCAAGTGACATGGTTTACCAAACACAATCCTATAAGGAGACATTCCTAGATTGGTCTTGAAAGCGTTCGGTATGCCCAAAGTGCATCAATTAATTTCAAAGACCAATCCTTTCTATTGGCACTAACAGTTTTTTTCAGGATCTGTTTGATTTGTCGGTTTGACACTTCAACTTGCCCACTAGTTTGAGGATGATATGGTGTGGCCAATTTATGGGTGACATTATACTTTTTCATCAATGTTGCAAAAGGTCGGTTACAAAAATGGGTTCCCCGATCACTAATGATTGCCCTAGGAATACCGAAATGGGAGAGAATATTTTTTTAAGAAACTTAATGACCATTTTACTATCGGATGTTCTACATGCAATTACTTCTACCCATTTTGAAACATAATCAACTGCTACTAGAATATATTCATTTCCAAAGGAATTTGGAAATGGTCCCATGAAATCGATCCCCCAAACATCAAAAACTTCAACTACCAAGATTGGGTTGAGTGGCATCATGTGTCGCTTGGTGATTCGACCCATTTTCTAACATTGAGCACAACTTTTACAATATTCATGAGCATCCTTAAACAAATTGGGCTAATAAAAACCACATTGGAGAACCTTAGCAGCAGTTTTCTTAGACGCGAAGTGACCCCCACATGCTTGATCATGACAAAAAGATAAAATATTCATGACTTCGTTATCTGGGATACACCTTCTAATAATTTGATCAGAACATTGTTTAAAAAGATAAGGATCATCCCAAATGAAATACTTCACTTGGGCAAAGAATTTATATTTATCCTGCTTAGTCCAATGAGAAGGTATCTTACCTATGGCTAAATAATTTACAATATCAGCAAACTAAGGTTCAGTAGATACAGACATGAGTTGCTCATCTGGGAAAGATTCATTGATGGGTGGTTCACTAGATGGTGCGACTGAAATTCGGGATAAATGATCTGCTACAATGTTCTCAGTGCCTTTCTTGTCCCTAATTTCTAGGTCAAATTCTTGAAGGAGCAAAATCCATCTGATTAAGCGTGCCTTGGCATCCTTCTTTGCTAGGAGATGTCTAATGGCTGAGTGATCGGTGTAAACAATGGTGTGGGTCCCAACCAAATAAGATCTAAATTTTTCTAAAGCAAAGACAACGGCAAGGAACTCCTTCTCAGTTGTGGTGTAGCTAAGCTGCACATCATTTAAGGTTTTACTTGCATAATATATCACTATAGGCAGCTTATTTATCCGTTGACCTAAGATTGCGCCCACAACATGATCGGACGCATCACACATTAATTCAAATGGTTCAGACCAGACAGGAGGATGAATGATTGGAGCTGATGCAAGTGCTTTTTTTAGAAATTCAAAAGATTCCAAGCACTCATGAGTAAATTCAAATTTGGTATCCTTTGCCAAAAGATTAGTCAGTGGACGTGCTACTTTGCTAAAGTTGGCAATAAACCTTCTATAGAATCCAGCATAACCTAAAAATGAACGTATTTCTTTCACAGATTTAGGTGGTGGAAGACTTGCAATTAGATCTATTTTGGCATTGTCTACTTCAATCCCCTTTTTAGAAATGACATGGCCAAGAACTATTCCCTGTTTGACCATAAACTGATATTTTTCTCAGTTGAGAACTAAGTGCTTCTCCTTACATCGTTCTAGAACTAATTGCAGGTGATTCAGACACTCGAAGAAGGTTAGGCCAAAAACAGAAAAGTCATCCATAAAAATTTCTAGAAATCGTTCTATCATATCTGAAAACATGCTGATCATGCATCTCTGAAAGGTTGCCGGTGCATTACATAGTCCAAAGGGCGTTCGTCTATAGGCAAAAGTACCAAATGGACAGGTGAATGTAGTCTTTTCTTGATCTTCAGCGGCTATGGGATCTGGTTGTAACCGGAGTATCCATCAAGAAAATAGTAAAACTCTTGTCCGGCTAGTCTTTCCAACATTTGATCAATAAATGACAAAGAAAGTGATCTTTCCTTGTCGCAGTATTCAACTTTCTATAGTCTATACAGACCCTCCATCCCGTTTGGGTCTTAGTTGGGATAAGTTCGTTTGCATCATTTTGGACCACTGTTACCCCAGATTTCTTGGATACTACTT
>NC_025993.2:142872153-142925925 GCF_000442705.2 Elaeis guineensis
CTGATCCCTCCAACTGCCTGGCAATCTCCGAGTCTCCGCCTTGGATCAGATCCCCTACTCTTCTGCATTCTCATCGATCTGACCCTTTTAGCCTCAGAGCCGAGGTTTCTATCCTTGCTGGGGAACCGATCAGCGACCATTAATTGTACGGGCTTAAACACCTGGTCTCTTCAGATGTCACCACCTTTCGCTCGTCCATCGTGGCTTTCACAGGACGCAGGTGGTCCCTTCCAGGTCCGTGTGCTGGCATTTCTTTTGGGTCGCACCTCCCTTCCTGTCTCAGGTTCGCTTGGATGTAGGGTCTAAAGGCCCCAGTGACCCCACTTTCTCCTCAGAAACAATGCTCCTCGACGTCTCACAGGTATATGGTGCTGCGTCGGTCGAGGTGGTTGAGGCGCCCATGCCTCCTGCTCCGATCACGTCTGAAATTGCGTCTGTTAGCATTCTCAAAGGACAACGGGTTAAAGCTCTCCAGGGTGTAAGAGTGGCTACTGCTAAACTCCTGTCTTTCCGGAAGAAGAAGAATCTTGATGACACCCCGGCTGCCTCTGCACCTGTTATTGAGATGTCTGGCAAGGGCAGAGGGTCTCCGTTCCTCCGACATCTCAAGACCTGCTGCTTCACTCGTTTGAACCACATCAGATTACTGATTGGGCTCGTAAATCTGGTGTCAAGCTTTCGAATGATGATGCAAGTAACTTCATCAAGACTATCCGTGGGCTCAAGCATCTAAAGCAGGTTGTTGCGGCCAATCCCCCATCGCGCCGATTGCCGAGGTCGCACACCTACAAGAGAAGTCCTCACAGACTGGAGATGCTTCCGACGGGGACCCTCTGACGGTCAAGTCAGAGAGAGACTAGGCAACAGCGGAAAATCAGAGGCTCAACTCGAGAGGGCTCTTGGGAGCTGGAGGGAGCGTCAAAGAGAGCTTACCAAGACTGTTGCCTTACCTTTTTTTATAGTAGACTGCGGCGTGGTCCCGTCATTAATGGTGCAGACAACTGAAGAATTGTCAAATCGTCGTGGGCTGTCAAATCGCCGTGGGCTGTCAAATCACCGCGGGTTGTCAGAACGAATCCATGTCCCGGCAGGACAATGCTCCAAGGCGACTGCACAGCATGTCCTTGACAAGACAACAGCCAATAGCGATCGTACGGCCTTTGGGCGTGTTGGCCGACCATATGTCGGTATTCGGCTGTCGGGACGTCGGGTGATGACCCGGAGACACCGTCGGTCGATTTAATGCCTTGCTGAGGTCGGACGTCGGCTGCCGCCCGACAGTGAGTCGGTGATTTGGGCTCTGTCGCTCGACTGGTCGGGAATAGAATGGGTCTGCCTGGCCGACACTCCTTCAGTCGGATAATGTCGGCAGCTACTGTCGGCAGTCATCGATCAGTGCAGTCGGTCGTCGGTCGGAGTCGTCCGTCGGTCGTCCGTCGGTCGTTCGTCGGGGTCGTCCGTCGGAGTCGTCCGTCGATCGTCGGTCAGACCGGTCCGAGGGTAAGTCAGCGTATAGGGGTCAATCGATATATCCCAACAGTTGCCCCCCCCCACTCTTGAGTCCGATGTCGTGTTGGCTCGCGTGAACACGTGGGCCAACGGCTTTCGGACGAAAGAGTGGTTTTCCGTCATGTCTTGCCCCGACTCTGGCGATCGCATCAATGAACGATCCGTTGTTGGTCGTCCTGACTGTAGGTCGAGCGTGCACGTCGGGTCGGAGGTCAGCCAACCTCTGAACGTAGCATGACACGATCATCCCGTAGAGTCTGATAGTCGAGTAGATCCGACGTATCTGATAGTCGAGTAATGTCCGACGTATTCGGATAGGATAACGATGGCAAGTCGAATATCCATTGTCTGGCCCTTAGTCGGGCGTGCACATCAGGACGTATGATAAACGGTGGCAAAGCCGAATATCCTTCGACCGGTCGTGACCAAGTCGGTATGTCGCAAGTCGAACTGCGATCGTCTTGGCGTTTGCCGCTCTTAGTCGAAGCTAAGTCGGCAAGTTAGCCCAGCCGCGTTGGGTCGAGGCTTTTTGCCCTTAGAGGCATAGGCCATCGATTCGATGATTGACGATCGAGCCGTGGATTCGACGATCGACGATCGAGCCACGTTGGTCGGCGATCGAGCTATTGGTTCGGCGATCGGCGATCGGGCTACGTTGGTCGAGGCCCTTTTGCCTTCAGAGGCCGAGGCTATCGGTTTGGCGATCGTGATCGAGCCGTTGATTCGACGATCGAGCCATGTTGATCGAGGTCTTTTGCCTTCAGAGGCCGAGGCCGTCGATTCGACGATCGGTGATCGAGCCATTGATTCGACAATCGACGATCGAGCCATGTTGGTCGAGGCCCTTTTGCCTTCAGAGGTCGAGGCCGTCGGTTCGACGATCGATGATCGAGCCATTGATTCGGCGATCGACGATCGAGCCATGTTGGTCGAGGCCCTTTTGCCTTCAGAGGCTGAGGCTGTCGGTTCGGCGATCGATGATCGAGCCATTGATTCGACGATCGACGATCGAGCCCATGTTGGTCGAGGCCCTTTTGCCTTCAGAGGCTGAGGTCGTCGGTTCGACGATCGGTGATCGAGCCGTTGATTCGACGATCGACGATCGACCCATGTTGGTCGAGGCCCTTTTGCCTTCAGAGGTCGAGGCCGTCAGTTCGACGATCGATGATCAGGCTACGGGGGATTGGCCGCAATAGATTTGACGTGCCAGGTAGGGGTATGCCTCGATAGAGGTAAGATAGCAAGCTCCCTAGAGCTTCAGAGACCTCTCGAGATGATGAAAATCAGAGCTCAACGATCGAGAGCTATCGGGTCGGCGAGGCACTCTTCCCACCGGGAAGAGCCCTCTCCTTCACCCTCCATGGCGGAGCCCAGCTCTCCACACCCGGTGGTGACCACGGAGGCGCAGATCACGGTGATCGTGCGGTAAATGACCGTTCTGATGGATGCGGTCAAAAATCTCCAGCAGCAACCGACTCAGTTGCCGCGACCACCGACAGAACAACCGATGGTGCATCCCATGCCGTCCAGAAGCAGCCGCCGACGCCCGCATCCACTTCCATCTCCTCCTCAAGAGCAGCCGTCTCACCACTCCCACCGAGAAGGGGGGAGGCGGCCACGGCGTGACGCCCGCCGGTCTCGACGTCCCTCCCTTCCCAGCTGGAGCGAGCGAGGAGGGAGAAGCGGCGCGGACGCCGTCCACCTCACTCTCAAACTCATCGGGAGGATCGACTCTGGAGTTTTTCAACACCGACGGTTAAACGACTACGAGCGCAAGTTTGAAGAAATCGACCGTCGGCTTGCCCAGCTCCAGGCGGATGGACAGAAGTCATTGAACGACGTCGACTTTCGGACCACCCAACCTCTCTCCCGATTCATCCTCGACGAATCGATCCCTAGTCGGTTTCAAGATGCCTCACGTGGAGTCTTACGACGGCTCCACCGACCCAATTGACCATCTGGAGAGCTACAAGGCTCTTATGACAATCCAAGGGGCAACCAATGCCCTCCTTTGCATCGCTTCCCGGCCACACTCCACAGAGCTGCCAGGGCCTGGTACTTCGGCCTCCGCTCGGAAGTATCCACTCCTTCGGGCAGCTCGAACATTCTTTCATGGCCTATTTCAGCACCAGCCGAAAGCCGCTGCGAACCTCAGACAGTCTTTTCTCCCCCAAGCAGGGAGAAAAAGAGACTCTACGACACTTTGTGGCCCGGTTCAATGCGGCCACACTTGAGGTCTGGGACCTCAACGAAGACATGGCTATCTCGGCCATGAAGAGGGACTAAGGGGGTCCCGGTTCACCTATTCCTTGGACAAGACCCTCCCCTGGACGTATGCCGAATTGCTAGAGCGCGCATACAAATACATGCGCACAGACGAAGGAGCTTCCGACCGGTGCCTGACCGAGGGCATGGGTCAGAAGGAGAAGCGAAAGAAAAATCGGACTCCTGCTGAACCCAGCGGGCCCCACCGATAGACGGGTCTCACCCCGACAACGGAGTCTGAGACCGATGCATCGTAGGTATGACTCCTACACCCCTCTCTCCGCTCCTCGTGCGCAGATCCTGATAGAGATCGAAGGAGCGGAGTATCTACGATGGCCTCGGCCTCTAAAGGCAATGGGCCTCGACCAACGTAACCCGATCATCGAATCTATGACAGTCTCGACCTCTGAAGGCAAAGGGCCTCGATCGAAGCAGCTCGATAGCCGATCGTCGAATCTATGGCTCGATCATCGATCGCCGAATTGATGGTCTCGACCTCTGAAGGCAAAAGGGTCTCAACCAACATGGCTCGATCGTCGATCATCGAATCAACGGCTCGATCACCGATCATCGAATCGACAGCCTCGACCTCTGAAGGCAAAAGGGCCTCGACCAACACGGCTCGATCGTTGAATCAATGGCTTGATCATCGATCGTCGAACCGACGGCCTCGACCTCTGAAGGCAAAAGGGCCTCGACCAACATGGCTCGATCGTCGATCGTCGAATCAACGGCTCGATCAGGAACCGACGACCTCAGTCTCTGAAGGCAAAAGGCCTCGACTAACATGGCTCGATCACCAATCACCGAATCAACAGCTTGATCATCGATCATCGAACCGACGGCCTCGGCCTCTGAAGGCAAAAGGGCCTCGACCAACACGGCTCGATCGTCGATCGCCGAATCAACGGCTCGATCATTGATCAACGAACTGACGGCCTCGGCCTCTGAAGGCAAGAGGGCCTCGACCAACACAGCTCGATCGTCTATCATCGAATCAACGGCTCGATCATTGATCGTCGAACTGATGGCCTCGGCCTTTGAAGGCAAAAGGCCTCGGCCTTTGAAGGCAAAAGGCCTCGACCAACATGGCTCGATCGTCGATCGCCGAATCAATGGCTCGATCTCCGATCGTCAAACTGACGGCCTCGACCTCTGAAGGCAAAAGGGCCTCGACCAACGTAGCCCGATCGTCGATCGTCGGATCAACAGCTCGATCGCCGACCAATGTGGCTCGATCGTCGATCGTCGAATCCACGGCTCGATCATCGATCATTGAATCGACGGCCTATACCTCTGAGGGCAAAAAGCCTCGACCAACGTGGCTGGCTAACTTGCCGACTTAGCTTCGACTAAGAGCAGCAAAATGCCAAGATGACCGCAGTTCGACTTGCGACATACCGACTTGGTCACGATCGGTCAAAGAATATTTGGCTTACCACCATTTATCATACATCCTGACACGCACGTCCGACCAAGGGTCGGACAATGGATATTCGACTTGCCATCGTTATCCTATCCGAATACGTCGGACGTTACTCGACTATTGGATACATCAGATGCTACTCGACTATCAGACTCTACGGGATGATCGTATCATGCTACGTTCAGAGGTTGGCCGACCTCCGACCCGACGTGCACGCTCGACCTACAGTCGGGACGACCGACATCGGATCGTTCGTTGATGCGATCGCCAGAGTCGAGGCAAGACATGACAGAAAATCACTCCTTTCGCCCGAAGCCGTCGCCTACGTGTTCACGCGAGCCAACACGACATCGGACTCAGGAGTGGGGGGGCAACTGTTGGGATATACCGACTGACCCCCATACGCTGACTTACCCTCAGACCGATCTGATCGACGACCGATGGACGACTCCGATGAATGACCCCGATGGACGATCCCGACGGACGACTCCGACCGACGACCGACGGATGAATCTGACGGACGACCCCGACAGATGACTCCGACCGACGACCGACGGATGACTCCGCCCGACGCCCGACGGATGACTCCGACCGCATCGATCGATGACTGTCGACAGTAGCTGCTGACATTATCCGACTGAAGGAGTGTCGGTCGGGCAGACCCATTCTGTTCCCGACCAGCTGAGCGGCGGAGCCCAAATCACCGACTCACTGTCGGGGGCGGCAGCCGACGTCCGACCTCAGCGAGTCATTAAATCGACCGATGGTGTCTCAGGGTCATCACCCGACGTCCCGACAGCCGAATAACGACGTATGGTTGGCTAGCCCGCCCAAGGGCCGTACGACTGCTATGGCTGTTGTCTTGTCAAGGACATGCTGTGCAGTCACCCTGGGGCATTGTCCTGTCGAGGACATGGGTTCGTTCTGACAACCCGTGATGATTTGACAGCCCACGGTGATTTGACAGCCCCTGACGATTTGACAACTCTCCAGTTGTCTGCACCATTAATGATGGGACTACGCCACAGTCTACTATAAAAAGGGATAAGGCAACAGTCTTGGTAAGTTCTCTCTGACGCTCCCTCCAGCTCCCAAGCTTACCCGAGCCCTTTCGAGTTGATCCTCTGATTTTTGCTGTTGCCTAGTCTCTCTCTGACTTGACCGTCGGAGGGTCCCCGTCGGAGGCATCTCTGGTCTGTGAGGACTTCTCTTGCAGGTGTGCGACCTCGACGATCGGGCGACGGGGGATTGGCCGCAACACAGGTCAATGCTCTGTCTGAGGAGTTTGGTTAACCCCATTGTGTTTTGGTCTTCTATGGTGCCATAATGTTCATTGGATAGGTTTTTAGTTCTTCTTTGTCTGGAGCATTTTTCTTCCTTTCGTCTCAGTCACTTGTCTGAAAGGCTTCCCTTTACTGGAAATTTTTGTATTGGCTTCTATAGTTGGACCGTGATAGGCTTGGTGGAGATGCAGTTTCTGCGTTGTTATCCTGAACGTTGGTTCGTTGCGTTAGGTTGAAGCCTATGTGAAGAAGCCCAAGCCGCCAGGCCTGACCCAGGCCCACGGTGCGGGCCAGCCCAGTAGATGCATGGGCGTGGTGTACCGTGCCTTACCACGTTCTCACGGTCCAGATGGGCGTGCGGACCGAGCACCCATTTTCAGGGCATTTCTCATGGTCCATCGTGGATTGGTGCCTATTTTCCTGGCATTTCTCATGGTTTCAAAGGGATTTGTGGACGATGGCGTGATCGGACGGCTCTTGTTTGTCCTGGTGATGATCCAAGGCTGATGATGATTTCAGGGTGTTTCAGGTATTTTTTGTGCTTGTTTTTCGTCCGTTCGATGGAGATCTAATGGCAGGCTTCAGAGTTTCAATACAACAATGAAATGGAGTCCTATTTTGATGCGATTTGGCCTAGTTCCAAGCTTTATTTAATAGAGGCCTTGGCAAAGGTTCTAAACACGAGCAGAGCACAAAGAGATTCGAGAGCAGCAAATAGTGAGAGCATCTAGAGTGGTGTGAGACTTTTTTGAGAGAAAAAGTTGTTTTTCTTTTGTAAAAGAGAGTTTGTGCGAGCTTCTAAATTTTTTCTCCAATTTTGTACTTCTTGTGCCGTGGATTTTTCATAGAAGAATGCTAAGGAGATTTTGCTCATAGATGTAGGCCATCAATTAGGCCGAACCACGTATATCTGGAGTATTTTTTTTGTCTTGTTTTATTACTTGATTATCTTCTTTTATTTTTGCATTCTACATTTGTTTAAGTTATCTTTCCTCTACAAAATGATCTGTATTTTCGTTGTACTTGTGTGCCGTATGGGTTGAGGTGTGCTCGGTTATCCCTCGGTCGGTCTTTCAGTTTGATATCAGAGTAAGGAAGATTCTTTTGTAGCTAGTTTGATTTGAAACAATGGCAGACAAGGTGACGACAACAAAATACGAGATACCGAGGTTTGATGGATCAAACTTTGCACTTTGAAGATGAAGATGCAGGTGGTATTGATTAAGAATGGTTGTGAAATTGCTTTGCAAGGAAAGGAACACAAATCATAAGAGATGATAGATGGGCAATATGAGGAGAAAGATAGGCTGGCAATGGCAAACCTGTATTTGGTGTTGGATGATTCGATATTGTTTAATATCGAGGTCGAGACTACTACAAAAGGGATTTGAAAAAAGTTGAAGAACTTCAACGAAGGGAAGTCTTTGGTGAATAAAATCTATTTGAGGCAACAATTATACAATCTAAAGATGAAGGATGGGACATCAGTTCAAGAGCACTTGAGTGTATTCATTTCATTGTGAGCAAGCTTGCAGCCCTAAATGTAGAATTGAAGATGAAGAGAAGGCTAGTATTTTACTTTGTTCTATATCGGAGTCTTGAGATAATCTTATTATAAACTTGAGTCATGTTAAAACCCTTAAGATGGAGTCAGTTGTTGCATCATTACTTACAGAAGAGATGAGGTGAAGTCTAGCCAAGGAAGCTCTTTAGGGGAGGCCATGGTAGCACGGATAGACCTTTCGAGAGGGAACGTGGTGATCGAGGGAAGACAAGATCTAAATTCAAGAGCAAGAAAAAGATGAAATGCTGAAATTGTAGAAAAATAGGACATGTAAAGAAAGACTATCGGGCTAAAAGAGTTGATACAAAATCTGAATCGAAAAACTTTCAAAGCAATATAGCAAAAAGTGAAACTAGTTTAGCTACTTCAGATGATAGGGATGCATTGATGGCATTGGAGAGATCCGAGCTCGCACGTCATTAGATTTTGGATTCGGGGACATCTTTTTACATGCTCCTTTTAAGGAGTGATTTCATACATACAAATCATGGGATGGAGGAGTTATCTGTTTGGGTAACAATACAAGTTGTCCTGTGATTGAAGTGGGAGATGTTCGGATCAAGATATTTGATGGTATAGTTCAGATGGTTTCTAATATATAACATATTCCTATACTTCGCAAGAGTCTACTATCACTTGAAAAGTTTTGTAAGCAAAGCTTAAAGTTTATCGGAGAAAAGATCAATTGAAAGTGTCCAAAGGGTGTGGTGATAAGGAGAGTACAAATAGGTGGTCTTTATAAATTGATGGATGAGACTCAGGTGAGAGAAGTAGGAGTAGCAAGTGCAGAGATGGTGTCCCGACAGTTTGGCATCGACGTTTGGATATATGAGCGAGCATGGGCTATAGTTATCATCAAATAAGGAGCTTTTTCTAGGGTGTAAGTTAGCACTACTAAAATTTTGTGAAGATTGCATCTATGGTAAATAAAAAAGGATCTCTTTCCCTTTATCATAGCAGTGGAGTAAAAAATTTCTGGAGCTAACCACTCAAATACTGGAGAGTCGCCTAATAGATTATTGAGCGGGTGTTCCTACTTCATCTTCTTCATTGATGACTATTCTCGAAAGGTTGGATATATATTCTAAAGCGTCCGACGTCTTTGAAACCTTTAAGAAATTTAAGACTCTAGTGAAAAATAAAAAAAGCTTAAAAATTAAATACCTACATTCTGGTAATGGAGGGAAATATTGCTCTAAGAATTTGAGAAGTTTTGTGGCGAGTATGGAATTAGGCGACAACTTATAGTTCCTGAGACACCACAGCAAAATGGTGTGGCAGAGAGGTTTAACAAAACACTCATGGATAGGATCCGTAGTATGATGAGTACTGCAAAACTTGATAAGATATTGGACAGAGACTGTAAGCACGGCTTGTTACTTAATCAATCAAGCACTGACAAAATCTCTTGGGTTGGAAATTCTAGAAGAACTTTGGAGTGGCAAGTCAGTAAATTATTCCTATCTTCGTGTCTTTGGATGTGATGCATATATGTGGATCCCAAAAGAGAAGAGGACAAAATTAGACAGGAACTCTCGAAGGTACATCTTTTTTGGCTATGCTAAAGGAGTAAAGGGATATCGGTTATGGGATCCTACTATCCACAAGATTATTGTTAGCTGAGATGCTATTTTTAATGAAGAATCTTTTCAAGACACCAGCAAAAAGTAAGATGATGAAGCCATTACTTCTATTGAGTTCTTTGATGTAGGCGATGAGGTGCAAGTATAGCAAGCACAGGTGAACGATGAGGTAGTTGATGATGGATCGAGCACGGAGTCTCTGCAATCACCTGAGGATGCTATCTCATTGGAAGAGCCACCAACGGAGTTCGAGAGACCTAGAAGGATCATTAGACCTCCTGCCAGGTATGATGACTATGTCACTTCTTTTATTCCTTCTGCTAACCATGTTTGTGCTTATGTTGTTTTGGCGAAGGAGGATGAACCAACTTCATACAGGAAGGCATGTGAGTCCACCAATGCTGAAAAGTGGCATTATGCTATAGAGGAGGAGATGGAGTCACTTCAGGAGAACAAGACTTGGGAGCTTGTAGTTCTACTGGAGGGAAGGAGCCTGATCGGATGTTATCAGGTCTATAAAGTGAAGAAAGATATAGATAGAAATGTGGAGAGATTCAAAGTGCGTTTGATTGTAAAGGATTATGCTCAGAAGCTAGGAATTGACTTTGATGAAATCTTATCACCGATGGTTCATCTTACTACTATTGAGATTGTTTTGGCGATCGCGGCAGTCATAGATTTAAAGCTCGAGCAGATAGATGTAAAGACGGTTTTCTTGTATGGTGACTTGGAGCAGGCAATTTATATGGTACAATCTGAAGACTTTGTCAAAAAAGATAAGGAGGAGTTGGTTTGTCGGTTGAACAAATCCTTGTACAGTGTCAAACAGGCGTCAAGGTATTGGTACAAGTGATTTGATTCTTTTATTATAAATTTGAGATTTGATCGACTAAAAGTAGATCATTGTGCATATTTCTGCAGTTATGATGATGGAAGCTTCTGTATTTTATTGTTATATGTCGACGATATGATGGTCATAGAGAATAGCAAGAGTCGAATATCATATCTGAAAACTCAATTGGTTGGGGAGTTCGAGATGAAGAACTTAGGAGCTGTGAACTAAATACTTGAGATGAAGGTGCTACCGAAGAGGAAGGATAGGAAGGTCTGGCTTCAAAAAAAGGATATGTAAAGAAAGTTCTTTGGCACTTCAATATACAGAATGCGAAGTCGGTATCTATCCCATTTTCTATTCAATTTAAACTGTCAACCAAGCAATCACCCAGTATGGGAGCAGAAAAAGCTGACATGGCCTAGGTACCATACTCATCAGAGTAGGGAGCCTTATGTTTGTCATAGTATGCACAAGATCAGACATTGCACAAGCAGTGGGAGTTGTGAGTCGGCATATGGTGAATCCAGATAGCGACTATTGGACAGCAATAAAATGGATCCTCCAGTATCTAAGGGGGACGACTAATCATTCACTTTGTTATGGTTCAGTGGGTTTGGAGTGCATTGGGTATGTTGATTCTGATTTTACAGATGATCAGGACAAAAAGAGATCTACCATAGGCTATGTGTTCTCCATGGGCGGTGGTGCTATAAGCTGAGAATCTAAACTTCAATCAGTGGTGACATTATCAACAATAGAGACAAAGTATATTGCATGGCACACGCATGTAAAGAAGCTATCTAGCTCAAGAGGCTTCTTGGAGACTTCAAGGTGAAGCAGGATGTGATGAGGGTGAATTGTGATAGTCAAAGTACGTCGCACTTGACGACAAATCCAATGTTCTACTCTCGGACAAAGTACATTGATATTCTCTATCACTTTATGAGAGATGTGATGGATGATGGTCTAGTCTCGTTGTTGAAGATTCATACCGATGCAAATTCAACAGATGTTTTGATGAAGCCGGTGACTAGAGAGAAGTTCAATTAGAGCAGAGCTTCTCTCAATCTTGGGGCTACGTGATGAGTATAAGGTTGGCAAGGTCTCCAGGGATGACATTTTTAGGACTTCGGCATATATCTTCAAGTGGGAGACTTGTTATGTTGAAGCCTATGTGAAGCAGCCCAGTAGCCGCCAGGCCCGACCCAGACCCACGCGTGCGGGCCAGCCTAGCAAATGCGCGGGCGCGGTGTACTGCAGCTTACCGCATTCTCGCGGTCTACGATGGGTGCATGGATCGAGCGCCCATTTCCAGAGCATTTCTCGCGGTCCATGGTGGACCGACACCCGTTTTCCTGACGTTTCTCACAGTTTTTAAGAGAATTTGTAGACCGATGGCACGATCGAATGGCTCCTAATTGTTTCGATGATGATCCAATGGCTGATGATGATTTCAGGGCTGTTTCAGGTATTTTCTGCACTCGTTTTTCATCCGTTCGATGGAGATCTGACGGCAGGCTTTAGAGTTTCAATACAACAATAAAACAGAGTCCTATTTTGATGTGATTTGGCCTAGTTCCGAGCACTATTTAACAAAGGCTTCAGCAGAGGTTCTAAACACGCGGAGAGTAGAGCACAAAGAGATCCGAGAGCAGCAAATAGTGAGAGCATCTAGAGTGGCATGAGACTTCTTTGAGATAAAAAGTATGTTGTTCTTTTGTAAAAGAAAGTCTGTATGAGCTTCTAAATTTTTTCTCCAATTTTATACTTCTTGTGCCATAGATTTTTCATGGAAGAATGCTAAGAAGGTCTTGCCCGTGGATGTAGGCCATCAATTAGGCCGAACCATGTATATTTAGTGTGCTTTCTTTGTCTTGTTTTATTGTTTGGTTATCTTTTTTTACTTTTACGTTCTATGTTTGTTCAAGTTATCTTTTCTTTACAAAACGATCTGTGTTTCTGCTGTACTTGTGTGCCGTGTGGGTTAAGATATGCTCGGTTATCCCTCGGCCAGTCCTTTCATGTTGACCATATGACCATGTTTTTTTGTCTCTCTTCTTTGTGGCTGTGCTCTACCCGTTGGTCTGTGGTGTATACTCTCGCTTTGAATGAGTTGATCCCAATCATATGGCCCTGATAAGTTGGAATATTAGAGGTCTTGGGGAACCTAATAAGAGGCATATTGTCAAAGATTTTTTCTCTGTGAATTGACTGCCATGTGGTTGAGTTACAGGAAACTAAGAGATCATTTGTGTATGCAATGACTAACAGACTGGTCTGATTTTTAAAACGATCACAAGCCATTTTTTTTAATTAATAAGTCATCTGACTACCTATCTCGCAAGACCTGTTCAAAGTCAGGCAGCATGTCACAAATTTTCTACACACCACCCCCCCTTCCTCTGATAGAACCAGTCAATGTGAAACCATCTGCGACGACTTTAAAGTCTTCTAACAAGATATTAAACGTCAACTTCCACTATTTATGTCCCAAAAAGACGCCCAGCTCATTCATCTCTACACCTGCACTTGCTCCAAAAATCGGCTGTCTTTTTTTCATAAGAAAAAAAAAGAAATACAATTTTTTAAGTTAACATAAAAAATACTTATTAATTGGAAGAGTAAGTTTATGTTTAACTAGTAGTACTATATTTTTAGGATTATAGAAATGAATTTTTGGCTTTCACCCAAATTATTGAGATGATATATTTTAGAGTGGCATATCTGGATCTCAAATCCAGGTAATCAGTAACAACTCTCAACAAATTGCTCCTTCTACCAAGTAGATCCGTTGACTCCCATCAATCTATTAAAATGTTAAGTCAAATTATATAGAGATGTTTAGAGTTTATGTTATGATTTGACATCTCGAGATTCAGCCCACATTGAGCCACAGCAAGGTTCGCGGTGAAAAGCGGAGTCCAACGAGACCAAGATCACCCGAAACGGAGCTCGAATGGAGGAGATACGAGCTTTTGAAGTCGGCATGAGACCCAAGGCGGTGGAGGACCGCCGACTGCCGGTGGCGGGCGGCAGCGGCGCGCGGGACGCGCGACCCAGGCGCGCAGGACGTGCGACCCAGGCCAGCGGCCCAGGTGGGCACGCGGCCTAGGCGGGCGTGCGGCCCAGCCCGCGCGCGGGCCGACCCAGGCCCAGGCACCCTGCCTGGGCCCTGTTCTCTGGTCCACCATGGACCGGCGATCCACGGGTGGGCCTGTGGACCGCGTGGATGTTTCCCACACGTTTCTCATGATCCACGGTACTATTTCATGGATCGGAGTGCGATCAGAGGGCCCAAGTGACTCTCGTTCTTGATCCGACGGTCTGGGACATTTTTTTGGGTTGATTAAGGAGTCCGAATCATGGTCTAAGTCGTGATTAAGGCCTATAAAAGGCCCTGTACATGGAACAGAGACAGTGGGGGTTTGGTTTTGCACTGTGGACGTCGTACGGTACCGAGGAAGAAGCATGCATTGTTGTGAGAGAAGGAGCAGAGCTCCTAAACAGCGGACGCCAGGCACTTCAGGGGTTCAGGGGGTCTTCCAAAAAAGAGAGCTTTTGAGAAGGAAACTTCTATAGAGAGAGAATTGGGTGTACAAGGATTGAGAGTGAGGTCTCCTCTTGTAAAATTTTCTTTTTCATAGTGAAGTTTGCATGCCCCGTGGAGGCGAGCCCTTTTGTGGCTGATCCACATATTTTGATTGTTTTGTTTTGTTTTTCTTTCTTCCGGCTGCATTGCGTGGTACTGAAAAGGTCTTGGGAGGTAGTATCCTAGCCAGACATGCACCCAACAAGTGGTATCAGAGTAAGGCGGTACAATGATGCAGATTGCAGCGGTGGTGAGCAAGATTGAAGATGGAGAAGATAGGAACAATCAAGATGGAGATCAACAAGTTCGATGGTAAGAGCAATTTCTCCTTGTGGTAGGCAAGGGTGAAGGATGTGCTCATCCAACAAGGGTTGATCGATGCTCTCTTGTGCAATGAGAAGCCGACCACTATGGAGGTGCAAAATTTGAAACAGCTACAGATGCAGGCGGTGAGTACCATCCGCATGTACCTGACGGATGAGGTGGTGATCCATATGCTGAGCGAGACTTCTCCGATGGTGCTGTGGTCGAAGCTCGAGGAGTTGTACATAACGAAGTCTCTCACCAACACTCTTTTCCTTTGGAGGCAGTTCTACCGACTACGGATGACTGAGAGACAGAGTGTGCAGGAGCATCTAAGCCATTTCCAGAAGATTCTCACCAACCTCCTCAGTATTGGTGAGAATGTTGAGGAGAAGACCAGGGTGTTGGTTTTGCTGGCATCGCTTCCTCCTTCGTACGAGTCCTTGGTGACTGCTCTTCTAGTAGGGAATTGCACTATCAAGATGGATGAGGTCACCGCGATGATACTCTAAAATGAGGTTTTCAGGAAGGAGAACCCAGCTTCGAGCTCAGGTGGCGGTAGCTCAGCTTTGGTGGCTTCTAGAGGACCAAGAGGTGGTAGACGGAGCGACAGAAAATTGCAACGAGGGCGGTCCAAGTCCAGGAGGGACTTGAGCAAAATCAGATGTTATCGGTGTGAGGAGTTGGGGCATCTAGCCAGAGATTGCCCTCAACTTAAAAATCAGACGGTGGCTGCTGTAGCGACGGCCGGCAGTGATTCAGATGGAGATATCCTAGAGATATTTGATGAGGTATCTACTTCTTTCCAGTAATGGATATTAGATTCTGCATGCCCCTATCATGTATATTGCAGAGAGGAAAAGCTTGACTCCCTGGAGAACAGTGAGGACACTGTATATCTGCCAGATGGATCGAGCTGTGCGATCAGAGGTATTGGGACGGTCAGCTGGAGGACACATGACGGTGCAGTGAGAAGATTGGGGGAGGTCCGATACATACCCAATTTCAGGCGAAATCTTATCTCACTTAGCAGACTGGATTCGAGAGGGCTACAGGACGGTAGCTAATGGAGGAATCCTGAGGGTGCTACGCGGCGATAGGATTGTGCTGGAGGAAAAGAAGGAGAGCAGAGGACATTATTACCTGGCAGGGAGCCCAATGCGAGGTGGAGCTTTGGGAGCCAGGTGGAGCCTTGAGCGAGGTGGAGCTCCAGGAGGTGGATCGAGCACGAGACAGGAGACTCGGGAGGATGAGAGGCGACGTCGCAAGGTAAGATTCCTATTGCCACAGGATGATGCCCCGAGCAGGTCTCAGGTCAGGAGGAGCACAGCATACGACAGAGATGGGATCGAGCAGCCTGGCTCGACTCCCATGTTTGCCCATCCATGATCAGCAGGCGATTGCCCCAGGGCATGGGGGCGAGGAGATCCAGAAGCTCTCGGAGTTTGGAGGAGGCGAATATCGAGTCGAGGTGGAGATTATTAGGATTTGATGCCTCGAGATTCAGTCCACATTGAGCCCACAGTGAGGTTTGCGGTAAAAAATGGAGTCCAACGAGACCAAGATCATCCGAAATGGAGCTCAGATGGAGGAGATACGAGCTTTTGAAGTCAGCACGAGACCCAAGGTGGTGGAGGACCGCCGACTGCGGCGGTGGGTGGCAGCGGCGCGATCTCAGGTGGCGGCGCCTGGGACGCGCTACCCAGGTGCGCGGGATGCGCGACCCAGGCCCGCGGCCCAGGCGGGCGGCGGCCCAGCGGCGTGCGGCCCAGCCCGCGCGCGGGCACGGGCTGGCCCAGGCCCAGGCGCCCTGCTTGGGCCCTGTTCTCCGGTCCACCATGGACCGGACGGTCCACAGGTGGATCTATGGACCGCATGGGCGTTTCTCACATGTTTCTCGCGGTCTACGGCACTATTCCGTGGACCGGAGCACGATCGGAGGGCCCAAGTGACTCCCGATCTTGATCCGACGGTCTGGGACATTTTTTTGGGTTGATTAAGGAGTCCTAATCATGGTCTAAGTCATGATTAAGGCCTATAAAAGGCCCTGTACATGGAACAAGACAGTGGGGGTTTGGTTTTGCACTGTGGACGCCGTACGGAACCGAGGAAGAAGCGCGCGTTGCTATGAGAGAAAGAGCAGAGCTCCTGACAGCGGACGTCAGGCACTTCAGGGGTTCAGGGGGTCTTCCAAGAGAGAGAGCTTTTGAGAGAGAAACTTCTAGAGAGAGAATTGGGTATACAAGATTGAGGGTGAGGTCTCCTCTTGTAAAATTTTTATTTTCATAGTGAAGTTTGCATGCCCCGTGGAGGCGAGCCCTTTTGTGGCTGATCCACGTATTTTGATTGTTTTTTTTGTTTCTTCTTTCTTCCTGCTGCATCGCGTGGTACTGAAAAGGTCTTGGGAGGTGGTGACCTGACCAGACATACACCCAACAGTTTATCTATTCAATATTGATTAAGTGACCATTTATAAGAACTGGCAAATCTATGTATCGAATATGGATATGTAAATTGCTTTTTGTATATGTTGGAGGTGCTTGCTTGTGCCCCAAGATACCTGGAATTCTGATTAAGGTATATAATAGGTGATGGGCAGCATGATTTGCTTATTGATAGGCATATAACACATCTCATGACAACACAACGCTTTTTGAGAACGGGGATGGGTGGGATTCTGGCTAAATCGAACCAAGGGCAAGTTTGAACTTAACAGGTCCTTATACCAACACCAGTAAAATTTTATTCAGTCAGTCAAGTAAATTGTAGCAGAGAAATAATGAGAAATGGCTGGTTGATCAGATTTTAGTGGGGCCTTGCAGAACCACAAGTACTTAAAATTTTAAGATATAAGATTTGACTCATGGCCGTGATGGTAAGCGGTATTGTGGTGGTATATGATGTCCACTTCTTGCACTGCAAAAGGTCTCGTGTCCTTGTCCCGGCCTCCTATTGCGGAGACGCGACCAGCCAGCACAAGAATGGCAGATGCGGAAGCTTCCGGAGGAGAAATTGTTGTGTGGCTTGTTGACTTATTGTACCATATTTATTATAGATTAAATCTATCTAATAAGTTCTTCTTTTGAAAATTATGTCATTGATGTTGCATCCAACCAATTAATATCAAATCTTTTTTAAGAAAATAGGACCTACTTTGGAATTTTTGTTGCATGCGTGCCGTGCACTACGCGCTCGTGAAAATAGCCAACAACAATCATTGACTTTTATAGACCTAATTCATCAAACATACGTCCCAGTATATTATTCATAAAAATCAGTGGTCGTAATTGATCGCGTATGGGTGTAGGCAATTAGACAGCACATCACTTTGCTATTGAGAAGCTTATGAAAACAGACAGGGCATAGATGCAAGGCTAATAATTTGATGAAGATATAGGTTCTGCAATAGAGGTCCATTGAATATCTGATCTAATTTGATCTGAATGGGAGGAATTTTATTCAGCCTGTTTAAACTTCGAGGTGAGTATAGTTTGTAAATAAACAATCTGAAGTGGGTTTGAATTGGATGCAGATAACGATATATTTCGCTCCGAACTAAATCTGATGTAATCTTAATTTAAATCCCTCATTTCAATATTATAATTATTTAAAAAAATGTGTTAAATAAATTTCTTGAATGATCGGATCCAATTTATCTTATCTGACTTGATTTGATCGATACCATCAATTTTATTGGACTCAACCGAGACAAATTTATTCTATCCGTTGTTATTCCTACCTATGGTCCAAATTTATTGGCCGCTTCTTCTACCGTTTAAAAAAAAAAAAAACAAGAGAGAGAGAGAGCGAAGAAACAGGAGCCACCTTTTCTTGCGCGCCTCTACATCGGCTTCTACAAAAAAAGCTTCTCAGACTACGACCAAAAAAAAAAAAAAACGCTTCTCAGGCGAGTAAGTACAGAGAGAGGCAGAATGGCGGAGATTTTGGTGGTTTGCCTGATCAGAAAGCTAGCTGCCACCTTCACATCGGCAGCAATAAGACGGGTGGTTTCCCAGGCTGCGTCGTTGCGGCAACTTGAGCCAAAAATTCGTGGCATCAAGAGGGACCTGGAGTTGATGCAAGCCTTTCTAAGGTATGCCGACACATGCAGAGCCAGCAACGATCCGGTAGGCGTTTGGGTGAACCAAGTGAGGGAGATCGCCTGCGACATCAACATCCTTGCCGATGAGTTCACCTATCTAACTGCCGGACAAAGCCGGAGCCTCCTAGAGGGCCAAGGCCTTGCACCATCTCTTGAATGATCTCGAAAATGTCAAGAAAGAGCTTGATCGGCTTTTAGAAACTAAAGAAAAATACGGCTTTAGCATGACAGGAGGATCGTCTAGTCCGAACAAAAGTCGGCATCTCGCAGAATCAGCACATTTCATCCAGGAAGAGGAGATGGTGGGGTTTGATAAGCACACAGATCTGCTCATGAGATGGCTAATGGATGAGGAATCCCAGCGCACCGTGATTTCCGTATGGGGTATGGGAGGCGCTGGCAAGACCGCCCTGGTCACCACTGCATACAGAGCCGAGATGGTCGTCAGCCACTTCGATCGTCGTGCATGGATTTTGTTAGGATTTGATGCCTCGAGATTCATCCCACATTGAGCCCACAGCGAGGTTTGCTGTGAAAAATGGAGTCCAACGAGATCAAGATCACCCAAAACGGAGCTCAGATGGAAGAGATACGAGCTTTTGAAGTCGGCACAAGACCCGAGGCGGCGGAGGACCACTGGCGGCCGACGGCAGCAGCGCGGCCACAGGCGGCGGCGTGCGGATGCTTGACCCAAACGCGCGACCCAGGCGTGCGCATGGCCCAGCCCAGGCCCAAGCACCCTGCCTGGGCCCTGTGCCCCGATCTACCATGGACCGGACGGTCCACGGCTGGGCCTGTGGACCGCATGGGTGTTTCCCATGCGTTTCACGCGGTCCACAATACTATTCCATGGACCGATCAGATCGGAGGGCCCAAGGAGCTCCCGATCTTGATCCGATGGTTCAGAGATTTGATTTGGGTTGATTAAGGACTCTTAAACCTAATCTAATTGGGTTTAAGCCCTTTAAAAGGGCCTGTGACGAACAGTGAAGAGCATGTGGTTCGGTTTTTGCTGAGGACGCCGTGCGGAACCCGAGAAGAGGAAGAGAGAAGCGCGAAGAGCTGAGAGAGAGGAGCAGGAGGCTCCTGCACAACGGTCGCCGGGCACTTCAGGGGTTCAGGGGGTCTTCCAAGAGAGACAGCTTTTGTGAGAGAAATTTCTAGTGAGAAAGAAATTGGGTGTATGAGGGTTGAGGGTGAGATCTCCTCTTGTAAATTTTTTTTTGCATAGTGAAGTTTGCATGCCCCGTGAGACGAGTCCTTTTATGGCTGATCCACGTATTTTGATTATTTTTTTTATTTCTTCTTTCTTCCTGCTGCATCGTGTAGTACTGAAAAGATCTTGGAAGGTGGTGTCTGACCAGACATCCACCAACAAGTGGTATCAGAGCAAGACAGTATAAGAACGCAGATTGCAGCGATGGTGAGCAAGACAGAAGATGGAAAAGACAGGAACAATCAAGATGGAGATCAACAAGTTTGATGGTAAGAGCAATTTTCTTTGTGGCAGGCAAGGGTGAAGGACGTGCTCATCCAACAGGGGTTGATTGATGCTCTCTTGTGCGATGAGAAGCCGACCACCATGGAGATGCGGGATTGGAAAGACTACAGATGCAGACGGTGAGTACCATCCGCATGTACCTGGCGGATGAGGTGGTGATCCATGTGCTGAGTGAGACTTCTCCGATGGTGCTGTGATCGAAGCTCGAGGAGTTGTACATGGCGAAGTCTCTCACCAATGCTCTTTTCCTCTGGAGGCAGTTTTACCAACTGCGGATGACTGAGGGACAGAGCATACAGGAGCATCTCAGCCACTTCCAGAAGATCCTCACGGCCTCGTCAGCATTGGCGAGAATGTTGAGGAGAAGACCAGGGCGCTAGTTTTACTAGCGTCGTTTCCCCTTCGTACAAGTCTTTGGTGACTGCTCTTCTAGTGGGGAAGAGTACTATCAAGGTGGACGAGGTCACCACAGCAATACTCCAGAATGAGGTTCCAGGAGGGAGAATCCGGCTTTGAGCTCAGGTGGCGGTAGCTCAGCTTTGGTGGCTTCTGGAGGAGCAGGAGGTGGTAGATGGAGCGACAGGAGAACGCAACGAGGGCGATCCAAGTCTAGGAGAGACTTGAGCAAAATCAGGTGTTACGGATGTGAGAAGTTGGGGCATCTAGCCAGAGATTGCCCTCAACTCAAAAATCGGACAGTGGCTGCTGTAGTGACGGCCGGCAGCGATTCAGATGGAGATGTCCTGGAGATATCTGATGAGGTATCTACTTCTTTCCAGCAGTAGATATTAGATTCTGCATGCCCTTATCATGTATGTTGCAGAGAGGAGCAGTTTGACTCCCTGGAGAACAGTGAGGGCACTATATATCTGTCGGATGGATCGAGCTGTGCGATCAGAGGCATTGGGACGGTCAGCTGGAGGACACATGACGGTGCAGTGAGGAGATTTGGGAGGTCCGATACATATCCGATTTCAGATGGAATCTTATCTCACTTAGCAGACTGAATTCGAGAGGCTACAGGATGGTAGCTGGTGGAGGAATCCTAAGGGTGCTACGCGGCGATAGGATTGTGCTAGAGAGGAAGAAAGGAGCAGAGGATATTATTACCTGACGGAGAACCCAATGCGAGGTGGAGCTTCAGGAGCTAGGTGGAGCCCAAATCGAGGTGGAGCTCTAGGAGGTGGATCGGGCACAAGACAGGAGATTCAGGAGGATGAGAGGTGATGTTGCAAGGTGAGATTCTCAAATTCAGTGAGAGGATTTAGAAACTTTAAATTGATCCTCTTTTATTAGGACCAGAGTGATCTTCTTACCATCTTTATAGAAAATGAATAGGTTGTCTCTGCCCTTGTGAGTTGAATCTACTGTTGGGAGAGCTGACCAGGATACCACCTCCCAGGATCTTTTCGATACCGTGCGATGCAGCAAGAAGAAAGAAGAAATAAAACAGAAAATAACCAAATACGTGGATCAGTCAAAAAAGGACTCGCCTCCATGGGGCATGCAAACTTCACTATGAGAAAAAAAAATATTACAAGAGGAGATCTCATCCTCAACCCTCGTATACCCAGTTTCTCCCTCACAGGAAGTTCTCCCTTATAAAAGCTCTCTAGAAGGACCCCCCTAAACCCCTGAAGTGATCGCTGTCCGCTGTCTAAGAGTTCTGCTCTTGCTCCTCTCAGCGTCGCGTAACCTCTCTCCCTGGGTTCTCTTCTATTTTCTGAGTCTTCGGCCTGACGAAACCGCACCGCACCACACATCTAGATTCTCCTGTTCATGGATCAAAGCCTTATAAAGGCTTAAAACCCAATTAGATTAGGATTAGGGACTCCTTAGAGCATCCTGAAAAGACCCTAGACCGTTGGATCTCGACTGACAGCTCCTAGAGCCATCTGATCGCGACCCGGTCCATGAAACAGTCCCATAGATCGCGAGAAATGCCTAAGAAACAGCTCCGATTCACGGTAGACTGCGGGAAACCGAGGAGAAACGCCCCCTCGATCCACAGATCCATCTGTGCACCGCCCGGTCCATGGTGGATCGGGCTACGGGCTCCCAGTGCGGGCTCGCGTGGGCCTGGGCCGCACCCGCACGTGCGTGAACTCGGGCCTGGGCCATGTGCGCCCGGGCCGCACCCCGCACACGTGCGCCCGGGCTTGGGCCGGGTGCTGCACGCTGAGCCATGCCCTGCCGCAACCAACCAGCATGCTGTCGTGCCTGGGCGCTGGGAATGGAGCCATACAAAACACCCTGGTCGATTAAACACCCGGTCCAAAAACCTCTTCCATCACTTCAGCTGCAAATGGGAGCTTTTCTTCGACCTTCCACCATAAACTGAAACCACCTTCCAGTTCAAAACAGTCCACTGCATCCTTCCCTCTTCTACCAGACCACGTTTTGTCAAGGCTCCTCACTATTGTCCGCCGATGCAGATGGACCACCATGACATCCAGAGGCAATGACAGATCGAGATGGCAGGACATCCCAAGAACGTGGTGGTGGTGTCTGGCCTCTGATATCGAACTGACTGAAGATGGCTGGAGAAGAAAACATGTTGGCATCGCATATTTTTCGAGATCCTTCGCAAGTGTGGCCAAGTCCGGCGGAAAGCAGACATATCTCAACAGCCCTCAGAAGTTCAAATCACCAGCAACTACATCAAACGACACCCCCATCCATGCCCACAAAAATGTAATCAATACGTCTCAACTGAACCCTCCGCAATGCACCAGAAGCCTTCTGGACCCTTTAAAATCGGTGTTTGCTTCCGTTGTGGAAGCCCGGGACACTTCAAATCTAGTTGCAGGAATCCTATCGGAGGTCTTAGGTGTCCTTTGCTAGGTCATACACAACGAAACTGTGGGAGCTTCAAAACTCCCACCACACTATGGTGAAATAAGGTGCTCCTGTCTTTCTGACAGATGAATCGAATGAACTATATTTACATGGAAATGTCAGGATCTTCAAGAAACGGGATTTTGGCCTACCAAGAAAATGAGGTCAAAAATTATCTTGTGGAGTCCTTAGGATTCATAAACAAAGTTTTGGTTGAAATCTTGCTAATAGATGCATGATTATATCCAAATGAAGTCGGATTTTATATTTCAGTCAACATTGGATTGATGCTCTATCACGCCCCGAATCCAACATTCAGGATACAAGATGGCCGCACACTTCCTTGGGCAAGCTCTAAAAAATATGTAAGACCTATAAAATTTGTTATAATCTCAAAATTCCATGGACACTACCGATCTCAATTCATAATAAATAATTCCACGTTAACAAATATCAATCTTGTACAATTTACAAAACTCAATCACCCAATTATTACTAATGGTGCTCTATCTAAATCAATCGTTTCAGCCATGATTCCAACCCTAACCACGTGTATGTATTTTGTAACTCTGAAAAAAAAAAGAGGAAGAAGGGTGATAAGCTTTACAACCTAAGAATTCCTATACACTCACATCAAGATAATAATAATTTGAAAATAACATATGAACAGTATCAAAGAGAGAATATAAACTATGAAATCTTATGTCGAGTATCCAATATAACTCAATACCAATATATAATAAAAACATGCATCATATGCCATCAAATATCCATCTTCTTGTGATTGGTAAACCATAAGCTATGCTTCAGCCTATGATTGGTAAACCATAAATCACGCTCTAGCCCATGGTGGCAATGCATGATACCGGCACTTCAGCCCATAGTGGCAAACCAAGAGAACCACGTTTCAGCTTGCGGTGGCAACCTAGAGAACCATGCTTCAGCCTGTGGTGGTAAACCAAGAATATCTATGATTCAGTCTGTGATGGCAAACCAGAATAACCGCACTTCAGTCCGCAGTGACAAATCAAGAATATCCATGCTTCAGTCTATGATGGCAAACTCAAATACCACATATCTATCTGTGAAGGGGCTATTCTCGGTACCATATATTTGTCCATGGTGGGCTATTCTCAGTACCATATATTCGCCTATAGCGAGCTATTCTCAATGCCATGTTTCTGTTCATGGCGGATTTTTCTCAGTCTCATGTTCTTGCCCAAGACGAGGCTATTCTTAGTTTAACATAGCTAGTATTGGATGTATGTCCTAGAAGTCAATCTTGGCTAACGCATATTATATTTTTAGGATATATTTTTATACTTTATGAGTATTTATATTACCATTCATATTTTATGTGTCCATAAATCATCCAAGGGATTAACAAGATGATAACACATATTGTCAAAGAGTTGAAAATTTGAGACATGTATCATTGATGGTTAATTCTTAAATTACTCCTGGTCATAGGATCATCATGAAAATGATGATTGATCCAGATAGACCAGTACACGGATCGCTTCCTTCGGACAGATAGGTCTCGAGTCTGCGATGTAGTGACACTGGAGCGAGAGTGCAGGTGGTTGTTAAAGAACAACTAGCACTGAGCATGACCAACACAAAAAGTCATATGGATATCTACTCACTCGTTAGTGACTTTCTCGATGCTATAGTTGTATGACTGGTCCTTTGACCTGCGATGCTACATGCAGCTACTCACAATAAGGCTGCTGGAGTTTGACTACACATAAACATGAGTCTCAATGAGCCTTTGTAGTGGATGTTGGCGACAGTTGGTCCACTGTAGGAGTATAATGTATACCTAGATGGGATCTATCGACCCTAGTAGAAGGGAGCAACCCTATAGAATTTAAGAAGCTGAGTCCTTAAGTTTATGACTATAGCAGTGTGATTAATAAGAAAAAGTTTCTATAGAAATCACATATAGACTCGAGCTGATTGAATCTATCATATGATCGATGATGAGATTTGACGATTCATCCATAATCTGTCATCTACTCGGGACTTATGATAGAGGGACTGTATCATGCATTAACTGCACCTAGAGGTTCATCATCTTTTATTCTGCTGGGTTGCCACTACATACTGCTAGGTATCATTGGTGGATTCTGAGACCCACGAGCATCATCTTGATGATCAATGATCCTTGATGGGTAGAGTTGAAATTATTCCAACTCATTGAAAAGAGTTTCAATTATATTATGACAGAGATCACAATATATCTCACTACCAGATAGAATAGAACCTATGGGGTCACACACAAAGAAACTTTTAACTGATCAGATGGTTGAATTACGATTATGAATCGTGATAGAATTTGATTATCAATTTGATTGATGATTAATCCAATACAAAAGTTACATTAAGTAACTCACTAAAGAGTTAGTGAGTTATAGGAGGATGAATTAGCAATTGGATGGCTAATTGACTCAATTTAAGTGAGCTATGGGGCTTGTATCAAGTCTAATTAAATTATATTTAATTTGACTTGACATGGATTTAATTTGATCAAACCTAATTGGGTTATGAGATAACCAAATAGTATGAGAGATTCATTTCTAATTGAATTAGGATTAAATTGAGTTTGACTCAAGTACTAAGAGAGAGTCCAAAAGGAGTAGAACTTCCTCTCTAATTAAGTAACATCTAATCTAAATAGTCTGGGCTCCAAATTAGATTTGAATTTCTATCTATTTGGATCTAATCAATTTCTAATATGATTAAAATTGGTTATTTTATTTAATTTAAACCAGCCACCTAAAGAAGAGTCCAATGTGGATTGAACTCCCTCCTTCCATGCGCCTTAAACCAAGTCCCACGCCTAACTAATTTGGATGCCATATGTTCCACACCTTCCTCTCCTTTTTAACGTGTAAGAAGGATTCTTAAATGCCTTCTTCTGTGAGGTATCTTGGTGACAATTATTAGTTGTGGGTGGCATCAAAATTGGAAGAGTCCTAGCATCCTTGGACTCTTATTTCCTATCCAAACACCTTATCACTTCTCCTATTTAAATGTGGGATTCTTTGGGGCTTGGATGACCAAATATGGATCAAGTTTTGATGCCAAAAGGGAGAGTTTTCGTGCGTGAAAAATCCAAGGGAGAGAGAGGGATGGCGTGAAGACCATGTGCGTGAGGTAAGTTGCTCCTATCCCTTTTTTCTTACAACAATCAAAGGTTGGTTGTTAGGACATCTTCTCTCCTATCTTTTGTCCATGTTTGGACATGGATTTCTCTTTTCTCTTTGTCCAAAAGTTGGACAAAATTCTTACATCTCTAGTGTAGAGATTTGGTACATAGATTTAGGAAGAAAAGAGAAAAAAGGGTTCTTCTCATGATCTCTAGTGTAGAGATTAACATCCTCTTACTTCTTCTTCTCTAAGAGTATCTTGAGAGAAAAGAAGATTTTCAATCCGTCAAGATGCAATCTCTGTAAGGGAGCTAACACCCTGGTGAGATCAAAAAGCTTCTGATCATATCAGAGTCTCGTGTGGATACCCGTAGAGGCCAGATGCTTGTGCAGCTACAAAGAACTTTTAAAATACATCCATGATCATCAGTTCACGGTGAAGATTGATCCGTGCCAAGATATGAATCTTATTTATTTTTTTATTTAATTTCTATATCTAAATTCTATCTCACATATGATGATCCTGTTTATAATTTTAAGATTTGATCTTATGTATACTTAGATTAAATTAGATTTAATCTAAATTTTTAAATTTTGTTGCATACTCGTTTTGAAAAATTTTTGCATGCATAAAACTATGAAACTCCAACAGCGGTATCAGAGCCATGTCATATGTATAAGATTAAGATTTAGATCTGAATTCTGTAGAGAAAAATTTTATATCTAAAAATTTTTGATGTCGCTCTGACATAAGGTTGTCCTGGCATAACTTGTTATGCTGTATGGTTATCCAAGAACGATGTTAAAATTTTTAATTAAATAAAATTTTAGATCTAATTTTTTAGCATATATTGATATATGTTTTGTTGTTTAGATCTGAAAAGAGTTTCAAGATCTATTTTGATTCGTATATATGATATATGAAAGCATGTTTAGGGCTGAAATTTATTTCTATGATCTGAACTTATTCATGTATATGATATATATTTATATGTATGATCTAAAATTATTTTAGATCAAAATATACTTTCCATGCAAAGAATTTAGATCTAAAAATTTAGATTTAAGATCTGAATTTAGTGTTTGTGCATGAAAGATTGGTCATGGGTAGATCAAATTAGATCATGTAATTGGATTATATCTAGGATTTCTAATTTAATCATATTGGGTCTAAATCGATTTAGCAGTTGATCAAACCGAGTCAATTATTGATTAAGATGAGGTCAATAGAGCTTAAGATCATACAATTATTGTTGATCAAATCGATTGACACCTATATGTAGAATTGATTAACCTAATAACCTAATTCGATGGCTCTATGGCTCGAATCTGATTCACCTAAGCTAACCTATTCAGATCAATTAACTAATTGATATCTAAGATAAGTAATTGAAAGGTGGTTATTTAATTGGTTCTATTCACTGACCTGACCAATTTATTGGTGTCTAAAAAACCAACAGGGAGACCCCCACCAATCTCTACTTATCTGGTCAATTTAGAAAATTGAGTCTCAAATATGGTTACTTGATGATTTGATTTAGCCCATGTCAATTAGATCAGTCATATGATGACTGATTAGATGAGATCTAAACCAAATCTCTCCATAAATATTAAGTCCAATGGTCTTCCACCATTGTAGATGTGCGGGCGTGCTACCGACATTGATTGTTCTCAGCTGGTCACAGTGGTTTGGTTGCATCAGAATATGCAACCACTCTATTAGCAAAGAGTTGCTTCAGGATAAAGATAGGGTTGGGCCCAATAACTATTAGGTGAGGGACCCATGATGGCTGTTCACTTGCTTGTGAATGGTGGGTTGACTTAACTAAAAAGTGTGGGCAATAACTATTAGGTGAGCTTACATGACTTAGAGATGAAGTAGCTACAACATGCTTAGAAAAGCATTTGAAAAAAAAGTTGTCCACACATTGATGTTCATTTGTGCTACCAATAACTGTTAGATGAGGTGCATGACATCGGTGGAACCGTAGCATCCACTAAAATCCAGTTGTCGTGTTAAGATTTTTATTTCTCCATCTGGAGAGTGTGGAAGATCTAATAAAATAGTGAGAGTCTTTTTGCATCTAAAAATTTTTAGAGTAAATTATAAAATAAGTATAAAAATTTAATTAGAATCTTTGCTCTCTATTGTTTATTGTGTCAGCTTCCAACCCTCTAGCTTAAATCCTAGATATCAACCGATTAATCAAAACCAATTACATAAATTGGCTCACAAACCTAAGATTATTCTTAAGTTTTAAAAAATTAAGCAATGTTCTCTACCAAATTATTCTGAAATTAACAGTCTGTCCAACCCAGTGTCAATGAGCTATACTTGATGAGTCGATGGACAATGACAATAAAGATAGATGCTATATATTGAAGTTCATATTAGATGAACTCCAACGTTTGCATGAGCACATGTTCATTGCCAACGATATATTGATTCATCTACAAGTATTATGAGGTGATCAGAGTCGCACAGTGCATGAGATGCATGATGGACAGTCAGTCTATGATCGTTATTTGAAAATGATCAAGACATTAAGGAGCTTAAAAGGCTTGACATGACCATGCACAAGAAATTGCTTGTGGATTTGATCCTGCGATCTCTATTTAGTTTATATGGATAGTTTATGGTAAACTATCATATGAATGACCATCTTGGCATCTTATCTGAATTGATCAAGGTGTTGATAACAAAGGAACCTTGAAAGAGTTCAGAGATAAATACCTAGAGAGTCTAAAGAAATAAAGACACGTCTAGAGTAGGCATGTCGAATTGCTCAATACTATACTTATGATTTTCTCTTCTCCCAGTTGAGCTATAGACTTTAGTGATTTTATAGAGTCGATAGAAAGGTAGAGGCTGAGGAAGTAACCCTTAAAATTGGCAATAGGACAAGAGTTGCTGCTATGGGCCATGGGTATCTGTCCTTTGTGATCATCATTTAGATTTAGTCTCTATCATTTGCATGGTGATACATCTGTGAACTTAATTGAGCAAGTAGTGAATGATATTGAATCTGAGAGATCCAGAGTTGAGATAAACCTTAAGTATATGTAAAACCTTAGGCTAGGTTATATTGGAGAAGAAATGATTAACAAACTGGAGAAATATGGGTCTTTGGGCTCATTGACTACTGAGTCATATCTAGTTTGTGCATCATCTCTTTGAAAAAATATGATCAAGCTACTCTTGTGGGACAAAAGAAAAAGAACCACTGAGATACTTATCCTTATATATATTTGATGTGTGTAGCCCACATGATGTGCTAACAAAAGAGTTGTCTCTACTTTGTTACCTTTACCGATGATCAGTCATAGTATGGGTAAGTATATGAGATACAAATCTAAAATTTTTAACATATTCAAATAATTCAAACGTAAAGTAGAGAAGCAAATCGATAAATTTTTACAGGTATTTCAATCGGATCGAGGATGTAAAATCTATGAAAAAAATTTTTTGATTATCTCAGAAAATGGCATAGTTTCATATTGGATCCCTCTTAGTACATCTCAGCTCAACGAGATAAGAAGAGTCATGGGACTATATGAGATATGATTCGGTCCATAATAAAACTCATTGATTTATTTTATTTTTTTAGAGATATACTTTATTTCTATAAAATTATGTTCTCTCTAAACCTGTTCCTACCACACCATATGAGATATGGCATGGTGAGAACTGAATCTTGATTATTTCAAGATCCAAAGATGTCCAGCCTGTGTCTAGGACAGTAGGTGGATATGTTAGAGGATAGGCCTATAAAGCTCATCCTAAAAGAGTTTGGGATACTACCTTCTGAAAGAATTTTCAACATGATTGTGACCCGAAATGCTATATTTTTAGAAATTTGTCTAACCAAGAGGAAGCAATGGGAGAAAAGTTAAGCTTAAAAAGAATGTCTCTGAAGAGCAACGAGCCATAGGACCTAAAGAACCTATTCATGATGAGCCAGTAGACGTATATTCCTCCTTCACCTCGTACACATAGTAGGATCTCCAATCTTCTTGAAAAGTACTTGGGTATGCTTAACAGAGGATGTAGAAAAAATAGTTTTTCATGGGAGATAGAGAACATAGAGATGATCCCAAAATCTACAATGAGGAGATGTAAGACATCGACTCCAAGAAAGGGATGTGAAATAGCTTTTCAGACTGGATATCTTTTGAAGATTTCTATATAAAGTAGCTAATGGATTTTACTTCTTGTGATAGGAGATCATAAAGTCTGTAACAATCTTAGAGTTAGAACATTCATTTGGATGATGTGATCAAATTATTTGATTAAAAATAAAGAATTATATATTTTCAAAAGGATCAGTGGGAGTGTCCAATACTGACATCGGTTAAAATATAGTTATATATAGAACTCTCCATAAAAGACATAAAGCAAGTATCCTAAAGATCTATAGAGATAGATGTAATTGGATGCTTGTATTTTTACAGATAAAGTACAGAGACTAGATGCTGAAAGGGTTCAGCATAGAAATCTCAGAGAGGGGTTTGCTACCCTTTCGAGTATAGATGTATGCCATGTAATATACTTGAACTGATATAGATAATACTGTGAATGTCACAAGTAGATATCAATTGTATCCAGGCTAAGAGTATTGGATTGCTGTGAAAATATCCTTAAGTACTTAAGAAGAACTAAGAATTTATTCTTAATTTGGAGAAGGATCAAAGCTAGGAGTGGAAGGATATACCAATTCAGATTTTATATCTGATGTTGATGGTAGAATGTCTACATCATGGGGTGTGTTCATGTGTCGATATTTTGAAAGAGATCCAAATAATCGATCGATGGAAGTTGAGTACACTGTAGATGTGTAGGAGCATTCTAGTTTTAATGTTAGTTACAGAATTGGATGTCATGCCATCAGATACCATAACAATATACTACAAAAATAATGGCATCATAGCCCTTGCTCAGGAGCCTAGGTCTCATCAGATATCCAAGCATATAGAGTAGCAGAACATGCGACTACCTCAAGTAAAATACATAGAGGTGCAAAGAGTGAACTCTACATGAGATGCGGATGACCCATTGGTAAGTCACTTAGCTAGCCTAAGACTAAAGCCTATTTTGAGAAGACGGGGCTTGGTATATGGCAGATTAGCTTTAGTACAAGTAAGAGATTGTTGGATGTATGTCCTAGAAGTCAATCTTGACTGATGCATATTATATTTTTAAGATATTTTTGTACTTTATGGGTATTTATATTATCATTCATATTTTATGTGTCCATAAATCATCCAAGGGATTAACAAAATGATGACACGTATTCTCAAAGAGTTGAAAATTTAAGACATGTGTCATTGATGGTTAATTCCTAAATTACTCATGATCATAGGATCATCATAAAAATGATGATTGATCTAGATAGATCAGTGCACGGATCGCTTCCTTCGGACAGATGGGTCTTGAATCTGCGATGTAGTGACACTGGAGCGAGAGTGCAGATGATTGTTAGAGAACAACTAGCACTGAGCATGACCAACACGAGAAGTCACATGGATGTCTGCTTACTCGTTAGTGACTTTCTCGATGCAGTAGTCATATGACTGGTCCTTTGACCTGCAATGCTACAGCTACTCGCAATAAAGCTGCTGGAGTTTGACTACACATAAACATGAGTCTCAATGAGCCTTTGTAGTGGATGTTGGCGACAGTTGGTCCACTATAGGAGTAAGATGTACATCTAAATGGGATCTATCGACCCTACCAGAAGAGAGCAATCCTATGGGATTTAAGAAGCTAAGTCCTTAAGTTTATGACTATAGTAGTGTGATTAATAGAAAAGAATTTTCATAGAAATCACATATAGACTCGAGCTGATTGAATCTATCATATGATCGATGATGAGGTTTGATGATTCATCCATAATCTATCATCTGATCGAAACTCACAATAGATGGACTGTATCATACATTAACTGCACCTAGAGGTTCATCATCTTTTATTCTGCTGGGTTGTCACTACATTCTGCTAGGTGTCATTGGTAGATTGTGAGACCCACGAGCATCATCTTGATGATCGATGATCTTTGGTGGGTAGAGTTAGAATTGTTCCAACTCATTGAAAAGAGTTTCAATTATATTATGATAGAGATCATAATATATCTCACTACCAGACAAAATAGAACCTATGGGGTCACACACAAAGAGACTTTTGACTGATCAGATAGTTAAATTACGATTATGAATCATGATAGGATTTGATTATCAATTTGATTGATGATTAATTTAATACAAAAGTTACATTAAGTAACTCGCTAAAGAGTTAGTGAGTTATAGGAGGATGAATTAGCAATTGGATTGCTAATTGGCTCAATTTGATTGAACTATGAGGCTTGTATCAAGTCTAATTAAATTAGATTTAATTTGACTTGATATAGATTTGATTTGATCAAACTTAATTAGGTTATGAGATAATTAAATAGCATGAGAGATTCATTCCTAATTGAATTAGGATTAAATTGAGTTTGACTTAAGTACCAAGAGAGAGTCCAAAAGGACTAGGACTCTTTCTCTAATTAGGTGACATCTAATCTAAATAGTTTGGACTCTAAATCAGATATAAATTTCTATTGATTTGAATTTAATCAATTTTTAATATGATTAAAATTGGTTAGGATTTTATTTGATTTAAAATAGCCATCTAAAGAAGAGTCCAATTTGGATTGAACTCCCTCCTTCCATGTGCCTTAAACCAAGTCCCATGCCCAACTAATTTGGATGCCATATATTCCATGCCTTCCTCTCCTTTTTAACATGTGAGAAGGATTCTTAAATCCCTTCTTTCATGAGGTATCTTGATGAAAATTATTAGTTGTGGGTGACATCAAAATTAGAAGAGTCCTAGCATCCTTGGACTCTTATTTCCTATCCAAACACCTTATCACTTCTCCTATTTATACGTGAGATTCTTTGAGGCGTGGATGACCAGATATGGATCAGGTTTTGACGCCAAAAGGGAGAGGTTTCATGCGTGAAAAATCCAAGGGAGAGAGAGGGACGGCATGAAGGCCATGGGCATGAGGTAAGTTGCTCCTATCCCTTCTTTCTTACGATAACCAAAGAATGGTTGTTAGGATATCTTCTCTGTCATCTTTTATTCATGTTTGGATATGGGTTTCTCCTCTTCTCTTTGTCCAAATGTTGGACAAAATTCTTATGTCTCTAGTGTAGAGATTTGGTGCATAGATTTAGGAAGAAAAGAGAAGAAAGAGTTCTTTTTATGATCTCTAGCGCAGAGATCAACATCCTCCTACTTCTTCTTCTTCTCTAAGAGTGTCTTGAGAGAAAAAAAATTTTCAACTATCGAGATGCGATCTCTGCGAGGAAGCTAGTATCCCGGTGAGATCAAAAAGTTTCTGATTAGATCAGAGTTTCGTGTGAATATCCGTAAAGATCAGACACTTATGCGGCTACAAGGAACCTTCGAAAGATATCCATGATCATCAGTTCATGGTGAAGATTGATCCGTGACAAAGTATGAATTTTATTTATTTATTTTTATTTAATTTTTGTATCTAAATTCTATCTTACATATGATGATCCTGTTTATGATTTTAAGATTTGATCTTATGCATGCTTAGATTAAATTAGATTTAATCTAAAATTTTAAATTTTGCTGCATACTCATTTTGAAAAATTTTACATGCATGAAATCATGAAACTCCAATAGCTAGTCCAAACATCTCTTTCTTGATCATCAATTTTATTAAATCTCTCAAGAAAATATTGTATCATATTATGTTCTTTTCAAAAATTTCAATAGCCAGTATCACAATCCGAACTATCCGAAAAGCCATCATTAAAAATATGTAGAAAGTAAAAGTAGTCATAGTGATAATCACATATCCATCAAAATCGGTCACGAGAAATCAAAATCATACAATGCAGAAGTAAATATATATGTAGGTGTTTGTTTGTAAGAATCCTTCTCTATTAGGGATTGACCTAAACATAATAATCGATAAACTCTTCGATCTATGAACTTGAAAATAAGTATTCTGCTTGATAGTTTTTTGTGCAAACAATTGTACCTTTATATGATCAGGATCAAATATAAAAATCATAGATGATTAGGAATGATGAAAAATTAGGATAAATGATCCTAACATCATAAGTCCAAGATCCCTCCTAGGATCAACCATTTGATCCGAGTTACTTAGGTATCTGGACCTTCCATTGATTCATAAGATTTTAAGAGAGAGAAATCCATGAGGAGAGAAAAAAAATTTAGAGAGAAAAAGTAGAGAGAGAAACTCATAGAGAAAGTGGAGAAAGAAAGTAGAGAGAGGAGAGAGAAGAGAGAGAAAACTCTTCCTTTTTTGTTCTTTTCTTTTCTTTTTTTCTTCTTTCTTCTTTTTCATGAAAACAAGTGAGTAGAAAGGAGAAACTTTGAGGCTAGCCATCCCTCACGGCGGTGCCCATGACCAGTGGTGACCTATCGGCACCGGCGATGATGGCTCCAGTCCTCGGCGACCATGGCAAAGTTGCATCCAATTATTGCAGCCAATCCATCTGAACGAAAAGAAGGAACAAAATAGGGGAAGACCGGACCCCTATGGAATTCGATGGCCGGCGACTTAATCCGGCTATCAAAAGCTCCCTAAAGTTTAGAAAATAGAAGAGGATAAAAGTTTGTTATCTCAACTCTAATGGTTGATTGATGGTTGTTCGTTAGAAATCATTCGATGGAAAGGATCCCCTAAACCCATAATTTCTTTAGCGATTGACTGAGGAGTTAGGCGGCGTTTTGAGGAAGATAGGATAGGAATTTATAGGCATGGATCCTAGGGCCTCGCTGGAGTTTGAATGGGCCTAGGATCCCTTTCCAGATCAGAGTCGAAGAGGACTCCTCCGAGAGGCCTCTTCCGCCTCACGTGCTTAATGCGTAAGGTTTCATTTTTTTTTTTTTTCTTTTGCTTTAAGATTCACATGGGGGAAATTTTTAAAAAAAAACTAGGTCGTTACATGTTCAAGCTTGAAACTTGCCATCTCAATTTGCAAAAGGTTGCTAAGGTTAGTGAGACTACACTAACACAATTTCTTGATAGTAGAACTAGTCACTTAATGGATGGGGGTAGTGTTTCAATGTTGCAGTACTAGCCATCCCTATTTCAAGGCCTAGGAGGCAACCCACCAGATTGATGCCACAAGATTTTGTCTGGCTAGTACATATCCTAAGTCCATATGCTAGGGGGGCAAACACAATGATGAATTTTACCACTGCTAGATCCTCTTTGATTTCTACCATTGTTCAATTTTATGTCTCATTGTTACTAGATTCTCCATAATCTTCAAGTCAACCAAGTTGAATGGTATCCATTTAGTTCGAAATTAGGCTGCTGGATGTCATGTTAGAGACATCCTATCATTCTCCTGATCATAGACTAATGAGATGTGAGGAGCATTGTTTACACCATATCCAGACTACTGATTGTGATCCAAGGGCTGATACACCAAGAAAAGTGAAGGCCAAACATGAAGGGTGCAGGCAAAATAAATGTGGCATGGACCCCAAGAAGCGAGAGCTGTCAGCTTAGGACAAGAAGGAAGGTAATTGGCATGCGCAATGGACCACATGGCACAGACCAACAAGCAATTACATCTATCTTACCACTACCTTGGATATAGGAGTAGTATAACTAGTCAAAATTTAGGAGGATGGAGGGAAAATAACTACCACACATGACAGTAGTGGTTCAAGTGGTGGAAATTTGCCAGGACAAATGTCCATGCTAAATGGTGACGTCTATTTTAGTAGTAGATAAGAATCATTTATAAATATTATTTTGTAATCCTAAAATAGAGATCTTTTGACGCATCATTGAATCCGGCTTATCTTTAAATTTTTTATCTTTACTATCTTACTTTTTACCAATAGAACTCTATCCTTACGAATAGCAATAATAGTGGATTACTTCAACTGTAGTCACAGCTATACCTTATTCTATACCATCCATCTTCTTTTAAATGGATATTGTGATGATAGTGAAAATTCTTGAAGATTAAAATATCTGGATCTATGCAACCATTATTTTCCTTTGATCATCTTTTTTCTATCTAGTTTGATGGTGATGGTATGCCCGTGCATATATGCCTAGCAATGAAATTTGTTACGAGTTTCCTAGCATGCTCGTATCTAAGAAGTGGGAAGCAAAGCCAACCAACAGGAAAAATCATCTCGAGCGCTCTTGCCACCACTATTATTTAGGAAAAATCATCTGTACCATCCATCTTTAAGTTAATATAAAGAATACTTATTAATTGGAAGAGTAAGTTTATGTTTAACTAGTAGTACTATATTTTTAGGATTATAGAAATCAATTTTTGGCTTTCACCCAAGTAATTGATATGATAAATTTTTAAGTAGCACGTCTGCATCTCGAATCCAGGTTATCAATAACAGCTCTCAAAAACTTGCTACTTCTACCAACTAGATCCGTTGACGCCAATCAATCTATAAAAGATATCAAGTCAAATTATATAGAGATGTTTAGAATTTATCTAATCATTAATTATTAAGTGCCAATTAATAAGACCAACAAATCTATGTATCGAATATGGATATGTAAATTGCTTCCTGTATATGTTGAAGGTGCTTGCTTGTGCCTCTGTTATAATACAAGATACCCGAAATTCGGATTAAGGTAATAAGTGATGGGTAGCATGATTTGCTTATTGATAGGCATAAGTAATTATGGATTTATTTGGCCTAGACTCCGTCGATGCATCGAGACGAATCTCATAACAATGCAACGCTTTTGGAGAACGGGGATGGGTGAGATTCTGGCTAAATGGAACCAAGGGCAAGTTTGAACTTAATTAGGTCCTTATACAAACACTAGTAAAATTTTATTTAGTCAAGTAAATTGTAGCAGAGAAATAATGAGAAATGGCTGGTGGATGAGATTTTAATGGGGCCTTGGAGAACCACAAGTCATGTAGTGACAATCTCCCAAAATCTCGTCCTCAAGTACTTAAAATATGAGATAAGATTTGACTCATGGCCGTGATGGTACATTGTATTGTGGTGGCATGGTGTCCACCACTTGTATTGCACAAGATCTCGTGTTCTTATCCCGGCCTCCTATGGCGGCATGCGATCGACCAGCCAGCAGAAGTTTAGCAGATGCAGAAGGTTCCGAAGGAGAAATTATTGTACGCCTCGTTTGACTTAGTCTACCGTATTTATTATAGGCTAAATCTATCTGATAATTTCTCCTTTTGAAAATCATACATGGGATATTGCATCCAACCAATTAGTATTGAAATTCTTTTAAGAAACTAGGACCTCCTTTGGGATTTTTATTGCATACACGCCGTGCACTATATGGTCGTGAACTAAAAACTGATGATCGTAATCGGTTGCATATGGTGTAGGCAATTAGACAACACATCACTTTGCTATCAAGAAACTTACGAAAGCGGACGGGGAATAGATGCAGGGCCAATAATTTGATGAAGATATAGGTTCTGCAATAGAAATCTATTGGATACCATATCCAATTCGATCTCATGAATGGGATGGATTCTATCCGATCTATTTAAACTCAGAGATGGGTATAATTTATAGATAAAATATACTTCACTCTGAACCAAATTTAATGCAACCTTAATTTGAATCCCTTCTTTCGATATTATAATTATTTTAAAATATTTATAAGATAGGTAACTTACATGATCCGATCCAACCCATCTTATCTATCCTATTTGACCCGGTCCAGGCCATCTACTTCATCTGACTCGATTTGAAGTGGTACGGGATGGATATGATATGAGTTTTTAATTATGGGATAGATATGGATTTTAGCGGATCCGTCTCACATTGTATATATTGCTATTCCTATCCACGGTCCGAGTTTATTTGGAAATTTCAAACTGAAGCTACCATTTTACCAAAAAAAAAAAAGCCTTTTCTTGCCAACCTTTACATCGGCTTCTACTTCTAAGACATCTCCCAAAAAAAAAATCCTCAGACAAGCAAGCAGAGAGAGAGAGGCGGCATGGCGGAGATTTTGGTTGTTTGTTTGATCAAAAAGTTAGCTTCCACCTTCACGTCGGCGGCAATGAGACGGGTGGTTTCCCGGGCCGCATCGTTGCGACAACTTGAGCAAAAAATTCGTGGAATCATGAGGAATCTGGAGTTGATGCGGGCCTTTCTAAGTTATGCCGACAAATACAGAGCCAACGACGAACTGATGGGCGTCTGGGTGAACCAAGTGAGGGAGATCGCTTACGACATCAACATCCTTGCCGATGAGTTCACCTATCTAACTTCTGGGCAAAGCCGGAGAACCCTCAAGAGCCACCTCTACAGTGCCTTCACCAGTCCACAGAACACCAAGGCCTTGCATCATCTCTTGAATGATCTAGAAAATATCAGGAAAGAGCTTGATCGACTTTTAGAAACTGAAGAAAAATACGGCTTTAGGATGACAGGAGGATCGCCTAGTTCGAACAAAAGCTTGCATCTCGCAGAATCAGCACATTTCATCCAGGAAGAGGAGATGGTGGGGTTCGATAAGCACACAGATCTGCTCATGAGATGGCTAATGGATGCGGAGTCCCAGCGCACCGTGATCTCCGTGTGGGGTATGGGAGGCGCTGGCAAGACCGCCCTGGTCACCACTGCGTACAGAGCCGAGATGGTCGTCAGCCACTTCGGCTGTCGTGCGTGGGTTTCTGTGTCTCAAAGTTACGACGCCCATGACCTGCTCAAAAGAATCATATTGGCACTGCACCCGGAGAGAGGGCAGGCCAATCATCCGCACAGGCTGGATTCTATTCCTTCCCGGGGACTCGTGGAGATACTCAAGTCACTTGTGCATCCTAGGAGGTACCTAATTGTCTTGGATGACGTGTGGCATAAAGAAGTTTGGGATGATGTTGGTAGTGCGTTGTTCGATAATGGTTGTGGGAGCAGAGTCGTCATTACCACACGGAACCAGGAAGTTGCTTCAGCGGCGGTTGATATCCGGGTTATGAAACTTGAGCCATTGCAAGAATACGATGCATGGACACTGTTCCGCAAGGAAGCATTTGGGAGAGATAACGATGGAAGCTGTCCTCCAGAACTGGAGGGTTTGGCTAGAAGAATAGTGGAGAAGTGTGATGGCTTGCCATTGGCTTTAGTGTCTATAGGAAGGCACATCTTACGGACCGAAGAGACAAAGATGGCATGGAAGAGCATTCTTGATGGTCCAGCATGGGGGAAGAGAGCGAACCTGGATCTCCTCAAGATCTCTACAAACTTAAACCGCAGCATCGATGGCCTACCGCATCAACTCAAGAACTGCTTCCTATATTGCAGCATATTTCCGAAAGGCCATGTCATCAAAAGAAAATCTTTGATCAGATTATGGGTGGCAGAAGGATTTGTACGGGAAGGTGCAGAGCGCACAGCAGAGGAGGCGGCAGAGCAGTGCCTCAACCAACTTGTTAGCCAATCTGTGCTCCAGGTGACAGAGAGGAATGAATTTGGAAGGGTGAGCCGCCTTCGAATGCATCTTCTTATGAGGGACCTGATTGTGGCTAGATCAAGAGAAGAGAATTTCCACCAGATCTATGACACTGTTGCAGGAGGGATGCTGCAAAATAGAGTTCAGAGTCTTTCAATAATTGGAAGCAGGGGTGATCACCAATTGAACGAAAAGATGCCCAAACTTCGATCTTTCCATGTCTTCTCATCAGTTTTGGCCCCTTCCCTGCTCTCCAACTTTAGGCTATTGACGGTTTTGAATCTATACCGAGCTCCTATTGAAAGACTACCAAGCGATGTCGTCGATCTCTTTAACCTGCGCTACTTGTGTATTCGGAAGACTAGAGTTAAAGAGCTTCCCGTTGCAATTGGTAAGTTGCGGAGCCTAGAATACTTGGATGCATGGCACACTCATGTGGAGAACTTGCCATGGGGAATAACAAGTCTGGAAAACTTGCAGCACCTTATGGCAAAAAAATTTGAAGGTAAAACTTCAAGATACACAGATAGCACGAGTGGGGTGCAAATTCTTGACAGAGTACAGAATTTGAAGCGCCTACAGACACTGAAAGCTGTTGTGGCAAACGAAGACATGATAAAAGGCCTGAGTAATTTGACACATTTGAGAAGATTAGAAATTGTAGAAGTAAGAAACATGCATTGTGTTAAGCTGGCTAAGTCCATACTGAAGATGAAACACCTTCGTCACTTGGTTGTTAAAAGAAAACACTGGCATGAGACATTGCAGTTGGGATCTCTAGAACCACCACCGCCCCTGCTTCAAAAGCTGAGTTTGTATGGTAAGCTGGAGGGGAGGGTGTTGCCTCATTGGGTTAATTCCCTCACAAACCTCACGCATCTAACACTGCAATCATCTGGGATTGGAAAAAATTCGCTTCGTTCGCTCTCCTTGTTGCCCAAGCTAGTATATCTTGTTCTTTTAGAAGTATATGATGAGCAGAAATTGGATTTTGATGCAGGATGGTTCCATGAGCTCAGATTACTCCGGTTACAGGACATGGGCCATCTCAGGAGCATTGAAATAAAGCAGGGAGCACTGGTAAACTTACATGAGCTATTTTTGGTGAGATGCCGAGAGTTGAAGATGGTGCCCACTGGCATCGAAACCCTCATACATCTCCAAAAGTTGGTGCTTGATGGCATGCCAAATGAATTAGTGGAGAAGCTGCATGTAGGGGGAGAGACTGAGGAGGATCGCTTAAAGGTTCTGCATATCCCCATTATCATGAACTGGGTTAGAAGTGGGGACAGATGGATTGAACAAAGGCTTTCCTGATGGTGAACATATCCTCAGTATGCTTGGAAGAACATGTCAGGGATCATGGGCTGATGTCACGGCTTAATGGTCCAACATGCATGAAGTTTGAATATTTCCTCTAAGGAAGGGTGATCTGAGACAGATGAGGTGCGTTCTAGTCTCCTTCCAATACTTTCACATCCTAGTGAATATTTCATGATATTTTGGGTGAAGGGGAGGTTTGAGAGGAAATAGTTCAGAATAATATGATAAAAGTTGATATACTTTTTTCTTTTTTGAGGATAATAAAAGTTGATATACTAGCATATGTTAATCTTTTTAAATGTGTATAGCTGTAAGAGTTTAAAGAATAAATATCTGTAGATTCTCATGATGATATACTTGCATAGATACATTAATCTTTTTAAATGTGTATGACTATAAGAGTTTAAAGGACAAGTATCTGCAGATTCTCATGAAGATAAAAGTTGATGTGTTTGTAAATTCTTCCCCTGTTTTTCCTTAATAAAATCTGTGTGGCTACTTGCCTCCCTCGCCACCCAAAAAACAAAAAAGTGTTGTCTGTAGATTCCGATGTTCTTTCTTCTTGCCTAGATTCTGCTAAATACTTGCACCTTGTGATGTTGGGTGCAGTTGTTGAGCTTGCTGAATTGAAGGGTACTTGTTTGAAATCGTGTCAAGCAGAACATCTCATCGTTCTGCAGTGATAGTTCATAATGCTTCAATCTGTATCTTAGTTACAGCTGAAAAAGGAACGAGACATTTTTATGCAATAAACCGTTGTATAATTGATATTGTAATATTATTTATATTCAATTCTGCATTAAATAACTTAACCTCTTCTCTTTTTCCTAATTTCCTGAGTTGTCCGAATATGTTATTCTGTTACACGGTTGGAGGTGATGATTAGAACAAGTGTGCTGATATGTCACAACAATCTACTTTCAAAACATTACCAACTTTTGTAACAATATATAGCTACCATTATGACTACATCTGACTTCATCTTGGTGATAAGGTTTTATTATTATTTTGGCATTAATATTCAAAGGTATACTATAATAACGTTCCCCTTTAATTTTGTAACTTGTTATCACAACTAATCAAGGTTTCTACAGTAGTGAAACTTTTTATTCCAAAAATATGCAAATTCTGGGCTACATAATGGTGTGCCATAATTACTGAATGGTATCCTTTTTCTATTTTTCAATTTGGTGATGGATGGTCCGTGGCATGAATGTATGGAACCAAGGGAAGGTTAAATCTTTTGTTGATACAATTATCTCCGAAATACTTTTGTTATCGTGATATCTTTTCTTTTTTTTTTGAGTTTTTTTTTTAAGTAGAAGGGCGATAAGAATACTACCCGACCTTTACTGCAAATTGAGTAGGGTTTCACTAGAGCAGTTAAAAAGAACTTTTGAGTTACAGAAGTGTACCAACAACAAGCTTGTAGCTGACAAAGAAGACATGCTGTAGAACCATTGGAGACGTAAAGCAGAGCACTAGAAATGAAAGCGGCGGGGTAACTGGTGGTCCTGTATAACACAGATTGCAGCAACTTGGCCAACAAGGATAGGAGACCAAAGTAGAGACCAGTTGAGCGGAGGAAAAACTTTGAATTCCTGCATTCTAAAGGATGATCCTCAACTGAATACAAAGTCTACCATGTGTTGCAAGATTACCTGTTAATTAGTGTAAAATCCAAAATAACAACAAACAATCATATATAGGAAATAAAACACAATATTTACATGATTCAGCCTTTGACCGACATCCATGCGCAAAGATGAGGAGAAGTTACATTATATCAGAAAATAAAGTACAAAAAGAATGAGCAAATAACCTTTACAGTGTATGGTGGCTAAAATAATAAAAGTTGCGATAATAATATATAGCCATCCATTCTAAAACAACGAGAAAAGATCAAAACGCCCAAACAAGCCAACTAGAGTCCAGAAAATGGGTCGGATCCATACCAGGGGGGTTGCGCATCCTCTACCGACATGGACCTCATCTAAAATCTTCTCAGAACACCTTCTCAAAATAGTCAGATCGGGTGATAAACCTGGTCATACCAAAATTCAAGAAACACTCAACACCATGTTCAATCTCCTATTCAAACATTGGAAAGCATAGTAGCCAAACTCCTCATTTTCTGCCGCACTGCCATGTTCAATTAGCAGTTTTTTACTATCAAGCATCGACCAGTTACTGAATAGATTGAGACCCTCTGAGACTATTAAAGTAACAGACTTCTGCTTGTTCAAAAAAAAAAATCATTAATTCCTCTCTTTCCATGTGGCCCAATTCATGGCAGTCACAAGAATTAGCACTAAACAATGAGCAAGCTTTGGAATGTTTCTTTTGGTCCAGTCCAGACATAGCTCTTCAACTGATTTAAAGGATGGCAAAACTCCCATAAGCAGGTACAATGATTTACAGATAGAACTAGAGAATTTGCAATCGACAAAAAGATGATCTAGAGACTCAGTTGCATGCTGCCAAAACACAGAGCCTCCCAGGTTTTTCTGAAACTTTCTATCAATTATCATTCAGCTTGTTCTTCGAAAACAGTCACGTAAAGCCTTTAATTTTAAGGGGCACACAGACTCCAAAGGGTATTCGCAAATCAGCATTTAATTCCCCTTGAGTTGATGAAAGGATACAGAGAAGCCAAGGAAAATTTAGCATTGTTGCTGCCTTTCCAAATGACCCTGTCCTCTTCAGAATTGAGATAGACTAAGTCGAGCAAGAGGAAAAGGTGCTGAAACTGTTTCCGGGTCTTCTGTTAGTCTGAGGAGGAGTTCTAATTTTCCAAGAGAAATTCCTAGCATCAAAGAAGTCGGCAAGCGACCCGTTCTTCTTGCGGCTCAAAGAGTCAAGAGAGGGAAAAACATATTGGAGCCGCACAGAACATGTCAAAATTTCAACAATCATGCAACACACCATTCCCCGAAGGCGTTGGTATGACGAGATGTTGAAGTATTTTTTTTGTATCTCTTGAATTGCTTCTTTTCTTGCTACCTATTTTTCCTTTCTGGTGCAGTTCTTGTGCTTGATGAATTAAAAATAGGATGAAAGTGATATGGATATTATCCGTCCGAATCTGTTTTGGTATTCGATCAATCCAAATATAGATAAAAATTTCAGAATCCGACTAACATCCGTATTCATATTCATATCCATCAAAGAAAAATAGATATAGATATGATAAACAACTATCCGATCCATATCCGAATATCCGAATCTACATGTAATCCTATATAATTTTATATATCACTTATTAATTTTTTTAAAAAAATATACAACATATAAACATATTATTAACTTGATTTATCATATATTTAGTAATATCATTGATTTTGTAGTTATAAAATTTAATTATCCAAATTATATTCGTAATTATATCCATACTTTCAGTATCCGAATTGTATCCATATCCATTGAAAATAAATATAAATATAAATTTTTTCATCCTAATAATATCTGTATCCATATTTATATTCATCAGATAAAATAAATATGGATACGGATGTGCTAGTATCCGATCTGATTTTAGTGCTAATTAAAAAAAAAATTTGTTTCTAGTCAAGCTAATCAGGATGTCTTATTTTTCCATTCAGGTGCAGTTCTTGACCTGCATACGAGCAGCCCGAGTTCAGCTTGATAACAGCTCAGTTTGAGCTCAGTTCACTTCAAAGCTAGCTGAGTTCAAACAAAGTTCAGACCTTGGCTATAAACAAGCCAAACTTGAATGCTAACATTTATAAAAGCATATAAAGACTCGGCTCAGCTTTGTGAGAAGCTCTACTGAGACCATATTCAAGGAAAGATGGAACAGTATCACTTTCAGCCCAAGATAAAGCTGAGCTTGAGCAGCTCTTTTGTAAAATAAGCCATTGGAGCAAATCGCTAGTCAACTTGGCTCATTCTATTTGTAACTCTAGCTGTTACAGTGGTTATCGTGACAGCCTCGGATCAACGCTATATCACAAGGAATCTCAAGTTCTCAGATCATCAAAATGACTGCTGACCATCGTATGAGCTGAGGAGCCCATCTCCATACTGAGCTGAGGCACCCTCGAGGTCTAACTTGTATATTAGCTACTCAATCGACTTATCTCCTCAACGTGCACAATAGTTGTCTATCCCGAATAGATAAGATTTGCTACAATTGCCTCTCCTGATCTCACAGGAGCAATTAAGGACTGAATTATCTCACTCAGTTTGGAATATCCAACGATCCGGTAATCTTGGGATCATCCAATCTCACAGCTAACAATCCAGCTGTCCGATATTCTTCTATATAAACAATCAGAGCTCCGAGGATCCAAGTAAGTTCAATCAAATCCCTCTCAGAAAATCTATTGCTGCTCCTTTGTTCTCTACTTTTCTGAGTTGGACCTCGGAGGGTCCTTATCGAAGCCACAATCTCTAATTTGGGGACTTGTTTTGTAGGTCGCTCCAGCACCATCACCTCCATAAGAGGATCAGGTGTCCGTCTTCCGATCCCGATCGATTTCAGCAACAACAGATAGAGGAAGGATCTACATTCGCATTCATAGCTCAAAGACAGACATCTTCTCAGCTTTCTAATGTCGTCGCTTCTCGACAGGCGGCCAGCCAAGCTGACAATCAAGTTCAACCATTGGCGTCGAAAATCTCTCCACCAGTTCAACCGATCGTCTCTCCATCGGTTCAACCGGCCCAACCGACTTTGGTCACGATCGACCAATTCGATCAACTTTTCAGTAAGTTCAACATCTGATGACTATGATCCAAGCAGTCCAGACTTTTCTCATGCCCTTCCAAGTGGTGCCACAGCCTCCTCAGGTTATCCCTGCACCCTCTACAGCAATGCATCATATAATTTCCTCGATGGTGCCATTTGTACCTTTCATAATGGTGCCTCTATAGAATCCTATTCTGACTGCAGTTCCATAGCCACCACCTCAACCAGAACCGCAGGCACCTTCTCGAAGTCCGAAGTGTTGGGAAATGTATCCCAAAAAGCCAATCGTCAAGCTGTTGATGGTTGAGCAACCAAGTATTGTAATTGATTTGTTAATAAATAAAATATATTTGGTATTTTCATTATAAACTTTCATCTTCAAATGAACTCCGTTGTTATGATGAAGTCCTTAGGACTATTTAGATTCGATAAAGAGAGGATTTATCGATTAGTCCTTAAAATAGTTCACGACCAAATAATAGGATGTTAATAAGGACGACAGCTTCTATCGAGCATAGGTCGCTGTGGCCATATGGGTTGGTTGTCCTCTTAACCAAAGAGTATGGAGACACTGATATGGCATACAGATAAGATATACTGGTACATCATCATTGAACGTGACAACTCCAGAGTATTCTGCTGTCGAGAATATCTCTGATGGGATATAGGTATAAGTGTCCCTTAGACCTGAGATCGCCTCAGTGACTTACAAACAACTCACTGTGCTTTAGTACTGGACTAACTGAATTTCTAATTCAGGAATGGAAGGCTTCTGGACACAGTCAAGTACTTACGAAGTCAGAGTGTGATCGAGATGGGATTGACCACTCCAAGAGTTGGAGAAGAATGAGTCGCTGTATTTCAATTTAGCAAAATCTTGACCAGGATAATCCATCAGATGGATTTGATATTTTGAAATACAATGTGGACAACCTGATCAGAGTTGACAGTTGAACTCTGGGGTGTCCTATGATCATTTTCGTCAAGGGGATAAATTATATAAAACTATATCCGCATGGGTTCTAAGGATGTTGTTCTACACATTCGACCTATCCGGTCGTCGGGTACCATTGCTAGATGGTCACTTCGATTGATACAAAAATTTATTTCTGTGCTATCGGCTTAGGTTCGGACCTATGAGGTCACACACATTAGAGTTCATGATCCGATCGGATGGTTGATCAACGATTAAGAATCATTCTAGGGTTAAATGATCAATACGATTGACAGTTAACCCAGTGCAAGTGTTGCAGGAGGATCGATTAGCAATTCGATTGCTAATTGACTTAATTTGATTAAGCCAATGGGTGAGATTAAGTCTAATTAAATATAATTTAATTAGATTTAGTTTGGACTTGATTGGATCAAGTCCAATTGGTTTATTGGATAAGCCAAGTGCAAGAAAAAACTAGTCCTAGTTCAACTAGGACTTGGGTCAATCTAATTTCTAATTTGATTAAAAATTAAATCAGATTTAAATCTAATTTAATCTAATTAAATTAAATTTTTAATTGGATTAAGACCTATTTTAATTGAGTTGATCTAATTTTGGTTTGATTTGATTTGAGAAATCAAATTAAAACAAGTCATAAGATAGAATCCTAGTAAGACTAGGATTCCACCTTGCACCACATAAGCCTTCCCCACGCCCTCTCTCTCATTCAATGCCAATCTCCTCTTATTTTGTGCGACAAAACCCTCTCCCAGGTCTCTCCCACATTCACAAAAGGTTTCCTCTCTTCTTTCTTACATGGAAGGTGGTTTGGATCAAATCAAAGAGGAATAAGTTTGGATTTCGAATTCTATGAGATAGAGTTTTAGAAATCCAAAACTCTTTCAATTTTGCACTGAATTTATCCAATTTTTTTGAAATTTTTTGGGTTTTAGGATACACATTGTGCACCCTTTGCTGGTGATCCATACATGAAAATAAGGAAAGGTGCTCAAGAGTTGGGTGCCTCTTATCTTGCCATGTTTGGATAAGCCTTGACTAGGTATTTGACCTAGACAAGGACTCTATCATATCTCTCTGTATAAAATGAGTTTCTTCATGAAATTTTTGAAGAAGATAGAGATTTGAGAGACCTTTGGGCCATTCAAAATCAAAGAGAAAAACCTTTGGGTCGTGGAGATATAATAGACACAAGATAGGGTGTCTAGAGAGAGAAACGAGAAGAAGAAGAGGGTCTTCTTCTAGGGTTGTTTGTTTTCATATCTTTCCTCCCTCCATCTTGAGTTTCCTGAGAGCGTCTCAGATCTAAAACTCTTCCTCCTACTTTCCATCTTTGGAAGAGTTCAAATCAAGAAGGAGGCACCTGATCAACCATCAAAGAAGAATCAGCGCAGTACTAGCATACTGTGCTGATTTCCTGAAGCAGGACTTCTGATCGAGATTCGTAGGCTCGTGTGGACGACTCCTAGAGGCCGGATGCATGTGCGGCTTGCAACATCATCCTCAATCCCAGATCAGCGAGGTTAGAACATCTAACTTGCAAGGTAATAAATCTGATCTATTGTTTAATACATACATTAGATGTAGTATAAAAATATGTTGATATGATCAACATGTAGTTCATGCTGTATATATATATTTTAATTTCTGATTTAATGCTATGCAATAATCATGTAATAAGATTTTAGATCTAAAAATTTTTGATTTTAAAAAATAAATTTTGATTTATTTTAGTCTTCCGCTGTATGATCTTGAAAAAGTTTCAAGATCTAACCCTGAAACCCTAGATCTGGTTCCTACAATTGGTATCAGAGCCTAGGTTCTTTATTACATGATTATTTATACATGCTTAGATTATTTTTTAGATTAGATCTAATTTATAATCTAATTATTAAATCTGAAATTAAAATTTTAGATCAATCACGAACTGCAAGGTTGTCCTGCTGTAAGGTTTACCCCTTACAGTGCAAAGGTTGTCCTAGTTTGTGTAGATCTATCTTTAATCATAAATTTGTTAGATATGATCTAGATTAAATTTATAATTTATTAGATTTAAAAGGTATTTAAATCTGAAATAAAATCTTTTTGTTAATAATTTTTGTGCAAAGAAATTGTTTAAAGTTGAAATTGTTTTAATTACATGAACCTATTTAGATTAGATCTAAAGTAGTTTCATGTTTATTTCACTTATATCTTGATTATGAATCAAACATGCAATATGGTTGGTAGAATCATATTGTAAAATTATTTTACAAATATGAAAATTATTTTTTTAAAAGCCGAACCCAACCCTCAGTCCAAAACTAATTATGAATTAAGAAGTTGTTTGATTAGGTTCTAGGATTGTGAATTGAAGAACCTAAGACACAAACCATAACACATTGGGTTAATGGGTTAGTGGGAATTAGGTCCATTAATTGGGTTAGACCTATGGTTAGATTAAAGATGGACTTAATTAGAGAATTGACTAAATCTAATCAATTGTTGTCTTAGATTAGGTCAAGGATTCTCTAGATCAATTACAATAGTTGTAGTTGGTCAAGTCCATGTCTTTAACGAGAATCAAATGGACTTGATTCTTGGCTAAGCAGTCTAGCATGAATTGTTAGGTTGATCTAATCGAAACTAATTAAACCAGTTGGTGTCTAAGGTAAACCAGACCGGTGGTTTTTAATTGGGAGCCCGCTTACCTAACCATTTCTGATGGTGTCTAAGGCAAGCTTTGGCAGACCCTCCCACTGATCGAACTTACCTGGCCTCTTGGTGAAATTATATTTTGATCGGATCACTTGACTATTCGAGCTGACCCATATCAGCTAGGTAAATCAGTGTGACTGAATTAGGTGCTCATAGACCAGCCCTTTTAATGGTCTCCCTTAAGCTGACTTGGTGAAGCCAGTGGGAGGATCATGATAAGCTGGTTCATCTGACCTCATCCTCTAAATTATTTAAATCCTCTAAAATTATTAGGTCCTTAAAATGATAAAGTTATGGAGATAACTGAGTCATAGCCTCCCATTAAGGTATTTGATAATGAGTCCATTAACTCAATAATCATTGCAGACCCAAAGGCCTGGTGCTTATTGACTAATGGAATTATCACTCATCATATGACGACTTAGAAGTGTCTCTCTAATGGTGGTTAGGTGAGCCAACCAAAGTTGGGCTTAATCATTCGTTGGTTAGATACACCAAGTATGATCATGTTAATGGTTGGACCTAACCGGATCCTTACAGTGGAGGCCAAAGCCTACTGATTAGGTTTCTGGGGCAAAATTAAAATTACTAAAAATTATTTAGAGAAACAATTGGTTATGAACCTACCCTTAGATGTACATGGGTTGGCCAACCAAAGTTGGGCTTGTGTGCAGTCTAAGTGGATTCTAGCACCCACTAAAGAATTAGGGTAATTCCTCGAATTGAAGGTAGAGGCTACCAATTCAAATAAAATAGTGGGAGAAACCTTTTGATTAAAGTCCAAATCTTTAGGTTTAATGAATCAATTACTAATTAGGTTATGGTTCTCCTTTGTGCAAATATGGCCACTTCCCTATCGCTCCGATCATTGTTGGACAATGATAAGTTGGTGCGACCCAACTTCGGTAGGTAGTACCGAAAGTTGAAGATAGTCCTGGAGCATGAACGGATCCTATATGTGATAATGGATCTTGCACCTGAGGAGCCAGCTGCCAATGTACGTGGAACAGTCAGAGACACTGACCAGAAGTGGCTCAGTGATCGGACCACGGTGCGCTGTATCATGCTGGCTACCATGAGCGACGAGTTCAGTTGCAGATTCGAGATGGCTCAGCCAAAAGACATGCTTCAAGTGTTGGAGGATGCCTTTGACACACCCGATGACGTAGAGAGGCACAAGACTAGTTGTGCCATCTTCAACACCAAAATGCGGGATGGTGCTCTATCACTGATCATGTATTGTACATGATCGAGCTGATGGAACGATTGATCAAGCTCGGCTTTTCCTTGCATGAGTAGCTTGGGAAAGATACAATACTGAACTCGCTGCCCAAGTCTTATCTCCCATTCCTCACTCATTATAGAATGACAAAGCCTGAAGTAAACTACCACGGTTATTGGGGTTGCTTCAGAACTTTGAGAAGGATCACCAACTCCTCAAGGAGTCGGTGAACTTAGTGGGAGGTTCGTCTTCTAGTTCTCGACCCTTTAAGAAAGGGAAGAAGAACAAGAAGAAGAAAGTGAAGAAGGTGCAAGTTCAGGCTGGGACATCAGTGCAGAGCCAGACCAAAAAGATCAAGCCTGATAAGAGTCTATTCTACTGGCAAGTACCCTAGATTAGATAGTGTGTCAGATATCTACTTATAGCACTGTAGGCTAGGTCATGTAAACAAGAACAGAATAAACAAGTTGACTCAAGAGGAAATCTTCGAAGTCAGTGATTGTGAATCACTTCCAACCTGTGAGTCCTGTCTTCTTGATAAAATGATCAAGTCACCTTTTACTGAAAAAGGTGAGAGAGCTACTGAGCTCTTGGGCCTAGTACATACTGATGTATGTGGGCCCATGAGCACCAGTGCTAAAGGTGGATATTTCTACTTCATAACTTTCACGGATGACCTATCCCGATATGGATATGTCTATCTGATGAAACATAAGTCGGATTCATTTGAAATATTCAAATGATTCCCGAAGTGAAGTAGAAAAATAAACTGGGAAGAGTATTAAAACTCTTCGATTTGATCGAGGAGGAGAATACCTTTCTAGCGAGTTTCTCACATATCTAGGAGAGAATGGGATTCTCTCCCAATGGACTCCTCCAGGAATACCACAGCATAATGGTGTGTCTGAAAGAAGGAATCAGACTCTGTTAGACATGGTCCGATCCATGATGGTTTTGCTAGCTTGTCGATATCCTTCTGGGGATATGCACTCGAATCGGCCTGTTATCTATTAAATAGGGTTCCAAGTAAGTCTGTAATTAAGACTCCATATGAGATATGAACAGGACGTAAGCCAGCACTTTCACACCTTAGGATCTGGGGGTGTCCGGCCTATGTCAAACGATTAGTCACAGACAAACTTGAATCTAGATCTGACAAATGCTCATTCATAGGGTACCCCAAAGAGACAAAAGAATATTTTTTCTACCATGCTGATGAACAAAAGGTGTTCGTCAGCCTTAAGACAATTTTTTTAGAAAAAGAATTCCTTGGTGAAGGAACCATTGCCTCTAAGGTTGAACTTGATGAAGTTCAACAGGTAGAAGGACCGACATCAATAGCTGAACCTAAGTCGGATATGATTAGATCAGATTCGAAGCCGAATGTACCTGCACCATTAAGACGATCTGGTAGAGTATCGCGTCAGCTGGACAGATACTATGGTTTCTTAGTCCGGGATGGTAATCCCATCAAACTTGATGAGAATAATGAGAATCCGATCACCTATATGGATGTAATGCAGAGACCTGATTTCGAGAAATGGTTGAAGCCATGAAATCCGAAATGGAGTCCATGAAGGTCAACGATGTATGGACATTGGTTGACCCACCTGAAGGGGTTAAACCCATTGGGTGTAAATGGGTCTTCAAAAGGAAAAGGGGCGCAGACGAAAAGGTGGAGACCTATAAAGCCCGTCTGGTCGCCATGGGATATCGTCAACGTTATGGTATTGACTATGACGAGATATTTTTCTGTGGCAATGCTCAAATCCATTCAGATAATGCTTGCAATAGCTGCCCATCTGGATTATGAGATCTGGCAGATGGATGTAAAGATAGCTTTCCTGAATGGAGAGCTGATCGAAGAGGTGTATATGATACAACCTGAGGGGTTTACATTCACAGATGAGTCCAAGGTGTGCAAGCTTCAGAGATCCATTTATGGATTGAAGCAAGCTTCTCGGAGTTGGAATATGCACTTTTGATAAGGTGATCAAAACGTATGGCTTCATTAAGAATGGAGAAGAGCCCTGCATCTATAAATGGGCAAATGTCCAGTTGTGGTATTCCTTGTCTTATACGTGGATGACATTCTCTTAATCGGGAATGACATCCCCGCACTACAGGGAATAAAAGTTTGGTTGTCATAACAGTTCTCCATGAAGGACTTGGGTGAAGCATCCTACATCCTAGGGATGAAGATCTATAGGGATAGATCTAAAAGGATGCTTGGGTTATCCCAGTCCATGTACATAGACACTGTGCTGAAGAGGTTCAGCATGGAGAATTTCAAGAAGAGCTATCTACCGATAGGCCATGAAATTTCTATCTCTAAGAAGGATTATCCGACAACTCCTGAAGAGAGAGAGTATATGAGTAGAGTCCCATATGCTTCAGCCGTGGGATCTATCATGTACGCCATGACATGTACAAGACCAGATGTGGCATACTCACTAGGAGTAGTGAGTAGATACCAATCTGATCCTGGAGAAAATTATTGAAAAGTGGTTAAAGCCATCCTTAAGTATTTGAGAAATACTAAGGACCAATGGTTGGTTTATGGTGAGTCAGATCTGAAACTTGTGGGGTTCACAGACTCAAGCTTTCAATCTGACCATGATGATAGCAGGAGCGTGTCAGGTTATATCTTTACTCTGAATGGTGGAGCCATCTGCTGGAAGAGTTTCAAGCAGCATACTGTGGCCGACTCTGTTTGTGAAGCAAAGTACATCGCAGCATCGGATGCCGTGAAGGAAGCTGTGTGACTGAGAAAATTCATCAACGAGCTCAGAGTAGCACCCTCCCTCGATGGTCCAGTCCTGCTTTACGGTGACAGCACTGGTGCCATAGCTCAGGCGAAGGAACCTAAAGCACATCAGTGGACGAAGCACATCCTACGCCGCTTCCACCTGGTCTGGGAGATCGTAGATCGAGGTGACGTCGACCTTCAGAAGATTGACGGAAAAGAGAACCTGGCCGACCTCTCACTAAAGCCCTGATGATAAAAGAGTTCGACAACCACAAGTTGAAGATGGGTATTAGATACTGTACCGAGTGGCTTTAGAACAAGTGGAATTGTTGGAAAATTGTCCCAAAAAGCCAATCGTCAAGCTGTTTGACGGTTGAAAACCAAGTATTGTAATTGATTTGTTAATAAATAAAATATATTTAGCATTTTCATCATAAACTTCATCTTCAAATGAACTCCATTGTTATGATGAAGTCCTTAGAACTATTTAGATTCGATAAAGAGAGAATTTATGATTAGTCCTTAAAACAGTTCACGATCAAATGATAGGCTGTTAATAAGGATGACAGCTTCTATCGAGCATTAGGTTGCTGTAGGCCATATGGATTGGTTGTCCTCTTAACCAAGAGTGTGGAGACACTGGTATGGCATACAGGTGAGATGTAAGGTACATCATCATGGAACGTG
>NC_025993.2:142926025-142976899 GCF_000442705.2 Elaeis guineensis
ATCAAAATATTTTTTATTAATTCATAATTCATGTACATATACAAATAATGAGCACAACCGTCAACAGGCTGACGATTGGCTTTGGGACACTATTCCCAACAATCTCCACTTGACCTAAAGCCAATCGATGCAGTATCTAATATCCATCTTCGACTTGTAGTCGTCAAACTCCTTCACCGCAATAGCTTTAGTGAATGGGTCGGTTAGGTTCTCCTTCTCGTCGATCTTCTGAAGGTCGATGATAGCCAAATCTTTATTCCCTGTAATGTAGGATATCATTCTCGATTAAGAGAATGTCATCCACATACAATACAAAGAAATACTACTACTGGACCATTAGCCCACTTATAAATACAGGACTCTTCTCCATCTTAACGAAGCTATACGTCTTGATCGTCCTATCAAAACGTATGTTCCAACTCCGTGATGCCTGCTTAAGTCCATAAATGGACCTCTGTAGTCTGCACACCTTAGACTCATCTGTGGATGTGAATCCTTCAGGTTGTATCATATACACCTCTTCATCCAGCTCTCCATTTAGGAAAGCTGTCTTCACATCCATCTGCCAGATTTCATAGTCCAGATGCAGCAACTATCGCAAGTATAATCCGAATGATTTGAGCATTGCCACAGGAGAAAATTATCCGTCATAGTCTATACCATAATGTTGACGATATCCCTTGGCAACCAGACGGCTTTATAGGTTTCCACCTTCGTCTGCGCCCCTCTTCCTCTTGAAGACCCACTTACTATTAAGATTTGATATCTTGAGATTCAATCCACATTGAGCCACAACGAGGTTCGCGATAAAAAATGGAGTCCAACGAGACCAAGATCACCTAAACGAACCTCGATGGAGGAGATACGAGCTTTTGAAGTCGTTACTGACCCGAGGCGGCGGAGGACCATCGGCGGCCAGCAGCAGAACCGTCGTAGCCAGCGCGGGCATCAGCGTGAGGCCGCAGGCGTGGTGCACGGGACTGCCGACCCAGGCCCGCACGGGATGCACGCCCAGCGGGCGGGCGCCCAGGCGGGCGCCGGCCCAGGGCACGCGCGCCAAGCCGCGCGCCCGCGGGAGCGGGCCGGCCCAGACCCAAGCGACCTGTTGGCCCTTTGCCCCCAGTCCACCACGTGGATCGGGCGGTCCACGGCTGGGGCCTGTGGACCGCGCGGGCCGCGTTTCCCACGTATTTCGCACAGGTCCACGACTATTTCGTAGACCGGTCACGATCGGAGGGCATGGGTTGATCTGTTTCTTGATCCGAGGTTCAGACACTTGATTGGGTTGATTAAGGACTCCTAAACCTAATCTAATTAGGTTTAAACCTCTGTTTAACCCTTTAAAAGGGCCCTGTGACGAACAGTGAAGGGGTGGATCGGTTTTTCGCACCGTACGCGTCGTACGAGAACCCGAGAGGAGAGAGAGAGGTAGTAGTGCTGAGAGAGAAGGAGCAGGTGGCTCCTGGACAGCAGTCGCCAGGTACTTCAGGGGTTTAGGAGGTCTTCCAAGAGAGAGAGAGCTTTTGTGAGGGAAACTTCTAGTGAGAGAGAATTGGGTGTACAAGGGTTGAGGGTGAGGTCTTCTCTTGTAAAATTTTTTTTTATAGTGAAGTTTGCATGTCCCGTGGAGGCGAGCCCTTTTGTAGCTGATCCACGTATTTTGATTGTTTTTCCTTTTATTTTGTTTCTTCTTTCTTTTTGCTACATCGTGTGGTACTGAAAGGATCTGGAGAGGTGGTTCCTGGCCAGACATCCACCCAACAAGTGGTATCAGAGCAAGGTGGTTCAAGTATGCAGATTGCAGTGGTGGTGAGTAAGACTGAAGATGAAGAAGATAGGAACAATTAAGATGGAGATCAACCAAGTTCGATGGTAAGAGCAATTTCTCCTTGTGGCAAGCAAGGGTGAAGGACGTGCTCATCCAACAGGGTTGATCGATGCTCTCTTGTGCGATGAGAAGCCGACCACCATGGAGGTACAGGATTGGAAACGGCTACAGATGCAGGCAGTGAGTACCATCTGCATGTACCTAACGGTGAGTGGTGATCCATGTGCTGAGTGAGACTTCCCGACGGTGCTGTGGTCGAAGTTCGAGGAGTTGTACATGGTGAAGTCTCTCACCAACACTCTTTTCCTCTGGAGGCAGTTCTACCAACTGTGGATGACTGAGGGACAGAGTGTGCAGGAGCATCTCAGCCACTTCAAGAAGATCCTCACCGACCTCCTCAGCGTTGGTGAGAATGTTGAGGAGAAGACCAGAGCACTGGTTTTGCTGACGTCACTTTCCCCTTCGTACGAGTCCTTGATGACTGCTCTTCTAGTGGGGAAGAGCACCATCAAGATGGATGAGGTCACCGCGGTGATACTCCAGAACGAGGTTCTCAGGAGGGAGAATCCAGCTTCGAGCTCAGGCGTCGGTAGCTCAGCTTTGGTGGCTTCTGGAAGAGCAGGAGGTGGTAGACGGAGCGACAGGAGATCGCAATGAGGGCGGTCTAAGTCCAGGAGGGACTTGAGCAAAACCAGGTGTTACCGGTGTGAGGAGTTGAGGCATCTAGCCAGAGATTGCCCTCAACTCAAAAATTGGACGGTGGCTGCTGTTGTGACGGCCGGCAGCAATTCAGATGGAGATGTCCTGGAGATATCTGATGAGGTATCTACTTTTTTTCAGTAGTGGATATTAGATTCTGCATGCCCCTATCATGTATGTTGCAATGAGGAGCAGTTTGAGTCCCTAGAGAACAGTGAGGGCACTGTATATCTACCAGATGGATCGAGCTGTGCGATCAGAGGCATTGAGACGGTCAGCTGGAGGACACATGACGGTGCAGTGAGGAGATTGGGGGAGGTCCGATACATATCCGATTTCAAGCAGAATCTTATCTCACTTAGCAGAATAGATTCGAGAGGCTACAGGATGGTAGCTGGTGGAGGAATCCTGAGGGTGTTACACGGCGATAGGATTATGCTGGAGGGGAAGAAGGAGAGCAGAGGATATTATTACCTGACAGGAGCCCAGTGCGAGGTGGAGCTTCGGGAGCCAGGTGGAGCCCAGAGCAAGGTGGAACTCCAGGAGGCAGATCGGGCACGAGACAGGAGACTCGGGAGGATGAGAGGTGACGTCGCAAGGTAAGATTCCTATTGCCGCAGGATGATGCCCCGAGTAGGTCTCAGGTCAGGAGGAGCACAGCATATGATGGAGATGGATCGAGTAGCCTGGTTTGACTCCCATGTTTGCCCATCCATGATCAGCAGGCGATTGCCCCAGGCATGGGGCGAGGAGATCCAAAAGCTCCCGGAGTTTGAAGGAGACCGAATATCGAGTCGAGGTGGAGATTGTTAAGATTTGATGTCTCAAGATTACCCATATTGGCCCACAGTGAGGTTCGCGGAAAAAATGGAGTCCAACGAGTCAAGATCATCCAAAACGGAGCTCGGATGGAGGAGATACGAGCTTTTGAAGTCGACACGAGATCTAAGGAGTGGAGGACCGCCCGGCGGGCGGGCGGGCAGCGGCGCGCGGGACGCGCGACCCAGTCCCGCATGGGAGCGCGACCCACACGGGCGGTGGCCCAGCGGCATGCGGCCCAGGCGGGCGCACGGCCCAGGTGCGCGCAGGCCCACGTGCAGAGAGCGGGCCGGCCCAGGCCCAGCGGCCTGCTGGCCCTTTGCCCCGATCCACCTGGACGGAGCGGTCCACGATTGGGCCTGTGGACCGCGCGGGCTTTCCCATGCATTTCGCACAGTCCACGGTACTATTTCGTGGATCGATCGCAATCGGAGGGCGTGGGTTGATCTGTTTCTTGATCCGATGGTTCAGACACTTGATTGGGTTGATTAAGGACTCCTAAACCTAATCTAATTAGGTTTAAACCTCTGTTTAACCCTTTAAAAGGCCTATGACGAACAGTGAAGGGGTGGATTGATTTTTCACGTCGTACGCATGTACAGAACCGAGAGGAGAGAGAGAGGCGGTAGCACTGAGATAGAAGGAGCAGGTGGCTCCTGGACAGCGTCGCCAGGTACTTCAGGGGTTCAGGGGGTCTTCCAAGAGAGAGAGAGCTTTTGTGAGGAGAACTTCTAGTGAGAGAGAATTGGGTGTACAAGGGTTGAGGGTGAGGTCTCCTCTTGTAAATTTTTTTTTTCATAGTGAAGTTTGCATGCCCCGTGGAGGTGAGCTCTTTTGTGGCTGATCCACGTATTTTGATTGTTTTTCTTTTGTTTTGTTTCTTCTTTCTTCTTGCTGCATCGCGTGGTACTGAAAGGATCTTGAGAGGTGGTGTCCTGGCCAGACATCCACCCAACACTTACACCTATGGATTTTACTCCTTCAGGTGGGTCAACCAATGTCCAACATCGTTGACCTTCATGGACTCCATTTCAGATTTCATGGCCTCTAGCCATTTCTCAGATCAGGTCTCTGCATTGCATCCATATAGGTGATCAGATCCTCATCATTTTTATCAAGTTCGATAGGATCGTCATTCGGACCAAGAAACTATAGTATCTATCCGATTGACATGGTACTCTATCAGATCGCCTTAAGGGTGCTTGAACAATGGGCTCCGGATCTGATCTAATCAAATCTTGTTCAAGTTCAGCAACTTGTGTCAGTTTTTCCACCTGTCGAACTTTGTCAAGTTCGACCTTAGAGGCAACAGTCTCTTCATCAAAGAACTCCTTTTCTAAAAAGATTACCTTAATTCTGACAAACACCTTTTGCTCATCAGCCAGGTAGAAATAATACCCTTTGGTCTCTTTTGGTATCCTATAAAATTACACTTGTCAGACCTAGGTCCTAGCTTGTCCGTAATTAAACGTTTAACATAAGCCGGACACCCCCAAATCCTAAGGTACAGAGTACTGGCTTACGTCCTATCCATATCTCATATGGCATTTTGGTTACAAACTTACTCGGAACCCTATTTAGAAGGTAACAAGCCAATTTGAGCGCATATCCCTAAAGAAGATCGGCAGACCAGCAAACCCCATCATGGATCGAACCATGTCCAACAAGGTCCGATTCCTCCTTTCAGACACACCATTATGCTGTGGTGTTCCAGGAGGTGTCCACTGAGAGAGAATCCATTCTCCCCAAGATATGTCAAAAATCATTGGAAAGGTATTCACCCTCGATCAGATCGAAGAGTTTTAATACACTTTTCAGTTTTTTTTCTACCTCATTTCGAAATAGTTTGAACATTTCAAACAACTCTGACTTATGCTTCATTAAATAGACATATCCATACCTTGATAGGTCGTCTGTGAAGGTTATGAAGTAGAAATATCCACCTCTTGCACTTGAGCTCATGGGTCCACATACATCAGAATGTACCAGAGCCAAGAGTTCACTGGCTCGCTCACCTTTTCCAGTAAAAGGTGATTTGGTCATTTTACCAAGAAAACAGGACTCACAGGTGGAAGTGATTCACAATCACCTACTTCAAGAATTTCTTCTTGAGCCAACATGTTTATCCTATTCTTATTGATATGACCTAGCCTACAGTGCCAAAGATAGACTTCTGACACATTATCTATTCTAGGGTGTTTATCGGAGGTTTGAACCACATTAACAGGTTGTGATAGAAAGTAAATTCTATTATTAAGTTGTCCAACAAACATTGTAACACCATTCAAAATGATATTGCAAACGTTTCTTTTATTAAAAATTGATAACCGTTCATGGCCAAAAGGCCTACAAAATAATATTTAATAAAAAGCTTGGACAATAGTGACATTCACTCAGAATTATATTTCAAGAATTGATTACAAGGTTCATGATTCCTAATGCTAGAACTGAAACTTTGCTTCCATCTCCAACGTTCAGGAATCTCTCACCTTCATCAAATCTCCTACTGACCTGCAGACCCTGCATCGAATTGCAAATATGATAAGGGCTTCGGTATCCAATACCCAGGCAGTAGTATCACAAATGGAAAAGTTGTAAGGTGTTATCATATAGTACCTTGCTTCTTCTTGGCCTGTTCGGGTCCAGTGAGGCAATGTATAGAGGATAGTTCCTCTTCCAGTGCCCCTGCTTCTTGCAAAAGAAGCCTCCGCCTGGCTCTGGTCGGGCTTACCTTCTTGGTCTGACCCTGTGCAGACATCCAGCATACGGCTGCACCTTCTTATTCTTCTTCTTCTTGTTCTTCTTCCCTTTCTCAAAGGGTCGACGACCAGAAGAAGACCCTCCACAATATTTACCGACTCCTTATGGAGCTGGTGGTCCTTCTCAAAGTTCTGCAGCAACCCAACAAGTTATGGTAGTTCACTGCAGGCTTTGTCATTCAAAATGAGTAAGAAGGGAAGGTAGGACTTGGCAGAGAATTAAGGATCGCATCCTTACCGAGCTACTCATGCAGGAAAAATCCAGTTTACTTAGGCGCTCAATCATTTCGATCATGTACAGTACATGATCAGTGACTGAGCTCCATCCCTCATCCGAGCATTGAAAATGGCATAACTAGTTTTGTGCCTTTCAACATCGTCAAGCGTGCCAAAAGAGTCGTTCAATATTTGAAGCATCTTCTGTGTTGGGCATTCTCGAACTTGCTGCTGAACTCATCATTCATTGCCGCCAGCATTATGCACCGACGGTGGTGCGGTCGTTGAGCCACTTCTGGTAAGTGTCTCGGACCGTCCCTCTAGCGTTCAGGGCTGGCTCCTCAGGTGTCGGATCCGTTACTACATAAAGGATCCGCTCATGCTCAAGGATGATTTTTAATTTTCGATACCAGCTATCGAAATTAGGTCCCATGAGCTTGTCATTATCTAATAATGATCGGAACGACAGGATAGTGGCCATAGCTGCATAAAAAAAATCAGACCTATATTAGTATATAAATTATTAATACTAAAGACTTGAACTTTAGTCTAAAGTTTCTCTCAGTATTTTTACGAATTGGTAGCCTCAACCTCCAATTCGAGAAATTACTTTAATTCCTTAGTGGGTACTAGAATCCACACAGACTACACACGAGCCCAACTTTGGTTGGTCAACCCATGTGCATCTATGGGTAGGTTCATAACCAGTTGTTTCTCTAAACAACTTCTAATAATTGATTTTGCCCAGAACCTAATCAGTAGGCTTTGGCCTCACTGAAAAGATCTGGTTAGGTCCAACTATTAACATGATTTATTTGGTGAATCAGATCAATAAATGATCAGGCCCACTTTGGCCGGCCAACCTGACCACCATCAGAAAGACTCAAACCAAATTATCATATTATGAATGATAATTCCATTAGTCAATAAGCACTAGGCCTTTGGCCTCCAATGATTATTAAACTAATGGACTCATTATCACTCACTTAATGGAGGTTATGATTTAGTTATCAATATAACTTAATCATTTTTAGGGACCTAATAATTTTTTAGGATTTTATTAAAGAATCGAAGAGAAGAAAATATCCAGCCAATTTCAATCCTCCCACTGACTTCACCAAGTCAGATTAAAAAGATTTAATTAAAGCGATATTAGAAGCACCTAAATCAGTCACACTGATTTACCTAATGATATGGGTGAGCCCTAATCACTAAGTGATCTAATCAAAACCTAATTCACCAGGTTGGCCAGGTAAGTGAGATCAGTGGTGGGGATAAGCCATTAACTCGTCAGAGATCGAATCACTGCGAGTAGCTCCCGCTTAAAAACCACTGGTCAAACTACCAAACTTACCTTAGACACCAACCGGTTCATTAGTTTTAATTTGATCAACTTAGTAAATAGGGTTCCACCACGTAGCCATGAATTAAGTCCATCTTGGTCTAGTTAAAGACATGGACCCATTCAACTACAACTATTGGAGTTGAGTCTAGAGTATCCTTGACCTAATCTAATTCAACTTTTGATTAGATTTGACCAATTACTCTAATTTAGTCCATTTTTTAAGCTAACCTTAGGTCTAACCCAATTATGGACCTAATCCATCTAACCCATTGACCCACAAGTTTATGCAATTATCTTAGGTCTTAATTCACAATTCTAGACCTACTAGACAACACTTAATTCTTTTAATTAAGTATTTGGGCTGATGGGTCAGGGTTTGGTATTTCGAAAATAATTTTCAAATTTGAAAGGTTTTATTTTCTGTTCACCAAATATGTTGACTCATTTCACAAATAGATCAGCACATTTCATAAATAGCAATCCTATTGCTAATTACATAACAGAAAATAACTCAATCAAAATAAATCATGAATATTTCTTTAGATCTAATCTAACACATTCATGATAAATTTACAATTGAATCTTTATAATTAATTCTTTCGCTGCTTCATCTGCATGGATATAATTGCAGCGGCACCCCTACCGCCATAGGAGACCCATCGAATGAGAGGAGAGGGCCTTTAAACCCTACTTTTCTCCTATGACGGACGGCCCATGGCAACCAACCCAATTCGATTACTTGCTACTTGGATCAAGTATATCTAAATATATCAATTTAAAATTTAAATTTCAAAATTTAAATTTCAAATTTCAAATTTCAAATTTTTTGAATTTCAAATTTTGAATTTTAAATTTTGAATTTCAAATTTGAAATTTCTATCAAATTCCAAATTTCAAATTTTGAATTTAAATTTTTGAATTTTGAATTTCAAATTTAAATTTCAAATTTTGAATTTTGAATTTCAAATTTTTAATTTTGAATTTCGAACAACTTTCAAAATTCAAATTTTAAATTTTAAATTTTAAATTTTAAATTTAAACTTTTAGATTACAACTTAATCTATGCATGCAAATATATATATCATATCTTAGAACCTGGCTTGATACCATTTGAAGCGAAATTCAGTACAGGGGTAAAATGATAATTTTAAAATTTTTTAAAATTATGATTTTACAGTAAAAAATATTAATTAATCTAATTAATTAACATAAATTTATCCTACACTAGGATCTAAATATAATATATAGCATGCATGCATTTAAATTTAAAATTCAATTTGAACATAAAACTTTACTGTAATGTGTTCAGAAACAATACCTTTGTGCGGGTAGTAGATCACCGCAATCTGATCACCATCGGAAGAGTCTGATATCATGATGTAGCCACACAGTGTGTCTGGCCTCTGGGATCGTCCACATGAAGCTTTCAATCTGATCGACTCCTCATGAGTGCTAGCTCGTTGTAGAGCCCTTTCGATGGCCGATGCTGATCGAACTCCTTCAATTGATGTCTGTTGATTCTTTGGATCTCTGGATTGTCAGCAGATGTCTTGAGAGGATGATGAAGATCTTCCTAAAATTTGGTGGGCTCACGACACTCATAGCTCACCTTCTCACTTCTAGAACCCCAGGCTTAAACCCTGGGAACTCACTGAAACCCTACGTACTTTTTTTTTTTTTTTTTCTCTCGGAAGGATATGGACCTTCACCTCATGCACAAAAGGATTCCTCACGCCCAGATTTTCTCTCCAAAATTTTTCTTATTTTTCCACGCCCAACACTTCTCCTCCTTTTAAAACAACAACAAACGTCTTATCCACGTGAGAGGATAAAGATGAGTAATTATACATTTGAATTCAAATCTAATTTTGAATTCAAATGAAACCAATTTATCCCTATCCACTAAGGGTGTGAGAAGAGGAGGGCGTGGCTTAATTTGTGCGTGAGTGATTTCAAGAGAAAATTTTCTCGTGTAATAAATCAGGCGTTAAAAGAGGATAAGGTCAAGGTGCTAAGATTGGTTGCTCATTCAAATTTAAACTTTTTTTGAATTTGAATGGCCAACCAATCATCCTTATCCACTCATTTGGGCATTAAAGTAGGGCATGAGGAGGGCTTTGCGTGAGGAAAAATTCATGAGAACTTCTTTCTCGTGAATTCAAATGGGCGCAGTGGAAGTGAGGTGGCGCAGGGAGAATGGGTCAAGATGGTTTCATTATTTAAACCAACCTAATTGAACCAAATAAGTTAGGTCCAATTAGACTAATTTAAACCCAACTTAATTATACTTATTTAGGCTCAATAAAATCTAATCAAATCAGGAATTGATTAAGCCCAACCCTTGATCAAATCAGGGACCAAACCATCTCGACGATTAGGTCAACTCTTAACCTAATCGGGTCAAACCCAACTGAATCCAATTCAATTGGACTTGATCCAAAAATAATTACTCAATTAAATTGAGTTAATTAGTGATCAAATTATTAATTAAATCTTTCATAAATATTGAGTCCAAATCTGATGGACAATCGGGTATCAAAGTCCATCGATATGAAACTTGATCGAAGAGTCCCAAACCAGTGGGACTCTTGACCCCGATACCCAAAATATGTGGGACTCATGATCAAAGAATCTTGATTCTCGATCACAGAGTCCCAACACGTAGGACTCATAGTCCACGAGCATTAGGACTCTTCATCAGCCATCAGATCAGATAGGAACCTCTAATGTGTGTGACCCCGCAAGTTCGAACCTAAGCCGTAGCAAGGAACTAATTCTGTACTAATCGAAGTGACCATCTAGCAATGGTATCCGATGATCGGATAGGTCAAATAGTCCAATCGCAACACTCAGAACCTACGTGAATATGTTACTGTATAATTCATCCTTTTGACCTCTATGTTTAGGACGACTTAGGGTTAAACTGTCAACCCTGATTAGATCATCCGAATCGTGCTCAACTCAAACAGTCCTGTGACTCCTCATAAGGACTACCCTGGCCAAGGTTTTGCTAAATTAAAACATGACTATACACAGCTCCTAAACTGGAGTGGTCAATCCCATCTTGACACACGCACCGACAAGTCAAGTACTTGACTACACCCAACAGCCTTTCGTCACTGAATTAGAAATTCAGGTAGTCCAGTGACTAAGTACAGTGAGTTGCTTGCAAGTCACCATGGCAGTCTTAGGTCGGAGGGACATTTATACCCATATTCCATCGGAGCAAATCTTGACAGCAGAAAAGCTCCGGAGTCGGTCACATTCAGTGCAGATGTACCTTACATCTCACCTGTATGCATACCAGTGTCTCCACACTCATTGGTTAAGAGGACAACCAACCTATATGGCACACAATGACCTATGCTTGATAAATATTTCATCCTTGGTAACAATGTATCATTTGGTCGCGAACAGATTTAAGGACTAAACGACAAATCCTCCTTTGTCGAGTCTAAATAGTCCTAAGGACTTCACCACAACATAGGGTTTATTAGAAGATGAAATATTTTGTGATGAAAAATATCAAAATAATTTTTATTAATTCATAATTATGTACATATACAAAAATGAGCACAACCGTCAACAGGCTGACGATTGGCTTTGGGCACTATTCCAACAATGCAAACATTGGAGTTCATCTAATATGAACTTAACATATAGCACTATCTTTATTGTCATTGTCCATCGACTCATCAAGTATAGCTCATTGACTCTGGGTTGGACAGACTGTTAACTTTAGAATAATCTGATAGAGAATATTATTTAATTTTTTAAAACTTAAAAATAATTCTTAGGTTTGTAGCCAGTTTATATAATTGTTTCGATTAATGGTTGATATCTAGGATTTAAGCTAGAGGGTTGGAAGCTGACACAATAAACAACAGAGAGCAAAGATTCTAATTAAATTTTTATAATTATTTTATAATTTATTCTAAAAATTTTTAGATGCAAAAGACTCCACTATTTTATTAGATCTTCCACTCTCCGGATGAAAAAATAAAAATCTTAACGCAATAACTGGATTTTAGTGGATGTTGTGGTCCCACCGATGTCATGCACCCCATCTAACAGTTATTGGTAACACAAATAAACACGATGCATGGACAACTCTTTACCCAGATACTTTTCTAAGCATGTTGTAGCTACTTGGTCTCTAAGTCATGTAAGCTCACCTAACAGTTATTGCCCACACTTCTTAGTTAAGTCAACCCACCATTCACAAGCAAGTGCAAAGCCGTCATGGGTCCCTCACCTAACAGTTATTGGGCCAACCCTATCTTTACCTGAAGCAACTCTTTGTAATAGAGTGGTTGAGTATTCTCGATACAACTGAACCACTGTGATCAGTCGAGAATAATCAAGTCGGTAGCACGTCGTACATCTACAACGTGGAAGACCATTGAACTTAATATTTATGGAGAGATCTGGATTTAGGTCTCATCTAATCAGTCATCATATGACTGATCTAATTGATATGGCTAAATCAAATCACCAAATAACCATATTGGAGACTCAATTTTCTAAATTGATCAGATAAGTAGAGATTGGTGAGGGTCCCCCATTGCTTTTCTTAACACCAATAAATTGGTCAGATCAGTGAATGGAACAATTAAATAACCACTTTTCAATTACTTATCTTAGACATTAATTAGTTAATTGGTCTGAATAGGATAGCTTAGATGAATCAGATTCGAGCCATAGAGCCATGAATTAGGTTCTTAGGTTAATCGATTCTACATATGGGTGTCAATCGATTCGATCAACAATAATTATATGATCTTAAGCTCTATTGACCTCATCCTAATCAATAATTGACTTGATTTGATCAACTGCTAAATCAATTTAAATCCAATATGATTAAATTAGAACCCTAGATATAATCCAATTAATGATCTAATTTGATCTACCCATGACCATCTTTCATGCACAAACACTAATTTAGATCTTAAATCTAAATTTTTAGATCTAAATTCTTTGCATAAAAAGTATATTTTGATCTCAAAATAATTTCAGATCATACATATAAATATATATCATATACATGAATAAGTTCAGATCATAGAAATAAATTTCAGCCCTAAACATGTTTCATATATCATATATACGAATCAAAATAGATCTTGAAATCTTTTCAGATCTAAACAACAAAACATATATCACATATATACTAAAAAATTAGATCTAAAATTTTATTTAATTAAAAATTTTAACATCATTTTAGGACAACCATACGCATAACAAGTTATGCCAGGGCAACCTTATGTCAGAACGACATCAAAAATTTTTAGATCTAAAATTTTTCTCTACAGATTTATATTTAAATCTTAATCTTATGCATATGACATGGCTCTGATACTACTGTTGGAGTTTTATAGTTTCATGCATGCAAAAAATTTTGAAATGAGTATGCAACAAAATTTAAAAATTCAGATTAAATCTAATTTAATCTAAGTATGCATAAGATCAAATTTTAAAATCATAAACAGGATCATCATATGTGAGATAGAATTTAGATATAAAATTAAATAAAAAAAAATAAATAAGATTCATACTTAGCACGGATCAATCTTTATCGTAAACTGATGATCATGGATGTCTTCCAAAAGTTCTTTGTAGCCGCACAAGCATCTGGCCTCTACAGTATCCATACAAGACTCTAATCTGATCAGAAGCTTTTTAATCTCATCAGGGTGCTAGCTCCCTTATAGAGATTGCATCTTGACAGTTTGAAATTTTTTTTTTCGCTCAAGACACTCTTAGAGAAGAAGAAGTAGAGGATGTTGATCTCTACACTAGAGATCATGAGAAGAATCTTTTTTTCTCTTTTCTTCCTAAATCTATGCACCAAATCTCTACACTAGAGATGTAAGAATTTTATCCAACTTTTGGACAAAGAGAAGAAGAGAAATCCATGTCCAAACATGGACAAAAGATAGGAGAGAAGATGTCCTAACAACCAACCTTTGGTTGTTGTAAGAAAAAAGGGATAGGAGCAACTTACCTCACGCACATGGCCTTCACGCCATCCCTCTCTCTCCCTTGGATTTTTCACGCACGAAAACTCTCCTTTTGGCATCAAAACTTGATCCATATTTGGTCATCCAAGCCCCAAAGAATCCCACATTTAAATAGGAGAAGTGATAAGGTGTTTGGATAGGAAATAAGAGTCCAAGGATGCTAGGACTCTTCCAATTTTGATGCCGCCCACAACTAATAATTGTCGCCAAGATACCTCACAGAAGAAGGCATTTAAGAATCCTTCTTACACGTTAAAAAGGAGAGGAAGGTGTGGAACATATGGCATCCAAATTAGTTAGGCGTGGGACTTGGTTTAAGGCGCATGGAAGGAGGGAGTTCAATCCACATTGGACTCTTCTTTAGGTGGCTGGTTTAAATTAAATAAAATAACTAATTTTAATCATATTAGAAATTGATTAGATCCAAATAGATAGAAATTCAAATCTAATTTGGAGCCCAGACTATTTAGATTAGATGTTACTTAATTAGAGAGGGAGTTCTAATCCTTTGGACTCTCTCTTAGTACTTGGTCAAACTCAATTTAATCCTAATTCAATTAGAAATGAATCTCTCATACTATTTGATTATCTCATAACCTAATTAGGTTTGATCAAATTAAATCCATGTCAAGTCAAATTAAATCTAATTTAATTAGACTTTATACAAGTCCTATAGCTCAACAAATTAAGTCAATTAGCCATCCAATTGCTAATTCATCTTCCTATAACTCACTAACTCTTTAGTGAGTTACTTAATGTAACTTTTTATTAGATTAATCATCAATCAAATTGATAATCAAATTCTATCACGATTCATAATCGTAATTCAACCATCTGATCAGTTAAAAGCCTCTTTGTGTGTGACCCCATAGGTTCTATTCTGTCTGGTAGTGAGACATATTATGATCTCTATCATAATATAATTAAAACTCTTTTCAATGAGTTAGAATAATTCCAACTCTACCCACCAAGGATCATCGATCATCAAGATGATGCTTGTGGGTCTCACAATCCACCAATGACACCTAGCAGTATGTAGTGGCAACCCAGCAGAATAAAAGATGATGAACTTCTAGGTGCAGTTAATGCATGATACAGTCCCTCTATCATGAGTCCTGAGTAGATGACAGATTATGGATGAATCGTCAAATCTTATCATCGATCATATGATAGATTCAATCAGCTCAAGTCTATATGTGATTTCTATGAAAACTCTTTTCTATTAATCACACTGCTATAGTCATAAACTTAAGGACTCAGCTTCTTAAATTCTATAGGACTGCTCCCTTCTGCTAGGATTGATAGATCCCATCTAAGTGTACATCCTACTCCTACAGTGGACCAACTGTCACCAACATCCACTACAAAGACTCATTAGACTCATGTTTATATGTAGTCAAACTTTAGCAGCCTTATTGCGAGTAGCTGCATGTAGCATCACAGGTCAAAGGACCAGTTATACAACTGTAGCATCGAGAAAGTCACTAATGAGTGAGCAGATATCCATATGACTTTTCATGTTGGTCATGCTCAGTGCCAGTTGTTCTTTAACAACCACCTGTACTCTCGCTCCAGTTCACTATATCGCAGACTCGAGACCTATCTATCCAAAGGAAGTAATCCGTATACTGGTCTATCTGGATCAATCATCATTTCTATGATGATCCTATGACCAGGAGTAATTTAAGAATTAACCATCAATGACACATGTCTCAAATTCTCAACTCTTTGAGAATATGTGTCATCATCTTGTTAATCCCTTCGATGATTTATGGACACATAAAATATGAATGGTAATATAAATATCCATAAAGTACAAAAACATATCCTAGAAATATAATATGCATCAGCCAAGATTGACTTTTAGGACATACATTCAATACTAGCCACATTAAACTAAGAATAGCCTCATCTTGGACAAGAACATGAGACTGAGAAAAATCTGCCATGAAATATGGCATTGAGAATAGCTCGCCATAGACGAATATATGGTACTGAGAATAGCCCACCATGGACAAATATATGGTACCGAGAATAGCCCCTTCACAGATAGATATGTGGTATTTGAGTTTGCCATCATAGACTGAAGCATGGATATTCTTGATTTGTCACTGCAGACTGAAGTGCGGTTATTCTGGTTTGCCATCACAGACTGAATCATAGATATTCTTGGTTTGCCACCGCAGGCTAAAGCATGGTTCTCTAGTTTGCCCCCGCAGCTGAAACATGGTTCTCTTGGTTTGCCACTGTGAGCTGAAGTCCGGTATCATGGATTGCCACCATGGGCTGGAGCGTAATTTATGGTTTACCAATCATAGGCTGAAGCAAAGCTTATGGTTTACCAATCACAAGAAGATGGATATTCGATGGCATATGATGCATGTTTTTATTATATATTGGTATTGAGTTATATTGGATACTCGACATAAGATTTCATAGTTTATATTCTCTCTTTATACTGTTATATGTTATTTTCAAATTATTATTATCTTGATGTGAGTGTATAGGAATTCTTGGGTTGTAAAGCTTATCACCCTTCCTCTTTTCTTTTTCAGAGTTACAAAATACATACACGTGGTTAGGGTTGGAATCATGGCTGAAACGATTGATTTAGATAGAGCACTATTAGTAATAATTGGGTGATTGAGTTTTGTAAATTGTACAAGATTAATATTTATTAATGTGAAATTATTTATTATGAATTGAGATCGATAGTGTCCATGGAATTTTGAGATTATAACAATTTTATAGGTCTTACATATTCTTTAGGGCTGGCCCAAGGAAGTGTGCGGCCATCTTGTATCTTGAATGTTGGATTCGGGTGTGATAGAGCATCAATCCAATGTTGACTGAAATATCAAATCCGACTTCATTTGGATATAATCATGCATCTATTAGCAAGATTTCAACCAAAACTTTGTTTATGAATCCTAAGGACTCCACAAGATAATTTTTGACCTCATTTTCTTGGTAGGCCAAAATCCCGTTGCTTGAAGATCCTGACATTTCCATGTAAATATATTTCATTCGATTCATCTGTCAGAAAGACAGGATCACCTTATTCACCATAGTGTGGTGGAGTTTTGAAGCTCCCACAGTTTCGTTGTGTATGACCTAGCAAAGGACACTTAAGACCTCCGATAGGATTTCTGCAACTAGATTTGAAGTGTCCCGGGCTTCCACAACGGAAGCAAACACCGATTTTAAAGGGTCCAGAAGGCTTCTGGTGCATTGCGGAGGGTTCAGTTGAGACGTATTGATTACATTTTTGTGGGCATGGATGGGGGTGTCGTTTGATGTAGTTGCTGGTGATTTGAACTTCTGAAGGGCTGTTGAGATATGTCTGCTTTCCGCGGACTTGGCCACACTTGCGAAGGATCTCGGAAAATATGCGATGGCAACATGTTTTCTTCTCCAGCCATCTTCAGTCAGTTCGATATCAGAGGCCGGACACCACCACCACGTTCTTGGGATGTCCTGCCATCTCGATCTGTCATTGCCTCTGGACGTCATGGTGGTCCATCTGCATCGACGGACAATAGTGAGAAACCTTGACAAAACGTGGTCTGGTAGAAGAGGGAAGGATGCAGTGGACTGTTTTGAACTGGAAGGTGGTTTCAGTTTATGGTGGAAGGTGGAAGAAAAGCTCCCATTTGCAGCTGAAGTGATGGAAGAGGTTTTTGGACCGGGTGTTTAATCGACCAGGGTGTTTTGGATGGCTCCATTCCCAGCGCCCAGGCACGGCAGCACGCTGGTTGGGTGCGGCAGGGCATGGCTCAGTGTGTAGCACCCGGCCCAAGCCCGGGCGCACATGTGTGGGGTGCGGCCCAGGCCCGAAGGCACGCACGTGCGGGCGTAGCCCAGGCCCACGCGAGCCCGCACTGGGAGCCCGTAGGCCGATCCACCGTGGATCGAGCGGTGCACAGATGGATCTGTGGATCGAGGGGGCGTTTCTCCTCGGTTTCCCACAGTCTATCGTGGATCGGAGCCGTTTCTTAAGCATTTCTCGGATCTATGGGACTGTTTCGTGGACTGGGTTGCAATCGGATGGCTCTGGGAGCTGTCGGTCAAGATCCAACGGGGTGCTCTAAGGAGTTCCTAATCCTAATCTAATTGGGTTTTAAGCCTTTATAAGGCTTTGATCCATGAACAGGAGAATCTTGATGTGTGGTGCAGTGCGGTTTCGTCAGGCCGAAGACCCAGAAAACAGAAGAGAACCCACGGAGAGAGGTGACGCGACGCTGAGAGGAGCAAGAGCAGAACTCTTAGACAGCAGACAGCGATCACTTCAGGGGTTTAGGGGGGTCTTCCTAGAGAGCTTTTGTAAGGGAGAATTTCCTGTGAGGGAGAAACTGGGTGTACGAGGGTTGAAGATGAGATCTCCTCTTGTAATATTTCTTTTTCTCATAGTAAAGTTTGCATGCCCCATGTAGACGAGTTCTTTTTTGACTGATCCACGTATTTGATTATTTTCTGTTTATTTCTTCTTTTTCCTGCTGCATCGCGCGGTATCGAAAAGGTCCTGGGAGGTGATGTCCTGGTCAGTATCTCCCAACAGTAGATTCAACTCACAAGGGCAGAGACAACCTATTCATTTTCTATAAAGATGGTAAGAAGATCACTCTAGTCCTAATAAAGGAGGATCAACTTAAAGCTTCTAAAGTGGTGGGGAAGTCTTTCTTAATTATCAAAGATCTTCAACTTGAGCTAGAGGATGGAGAAGACATGTATGCCCTAGTGTTTTCACAAACAATTACCTGACTCCATGGGAATCTCCAACACCTTTAATGTGCAAGATCTCTTCAAGTTTCATGGACCTTCCCAAAGCTTTGATGGAAAATGCTAACTCAAGGCCGAGTTGCATCCAAGTGAATGGAAGATCTTTTGTAAATGGAAGATGTCTATCTCATACCGGATCTTTTATATATAGAAGATATCAATTAGGGATTGAACAAATTATTTGGCCAATATTTAATTTCTATGCTTAGATTTCTTTTTCAAGAAAGGCTAGCTAAGAATTTTCTTATTTGTGTTTTCTTTTTCTTCAAGCACAAGTCATTGTGCCTATAAATTAGAATTTTTCGAGTCTTTGGCATCAATGAATTGAATCATTTTTTTCTACTTCTCAATTATCTTAAAGGTATTTATAGCTTCGGTATTCATTTTCTTCTGAAGTTATTTGAGAGCCCCGAACGGTGCTTCGGGTTGTCTTTTCCACGCTTCAAGCTGCGTCAAGGGACCTCTGAAGGTTGTCGTTGTGAGGGTAGCAGCAACCTTTTTAAGTGCCAAGGAATAGGTACCTGACTTTTGAGCGGAAGAAAATGCCTGCTGAAAGAGACGCATCCATAGTTGGGCTATGTAAAATAAAGTATTGGAAATCGCTGTCCCAACTCTTCTGATCTTGTGCCAAATTGTTCTATGCTCAATCCATTGTTTGTTGCTCCAAAGCAGCAACCAATCATTGAAAAAGACTCAGACCCTCGAAGGCAATTAAAGACATCGATTTTTCTTTGCTTAGGGAAATTCTTAAGTTCCTCCCTCTCCAAATAGCCAAAGTCATGGCAGCCACCAGCATCAACATTATTCTATTTGATGGCTTTGAAAATTCCTATTGATCCAACTAATATACAGCTTCTCAAAGGATTTGAAAGAGGGTAAAACTCCTATTAGCAGACATAAAGATTTGCAAAAACACCAGGTGAATTGGCATTCAACAAAAATATGATCCAGAGCTTCTGCTGCATGCTGGCAAAAGACACAACCACCTCAATTTTGTGAATCTTCCTTCCATAACATCCCTAGCGTTCAATTTTTTCTTCCAACTTAGCCATGGAAAATCAACTTTTTCGTTCCAAGATGAAGTCATATGTGGACTGTTACGACCATTACATCCTGCTAATTTAATGGTCATACTGGTAGCTATATATTGTTACAAAAGTTGGCAATGTTTTGAAAGTAGATTGTTATCACATATCATCACGCTTGTTCTAATCATCACCTCCAACCATGTAACAGAATTACACATCTGGACATATCAGGAAATTAGGAAAAAGAGAAGAGGTTAAGTTAGATAATGCAGAATGGATATAAATAATATTACAATAACAGTTATATAATAGTTTATAAAAATGTCCCATTCCCTTTCAGCTGTAACTATGATACAGATGGAAGCATTATCAACTATCACTTTAGCATTGATGGAATGTTCTGCATGACCCTACTTCAAACAAGTACCCATCAATTCAGCAAGCTCAACAACTGCACCCAAAATCGGAAGGTGCATGTATATAGCAGAATCCAGTCAAGAAGAAAGAACATGAGAATCTACCGATAACCATCTTCTTCTTCTTTTTTTGCGCGCGCGCGTGTTGGTAAGGGAGGCAACAAGCCACAAATTAACGAAAAATAGGGGAAAAATTTGCAAGTATATCAACTTTTAAATTCATAAGAATCTGCAGATTTTTTTTTTTTTTTTTTTTGAAGGAAAAGGGAAGCAAGGATTGCCACCCACATTTATTAAAGAAAAGTAATTACAAAGAGATATTTATGGAGCAAGGCAAACTCTTCTCAACAACAGCAAGGGAAAGCTTCAAAAACTATAAAAAGTGGAAGTTACAAAACTACATAGAATTTAGACTTTCAAAAACAAAGACTACAAAGCAAACAAACCCCACAAAAGATCAATATTGGATCATGAGGATGAGCCAGAACGACAGTAACCAGCAATAAGAGAATTCAACCTACTAGATAAGCCAGGATGGTCTTGAAGGTTCTTGGCGGAGCAAAGAGTCTTCCAACTAAGAAAGCACTGAAGAGCAGCCTGCAGAACAGAGAAGATAGATTTTTTTCTATGCAAAAATAATCTTGTATTCCGCTCCTTCCAAATTTTCCACAGCATTGCTGCTAGCAATTGATCTCCTCTCCTTGCTGCCAACATGTGTTTGTTCCTCTTCCTCCAATTGGTCCAAAGATTAGAAAAGGTGGAAGGGTGGCCAATTAGCTTCAATTGTCTCTTGATTGTAGTCCACAAACTCTTTGTGAAAGTACACCTGAAGAACAGATGATTAGCTGACTCCAAGTTCACGCCGCACAAAATGCACCTTAAGTTCACATTCCAACCTTTCTTTTTAAGGATCTTGCCGGTGTGCAACTTATTCTTAATAGTTAACTACAAAAAAAACTTTAAACTTTCTCTGGTGCAGGCATCTTCCACAGTATCTTTGAATATGGACACCTTAAACCTCCAAAATTGAGGAAGTTGTAGAAGGAGTCAACAGAGAATACACCCGATTAGGTTAACTTCCAAACAGGCACATCCGCACATCTGCGGATACTTATTCTTTAAACTCTTACAGTTACGCACATTTAAACAGATTAATGTATCTAGACGAGTATATCAATTTTTATCATATTATTCTGAACTATTTCCTCACAGACCTCCCCTTCACCCAAAAATATCATGAAATATTCACTTGGATGTGAAAGTAATGGAAGGAGACTAGAACGTACCTCATCTTTCTCAGATCACCCTTCCTTCAAGGAAATATTCAAAACATCATGCATGCCTCGACCATTACACTGATCTCAGCCCTAGACATTTTCTTTCAAACAAGCTGATGAGGATATGGTAAGCATCAGGAAAGCCTTTGTTTAATCCACCGGTCCCCACTTTTAACCCAGTTCATGATAATGGGGATATGCTGAACCTTTAAGCGATCCTCCTCAGTCTGTCCCCCTTTATTTAGCTTCTCCACTAATTCATTTGGCATGTCATCAAGCTCCAACTTCTGGAGATGTATGAGGTTTTCGATGCCGGTGGGTACCATCTTCAACTCTCGGCATCTCACCAAAAATAGCTCATGCAAGTTTACCAGTGCTTCCTGCTCTATTTTTAAGTTCCTGAGACGGCCCATGTCCTGTAACCGGAGTAATTTGAGCTTAGGGAACCATCCTGCACCAAAATCCAATTTCTTCTCATCATATGCTTTGAAAAGAACGAGATATACTAGATTGGGCAACAAGGAGAGCGAACGAAGCGAATTTTTTCCAATCCCAGATGATTGCAGTGTTAGATGCGTGAGGTTTGTGAGGGAATTAAACCAACGAGGCAACACCCTCCCCTCCAGCTTACCATACAGACTCAGCTTTTGAAGGAGGGGCGGTGGTGTTTCGAGAGATCCCAACTGCAATGTCTCATGCCAGTGTTTTCTTTTAACAACCAAGTGACGAAGTGTTTCATCTTCATGATGGACTTAGCCAGCTTAACACAATGCATGTTTCTCACTTCTACAATCTCTAATCTTCTCAAATGTGTCAAACTACTCAGGCTTTTTATCAAGTCCTCATCTGCCACAACAGCTTTCAGCGTCTGTAGGCGCTTCAATTTCTGTACTCTGTCAGGAATATGCACCCCACTCATGCACTCTGTATATCTTGAAGTTTTACCCTCAAATTTTTTCGCCATAAGGTGCTGCAAGTGTTCCAGCCTTGTTATTCCCCATGGCAAGTTCTCCACACGACTATGCCATGCGTCCAAGTATTCCAGGCTCCGCAACTTGCCTATTGCATCTGTAAGCTCTTTAACTTTAGTCTTCCGAATGCACAAGTAACGCAGGTTAAAGAGATCAAACACCTCGCCTGGTAGTCTTTCAATAGGAGCTCGGTGTAGATTCAAAACTGTCAATAGCCTGAAGTTGGAGAGCAGGGAAGGGGCCAAAACTGATGAGAAGACATGGAAAGATCGGAGTTTGGGCATCTTTTCGTTCAATTGGTGATCACCTCTCCTTCCAATTATTGAAAGACTTCGAACTCTATATTGCAGCCTCCATCCTGCATCAGTGTCATACACCTGGTGGAAATTCTCTTCTCTTGATCTAGCCATGATCAGGTCCCTCATAAGAAGATGCATTCGGAGGCGGCTCGCCCTTCCAAGTTCATTCCTGTCTGTCACTTGGAGCACAGATCGTCTAACAAGTTGCTTGAGGTACTGCTCTGCCACCTCCTCTGCTGTGCGCTCTGCGCCTTCTTGTACAAATCCTTCTGCCGCCCATAATCTGATCAAAGATTTTCTTTTGATGACATGGCCCTTTGGAAATATGCTGCAGTATAACAAGCAATTCCTGAGTTGATGCGGTAGGTCATCGATGCTGTGGTTTAAGTTTGTAGAGATCTTGAGGAGATCCGGGTTCGCTCCTTCCCCCCATACTGGACTATCAAGAATGCTCTTCCATGCCATCTGTGTCTCTTCAGTCTGTAAGATGTGCCTTCCTATTGACACTAAAGCCAATGGCAAGCCATCACATTTCTCCACTATTCTTCTAGCCAGGCACTCTAGTTCTGGAGGACAGCTTCCATCGCTCTGTCTCTCAAATGCTTTCTTGCAGAAGAGTGTCCATGCCTCGTATTCCTGCAATGGCTCAACCTTCATAACCCGGCTATCGACCGCCGCCAAAGCAACTTCCTTGTTCCGTGTGGTAATGACAACTCTGCTCCCACAACCATTATCGAACAACGCACTACGAACATCATCCCAAACTTCTTTATGCCACACGTCATCCAAGATAATGAGGTACCTCTTAGGATGCAGAAGTGACTTGACAGTCTCCACTAGTCTCCGGGAAGGCATAGAATCCAGGCTGTGTGGATTAATGGCCTCCCCTGTCTCCAGGTGCAGTTCCAATATGATTCTTTTGAGCAGGTCATGGGCGTCATAGCTTTGAGATACAGAAACCCATGCACGACGACCGAAGTGGCTGACGACCATCTCGGCTCTGTATGCAGTGGTGACCAGGGCGGTCTTGCCAGCGCCTCCCATACCCCATACGGAAATCACGGTGAGCTGGGATTCCTCATCCATTAGCCATCTCATGAGCAGATCTGTGTGCTTATCAAACCCCACCATCTCCTCTTCCTGGATGAAATGTGCTGATTCTGCGAGATGCCGACTTTCGTTCGGACTAGACGATCCTCCTGTCATGCTAAAGCCGTATTTTTCTTTAGTTTCTAAAAGCCGATCAAGCTCTTTCTTGACATTTTCGAGATCATTCAAGAGATGGTGCAAGGCCTTGGTGTTCTGTGGACTGATGAAGGCATTGTAGAGGTGGCCCTCTAGGAGGCTCCGGCTTTGTCCGGCAGTTAGATAGGTGAACTCATCGGCAAGGATGTTGATGTCGTAGGCGATCTCCCTCACTTGGTTCACCCAAACGCCTACCAGATCGTTGCTGGCTCTGCATGTGTCGGCATATCTTAGAAAGGCTTGCATCAACTCCAGGTCCCTCTTGATGCCACGAATTTTTGGCTCAAGTTGCCGCAACGACGCGGCCTGGGAAACCACCCGTCTTATAGCTGCCGATGTGAAGGTGGCAGCTAGCTTTTTGATCAGGCAAACCACCAAAATCTCCGCCATGCTGCCTCTCTCTGTACTTACTCCCTGAGAAGCGTTTTTTTTTTTTTTTGGTCGTAGTCTGAGAAGCTTTTTATTGTAGAAGCCGATGTAATGGCGCGCAAGAAAAGGTGGCTCCTGTTTCTTCGCTCTCTCTCTCTCTCTTGTTTTTTTTTTTTTTAAACGGTAGAAGAAGCAGCGAATAAATTTGGACCATAGGTAGGAATAACAACGGATAGAATAAATTTGTCTCGGTTGAGTCCGATAAAATTGATGGTATCGATCAAATCAAGTCAGATAAGATAAATTGGATCCGTTCATTCAAAAAATTTATTCAACAAATTTTTTAAATAATTATAATATTAAAATGAGGGATTTAAATTAAGATTACATCAGATTTAGTTCGGAGCAAAATATATCGTTATTTGCATCCAATTCAAACCCACTTCAGATTGTTTATTTACAAACTATACTCACCTCGAAGTTTAAACAGGCTGAATAAAATTCCTCCCATTCAGATCAAATTGGATCAGATATTCAATGGATCTCTATTGCAGAACCTATATCTTCATAAAATTATTAGCCTTGCATCTATGCCCTGTCTGTTTTCATAAGCTTCTCAATAGCAAAGTGATGTGCTGTCTAATTGCCTACACCATACGCGATCAATTACGACCACTGATTTTTATGAATAATATACTGGGACGTATGTTTGATGAATTAAGTCTATAAAAGTCAATGATTGTTGTTGGCTATTTTCACGAGCGCGTAGTGCACGGCATGCATGCAACAAAAATTCCAAAGTAGGTCCTATTTTCTTAAAAAAGATTTGATATTAATTGGTTGGATGCAACATCAATGACATAATTTTCAAAAGAAGAACTTATTAGATAGATTTAATCTATAATAAATATGGTACAATAAGTCAACAAGCCACACAACAATTTCTCCTCCGGAAGCTTCCGCATCTGCCATTCTTGTGCTGGCTGGTCGCGTCTCGGCAATAGGAGGCCGGGACAAGGACACGAGACCTTTTGCAGTGCAAGAAGTGGACATCATATACCACCACAATACCGCTTACCATCACGGCCATGAGTCAAATCTTATATCTTAAAATTTTAAGTACTTGTGGTTCTGCAAGGCCCCACTAAAATCTGATCAACCAGCCATTTCTCATTATTTCTCTGCTACAATTTACTTGACTGACTGAATAAAATTTTACTGGTGTTGGTATAAGGACCTTGTTAAGTTCAAACTTGCCCTTGGTTCGATTTAGCCAGAATCCCACCCATCCCCGTTCTCAAAAAGCGTTGTGTTGTCATGAGATGTGTTATATGCCTATCAATAAGCAAATCATGCTGCCCATCACCTATTATATACCTTAATCAGAATTCCAGGTATCTTGTATCATAACAGAGGCACAAGCAAGCACCTGCAACATATACAAGAAGCAATTTACATATCCATATTGGATACATAGATTTGCTGGTTCTTATAAATGGTCACTTAATCATTATTGAATAGATAAATTCTAAACATCTCTATATAATTTGACTTGACATTTTAATAGATTGATGGGAGTCAACGGATCTACTTGGTAGAAGGAGCAATTTGTTGAGAGTTGTTTCTGATTACCTGGATTTGAGATCCAGATGTGCCACTCTAAAATATATCATCTCAATAATTTGGGTGAAAGCCAAAAATTCATTTCTATAATCCTAAAAATATAGTACTACTAGTTAAACATAAACTTACTCTTCCAATTAATAAGTATTTTTTATGTTAACTTAAAAAATTGTATTTCTTTTTTTTTTCTTATGAAAAAAAGACAGCCGATTTTTGGAGCAAGTGCAGGTGTAGAGATGAATGAGCTGGGCGTCTTTTTGGGACATAAATGGTGGAAGTTGACGTTTAATATATCTTGTTAGCAGACTTTAAAGTCGTCGCAGATGGTTTCACATTGACTAGTTCTATCAGAGGAAGGGGGGGGTGGTGTGTAGAAAATTTGTGACATGCTGCCTGACTTTGAACAGGTCTTGCGAGATAGGTAGTCAGATGACTCATTAATTAAAAAAAATGGCTTGTGATCGTTTTAAAAAGTCAGACCAGTCTGTTAGTCATTGCATACACAAATGATTTTTTAGTTTCCTGTGACTCAACCACATGGCAGTCAATTCAGAGAGAGAAAATCTTTGACAATATGCCTCTTATTAGGTTCCCCAAGACCTCTAATATTCCAACTTATCAAGGCCATATGATTGGGATCAACTCATTCAAAGCGAGAGTATACACCACAGACCAACGGGTAGAGCACAGCCACAAAGAAAAGAGACAAAAAAACATGGTCATATGGTCAACATGAAAGGACTAGCCGAGGGATAACCGAGCATATCTTAACCCACATGGCACACAAGTACAGCAGAAACACAGATCGTTTTGTAAAGAAAAGATAACTTGAACAAATGTAGAACATAAAAATAAAAAAAGATAACCAAACAATAAAACAAGACAAAGAAAGCACACTAAATATACATGGTTCGGCCTAATTGATGGCCTACATCCACGGGCAAGACCTTCTTAGCATTCTTCTATGAAAAATCTATGGCACAAGAAGTATAAAATTGGAGAAAAAATTTAGAAGCTCATAGAGACTTTCTTTTACAAAAGAACAACATACTTTTTATCTCAAAGAAGTCTCACGCCACTCTAGATGCTCTCACTATTTGCTGCTCTCAGATCTCTCTGTGCTCTACTCTCCACGTTTTTAGAACCTCTGCCGAAGCCTTTGTTAAATAGAGCTCGGAACCAGGCCAAATCGCATCAAAATAGGACTCCGTTTTATTGTTGTATTGAAACTCTAAAGCCTGCTGTCAGATCTCCATCGAACGGATGAAAAATGAGTGCAGAAAACACCTGAAACAGCTCTGAAATCATCATCAGCCATTGGATCATCATCGAAACAATTAGGAGCCGTTCGATCGTGCCATCGGTCCACAAATTCTCTTAAAAACTGTGAGAAACATCAAGAAAATGGGTGTCGGTCCACCATGGACTGCGAGAAATGCTTTGGAAATGGGCACTCATCCATGCACCCATCGTAGACCGCGAGAATGCGGTAAGCTGCAGTACACCGTGCCCGGCGTCTGCTGGGCCGGCCCGCACGCGTGGGTCTGGGTCGAGCCTGGCGGCTACTGGGCTGCTTCACATAGGCTTCAACCTAACAAGTCTCCCACTTGAAGATATATGCCGAAGTCCAAAAAATGTCATCCCTGGAGACCTTGCCAACCTCCTACTCCTCACGTAGCCCCAAGCTCGAGAGAAGCTTTGCTCTAATTGAACTTCTCTCGAGTCACCGGCTTCATCAACACATCTGCTGAATTTGCATCGGTATGAATCTTCAACAACGAGACTAGACCATCATCCATCATATCTCTCATAAAGTGATAGCGAATATCAATGTGCTTTGTCCGAGAGTAGAACATTGGATTTGTCGTCAAGTGCAACGTACTTTGACTATCACAATTCACCCTCATCACATCCTGCTTCACCTTGAAGTCTCCAAGAAGCCTCTTGAGCTAGATAACTTCTTTACATGCATGTGCCATGCAATACACTTTGTCTCTATTGTTGATAATGTCACCACTGATTGAAGTTTAGATTCTCAGCTTATAGCACCACCGCCCATGGAGAACACATAGGCTATGATAGATCTCTTCTTGTCCTGATCATCTGTAAAATCAGAATCAACATACCCAATGTACTCCAAACCCACTGAACCATAACAAAGTGAATGATTAGTCGTCCCCCTCAGATACTGGAGGATCCACTTTATTGCTGTCCAATAGTTGCTATCTGGATTCACCATATGCCGACTCACAACTCCCACTGCTTGTGCAATGTCTGATCTTGTGCATACTATGACAAACATAAGGCTCCCTACTCTAATGAATATGGTACCCAGGCCATGTCAGCTTTTTTTGCTTCCGTGCTGGGTGATTGCTTGGTTGACAGTTTAAATTGAATAGAAAATGGGATAGATATCGACTTCGCATTCTGTATATTGAAGTGCCACAGAACTTTCTCTATATATCCTTTTTATGAAAGCCAGACCTTCCTATCCTTCCTCTCCTATAGCATCTTCATCTCAAGTATTTAGTTCACAGCTCCTAAGTTTTTCATCTCGAACTCTCCAACCAACTGAGTTTCCAGATCTGATTTCCGACTCTTGCTATTCTCCGTGACCATCATATCATCGATATATAACAATAAAATACAAAAGCTTCCATCGTCATAACCGCAGAAATATGCACAATGATCTACCTTCAGTCGATCAAATCTCAAATTTATAATAAAAAAATCAAATCACTTGTACCAATACCTCGATGCTTGTTTGACACTGTACAAGGATTTGTTCAACCGACAAACCAACTCCTCCTTGCCTTTTTTGACAAAGTCTTCAGATTGTACCATATAAATCGCCTGCTCCAAGTCACCATATAAGAAAATCATTTTTACATCCATCTGCTCGAGCTTTAAATCTATGACTGCCGCGATCGCCAAAACAATCTCAATAGTAGTAAGACGAACCATCGGTGATAAGATCTTATCAAAGTCAATTCCTAGCTTCTGAGCATAATCCTTTACAACCAAACGCACTTTGAATCTCTCCACATTTTTATCTATATCTTTCTTCACTTTATAGACCCGCTAACATCCGATCAGACTCCCCTCCGATAGAACTACAAGCTCCCAAGTCTTGTTCTCCTGAAGTGACTCCATCTCCTCCTCCATAGCATAATGCCACTTTTCAGCATTGGTGGACTCACATGCCTCCTTGTATGAAGTTGGTTCATCCTCCTCCGCCAAAGCAACATAAGCACAAACATGGTTAGCAGAAGAAATAAAAGAAGTGACATAGTCATCATACCTAACAGGAGGTCTAATGATCCTTCTAGGCCTCTCGAACTTCATTGGTGGCTCTTCTAGTGAGATAGCATCCTCAGGTGGTTGCAGAGACTCCGTACTCGATCCATCATCAACTATCTCATCATTCACCTGTGCTTGCTATGCTTGCACCTCATCGCCTACATCAAAGAACTCAATAGAAGTAATAGCTTCATCATCTTACTTTTTGCTGGTGCCTTGAAAAGATTCTTCATTAAAAATAGCATCTCGGCTAACAATAATCTTATGGGTAGTAGGATCCCACAACCGATACCCTTTTACTCCTTTAGCATAGCCAAGAAAGATGCACCTTCGAGAGTTCCTGTCTAATTTTATCCTCTTCTCTTTTGGGATTCACATATATGCATCACATCTAAAGATACGAAGATAGGAATAATTTACTGACTTGCCGCTCCAAAGTTCTTCTAGAATTTCCAACCCAAGGGATTTTGTCGGTGCTTGATTGATTAAGTAACAAGCCATGCTTACAGTCTCCGTCCAAAATCTCTTATCAAGTTTTGCAGTACTCATCATACTACGGATCCTATCCATGAGTGTTTTGTTAAACCTCTCTGCCACACCATTTTATTGTGGTGTCTCGAGAACCATAAGTTGTCGCCTAATTCCATACTCGCCACAAAACTTCTCAAATTCCTTAGAGCAATATTCTCCTCCATTATCAGAATGTAGGCGTTTAATTTTCAAGCTTTTTTTATTTTTCACTAGAGCCTTAAATTTCTTAAAGGTTTCAAAGATGTCGGATGCTTTAGAATATATATCCAAGCCTTTCGAGAATAGTTATCAATGAAGAAGATGAAGTAGGAACACCCGCTCAATAATCTATTAGGTGACTCTCCAGTATTTGAGTGGTTAGCTCCAGAAATTTTTTACTCCACTGCTATGATCAAGAGAAAGAGATTCTTTTTTATTTACCATAGATGTAATCTTCACAAAATTTTAGTGGCGCTAACTTACACCCTAGAAAAAGCTCCTTATTTGATGATAACTGTAGCCCATGCTCGCTCATATATTCCCAACGTTGATGCCAAACTGTCGGAGACACCATCTCTACACTTGCTACTCCTACTTCTCTCACCAGAGTCTCGTCCATCAATTTATAAAGACTACCTATTTGTACTCTCCTTATCACCACATCTTTTGGACACCTTCAATTGATCTTTCTCTCTGATAAACTTTAAGCTTTGCTTACAAAACTTTTCAAGTGATAGTAGACTCTTGCGAAGTATAGGAACATGTCATATATTAGAAACCATCTGAACTATACCATCAAACATCTTGATCCGAACATCTTCCACTCCAATCACAGGACAAGTTGTATTGTTACCCACACAGATAACTCCTCCATTCCATGATTTGTATGTATGAAATCACTCCCTAAAAGGAGCATGTAAAAAGATGTCCCTGAATCTAAAATCTAATGACGTGCGAGCTCGGATCTCTCGAATGCCGTCAATGCATCCCTATCATCTGAAGTAGCTAAATTAGTTTCACTTTTTGCTATATTACTTTGAAAGTTTTTCGATTCAAATTTTGTATCAACTCTTTTAGCCCGATAGTTTTTCTTTACATGTCCTATTTTTCTATAATTCTAGCATTTCATCTTTTTCTTGCTCTTGAATTTAGATCTTATCTTCCCTCGATCACCACGTTCTTTCTCGAAAGGCCTATCCCGTGCTACCATGGCCTCCCTTAAAGAGTTTCCTTGGCTAGATTTCACCTCATCTCTTCTGTAAGTAATGATGCAACAACTGACTCCATCTTAAGGGTTTTAACATGACTCAAGTTCATTATAAGATTATCTCAAGACTCCGATATAGAACAAAGTAGAATACTAGCCTTCTCTTCATTTTTAATTCTGACATCTAGGGCTGCAAGCTTGCTCACAATGGAATTGAATACACTCAAGTGCTCTTGAACTGATGTCCCATCTTTCATCTTTAGATTGTATAACTGTTGCCTCAAATATATTTTATACACCAAAGACTTCCCTTCGTTGAAGTTCTTCAATTTTTTTCAAATCTCTTTTGTAGTAGTCTCGACCTCGATATTAAACAATACCAAATCATCCAACACCAAATACAGGTTTGCCATTGCCAGCCTATCTTTCTCCTCATATTGCCCATCCGACATCTCTTATGATTTGTGTTCCTTTCCTTGCAAAGCAATTTCACAACTATTCTTAATCAATACCACCTGCATCTTCATCTTTCAAAGTACAAAGTTTGATCCATCAAACCTCAGAATCTCGTATTTTATTGTTGTCACCTTGTCTGCCATTGTTTCAAATCAAACTAGCTACAAAAGAATCTCCCTTACTCTGATATCAAACTAAAAGACCGACCGAGGGATAACCGAGCACACCTCAACCCATACGGCACACAAGTATAACGAAAATACAGATCATTTTGTAAAAGAAAGATAACTTAAACAAATATAGAATGCAAAAATAAAAGAAGATAATCAAGTAATAAAACAAGACAAAAAAAATACACCAGATATATGTGGTTCAGCCTAATTGATGGCCTACATCTATGAGCAAAATCTCCTTAGCATTCTTCTATGAAAAATCCACGGCACAAGAAGTACAAAATTGGAGAAAAATTTAGAAGCTCACACAAACTCTCTTTTATAAAAGAAAAACACACTTTTTCTCTTAAAAAAGTCTCACACCACTCTAGATGCTCTCACTATTTGCTGCTCTTGAATCTCTTTGTGCTCTGCTCGTGTTTAGAACCTTTGCCAAGGCCTCTATTAAATAGAGCTTGGAACTAGGCCAAATCACATCAAAATAGGACACCATTTCATTGTTGTATTGAAACTCTGAAGCCTGCCATTAGATCTCCATCGAACGGATGAAAAACAAGCACAAAAAAAACCTGAAACAGCCCTGAAATCATCATCAGCTGTTGGATCATCATCGAGACAAACAGAGCCGTCCGATCACGCCATCGGTCCACAAATCCCTTTGAAACCGTGAGAAATGCCAGGAAAATAGGCACCAATCCACCATGGACCGCGAGAAATGCCCTGAAAATGGGCGCTCGGTCCGCACGCCCATCTGGACCGTGAGAACGTAGTAAGCCACGGTACACCACGCCCATGCATCTACTGGGCTGGCCCGCACCGTGGGCCTGGGTCAGGCCTGGCGGCTGCTGGGCTTCTTCATATAGGCTTCAACCTAACGCAACAAACCAATGTTCAGGATAACAACACAGAAACTGCATCTCCACCAAGCCTATCACAGTCCAACTATAGAAGCCAATACAAAAATTTCTAGTAAAGGGAAGCCTTTCAGACAAGTGACTGAGACGGAAAGGAAGAAAAAGACTCCAGACAAAGAAGAACTAAAAACCTATCCAATGAACATTATGGCACCAATAGAAGACCAAAACACAATGGGGTTAACCAAACTCCTCAGATAGAGCATTGACCTGTGTTGCGGCCAATCCCCCGTCGCCCGATCGTCGAGGTCGCACACCTGCAAGAGAAGTCCTCACAGACCAGAGATGCCTCCGCGGGGACCCTCCGACGGTCAAGTCAGAGAGAGACTAGGCAACAGCAAAAATCAGAGGATCAACTCGAAAGGGCTCGGGTAAGCTTGGGAGCTGGAGGGAGCGTCAGAGAGAACTTACCAAGACTGTTGCCTTATCCCTTTTTATAGTAGACTGTGGCGTAGTCCCATCATTAATGGTGCAGACAACTGGAGAGTTGTCAAATCGTCAGGGGCTGTCAAATCACCGTGGGCTGTCAAATCATCACGGGTTGTCAGAACGAACCCATGTCCTCGACAGGACAATGCCCCAGGGTGACTGCACAGCATGTCCTTGACAAGACAACAGCCCATAGCAGTCGTACGGCCCTTGGGCGGGCTAGCCAACCATACGTCGTTATTCGGCTGTCGGGACGTCGGGTGATGACCCTGAGACACCATCGGTCGATTTAATGACTCGCTGAGGTCGGACGTCGGCTGCCGCCCCCGACAGTGAGTCGGTGATTTGGGCTCCGTCGCTCAGCTGGTCGGGAACAGAATGGATCTGCCCGACCGACACTCCTTCAGTCGGATAATGTCGGCAGCTACTGTCGACAGTCATCGATCGATGCGGTCGGAGTCATCCGTCGGGCGTCGGCGGAGTCATCCGTCGGGCGTCGGTCGGAGTCATCTGTCGGGGTCGTCCGTCAGATTCATCCGTCGGTCGTCGGTCGGAGTCGTCCGTCGGGATCGTCCATCGGGGTCATTCATCGGAGTCATCCATCGGTCGTCGATCAGATCGGTCCGAGGGTAAGTCAGCGTATGGGGGTCAGTCGGTATATCCCAACAGTTGCCCCCCCACTCCTGAGTCCGATGTCGTGTTGGCTCGCGTGAACACGTAGGCGACGGCTTCGGGCGAAAGGAGTGATTTTCTGTCATGTCTTGCCTCGACTCTGGCGATCGCATCAACGAACGATCCGATGTCGGTCGTCCCGACTGTAGGTCGAGCGTGCACGTCGGGTCGGAGGTCGGCCAACCTCTGAACGTAGCATGATACGATCATCCCGTAGAGTCTGATAGTCGAGTAGCATCTGATGTATCCAATAGTCGAGTAACGTCCGACGTATTCGGATAGGATAACGATGGCAAGTCGAATATCCATTGTCCGACCCTTGGTCGGACGTGCGTGTCAGGATGTATGATAAATGGTGGTAAGCCAAATATTCTTTGACCGATCGTGACCAAGTCGGTATGTCGCAAGTCGAACTGCGGTCATCTTGGCATTTTGCTGCTCTTAGTCGAAGCTAAGTCGGCAAGTTAGCCAGCCACGTTGGTCGAGGCTTTTTGCCCTCAGAGGTATAGGCCGTCGATTCAATGATCGATGATCGAGCCGTGGATTCGACGATCGACGATCGAGCCACATTGGTCGGCGATCGAGCTGTTGATCCGACGATCGACGATCGGGCTACGTTGGTCGAGGCCCTTTTGCCTTCAGAGGTCGAGGCTGTCAGTTTGACGATCGGAGATCGAGCCATTGATTCGGCGATCGACGATCGAGCCATGTTGGTCGAGGCCTTTTGCCTTCAAAGGCCGAGGCCATCAGTTCGACGATCAATGATCGAGCCGTTGATTCGATGATAGACGATCGAGCTGTGTTGGTCGAGGCCCTTTGCCTTCAGAGGCCGAGGCCGTCAGTTCATTGATCAATGATCGAGCCGTTGATTCGGCGATCGACGATCGAGCCGTGTTGGTCGAGGCCCTTTTCCTTCAGAGGCCGAGGCCGTCGGTTCGATGATCGATGATCGAGCTGTTGATTCGATGATCGGTGATCGAGCCGTGTTAGTCGAGGCCTTTTGCCTTCAGAGACTGAGGTCGTCGGTTCCTGATCGAGCCGTTGATTCGACGATCGACGATCGAACCATGTTGGTCGAGGCCCTTTTGCCTTCAGAGGTCGAGGCCGTCGGTTCGACGATCGATGATCAAGCCATTGATTCAACGATCGAGCCATGTTGGTCGAGGCCCTTTTGCCTTCAGAGGTCGAGGCTGTCGATTCGATGATCGGTGATCGAGTCGTTGATTCGACGATCGACGATCGAGCCATGTTGGTCGAGACCCTTTTGCCTTCAGAGATCGAGACCATCAATTCGGTGATCGATGATCGAGCCATAGATTCGGCGATCGGCTATCGAGCTGCTTCGATCGAGGCCCTTTGCCTTCAGAGGTCGAGACTGTCGTAGATTCGATGATCGGGTTACGTTGGTCGAGGCCCATTGCCTTTAGAGGCCGAGGCCATCGTAGATACTCCGCTCCTTCGATCTCTATCAGGATCTGCGCACGAGGAGCGGAGAGAGGGGTGTAGGAGTCATACCTACGATGCATCGGTCTCAGACTCCGTTGTCGGGGTGAGACCCGTCTATCGGTGGGGCCCGCTGGGTTCAGCAGGAGCTCGATTTTTCTTTCGCTTCTCCTTCTGACCCATGCCCTCGGTCAGGCACCGGTCGGAAGCTCCTTCGTCCGTGCGCATGTATTTGTATGCGCGCTCTAGCAATTCGGCATACGTCCAGGGGAGGGTCTTGTCCAAGGAATAGGTGAACCGGGACCCCCTTAGTCCCCTCTTCATGGCCGAGATAGCCATGTCTTCGTTGAGGTCCCGACCTCAAGTGTGGCCGCATTGAACCGGGCCACAAAGTGTCGTAGAGTCTCTTTTTCTCCCTGCTTGGGGGAGAAAAGACTGTCTGAGGTTCGCAGCGGCTTTCGACTGGTGCTGAAATGGCCATGAAAGAATGTTCGAGCTGCCCGAAGGAGTGGATACTTCCCGAGCGGAGGCCGAAGTACCAGGCCCTGGCAGCTCTGTGGAGTGTGGCCGGGAAGCCGATGCAAAGGAGGGCATTGGTTGCCCCTTGGATTGTCATAAGAGCCTTGTAGCTCTCCAGATGGTCAATTAGGTCGGTGGAGCCGTCGTAAGACTCCACGTGAGGCATCTTGAACCGACTAGGGATCGATTCGTCGAGGATGAATCAGGAGAGAGGTTGGGTGGTCCGAAAGTCGACGTCGTTCGATGACTTCTGTCCATCCGCCTGGAGCTGGGCAAGCCGACGGTCGATTTCTTCAAACTTGCGCTCGTAGTCGTTTAACCGTCGGTGTTGAAAAACTCCAGGAGTCGATCCTCCCGATGAGTTTGAGAGTGAGGTGGACGGCGTCCGCGGCCGCTTCTCCCTCCTCGCTCGCTCCAGCTGGGAAGGGGAGGGACGTCGAGACCGGCGGGCGTCACGCCGTGGCCGCCTCCCCCCTTCTCGGTGGGAGTGGTGAGACGGCTGCTCTTGAGGAGGAGATGGAAGTGGATGCGGGCGTCGGCGGCTGCTTCTGGACGGCATGGGATGCACCATCGGTTGTTCTGTCGGTGGTCGCGGCAACTGAGTCGGTTGCTGCTGGAGATTTTTGACCGCATCCATCAGAACGGTCATTTACCGCACGATCACCGTGATCTGCGCCTCCGTGGTCACCACCGGGTGTGGAGAGCTGGGCTCCACCATGGAGGGTGAAGGAGAGGGCTCTTCCCGGTGGGAAGAGTGCCTCGCCGACCCGATAGCTCTCGATCGTTGAGCTCTGATTTTCATCATCTCGAGAGGTCTCTGAAGCTCTAGGGAGCTTGCTATCTTACCTCTATCGAGCATACCCCTACCTGGCACGTCAAATCTATTGCGGCCAATCCCCCGTAGCCTGATCATCGATCGTCGAACTGACGGCCTCGACCTCTGAAGGCAAAAGGGCCTCGACCAACATGGGTCGATCGTCGATCGTCGAATTAACGGCTCGATCACCGATCGTCGAACCGACGACCTCAGCCTCTGAAGGCAAAAGGGCCTCGACCAACATGGCTCGATCGTCGATCGTCGAATCAATGGCTCGATCATCGATCGCCGAACCGACAGCCTCGGCCTCTGAAGGCAAAAGGGCCTCGACCAACATGGCTCGATCGTCGATCGCCGAATCAATGGCTCGATCATCGATCGTCGAACCGACGGCCTCGACCTCTGAAGGCAAAAGGGCCTCGACCAACATGGCTCGATCGTCGATTGTCGAATCAACGGCTCGATCACCGATCGTCGAATCGACGGCCTCGGCCTCTGAAGGCAAAAGACCTCGATCAACATGGCTCGATCGTCGAATCAACGGCTCGATCACCGATCGCCAAACCGATAGCCTCGGCCTCTGAAGGCAAAAGGGCCTCGACCAACGTAGCCCGATCGCCGATCGCCGAACCAATAGCTCGATCGCCGACCAACGTGGCTCGATCGTCGATCGTCGAATCCACGGCTCGATCGTCAATCGTCGAATCGATGGCCTATGCCTCTAAGGGCAAAAAGCCTCGACCAACGCGGCTGGCTAACTTGCCGACTTAGCTTCGACTAAGAGCGGCAAAACGCCAAGACGATCGCAGTTCGACTTGCGACATACCGACTTGGTCACGACCGGTCGAAGGATATTCGGCTTGCCACCGTTTATCATACGTCCTGATGTGCATGCCCGACTAAGGGCCAGACAATGGATATTCGACTTGCCATCGTTATCCTATCCGAATACGTCGGACATTACTCGACTATCAGATACGTCGGATGCTACTCGACTATCAGACTCTACGGGATGATCGTGTCATGCTACGTTCAGAGGTTGGCCGACCTCCGACCCGACGTGCACGCTCGACCTACAGTCAGGACGACCAACATCGGATCGTTCATTGATGCGATCGCCAGAGTCGGGGCAAGACATGACGGAAAACCACTCCTTTCGTCCGAAGCCGTTGCCCACGTGTTCACGCGAGCCAACACGACATCGGACTCAAGAGTGGGGGGGGGCAACTGTTGGGATATATCGACTGACCCCTATACGCTGACTTACCCTCGGACCGGTCTGACCGACGATCGACGGACGACTCCGACGGACGACCCCGACGAACGACCGACGGACGACCGACGGACGACTCCGACGACGACCGACAGACGACTCCGACCGACGTCCGACTGCACTGATCGATGACTGCCGACAGTAGCTGCCGACATTATCCGACTGAAGGAGTGTCGGCCAGGCAGACCCATTCTATTCCCGACCAGTCGAGCGACAGAGCCCAAATCACCGACTCACTGTCGGGGGCGGCAGCCGACGTCCGACCTCAGCAAGGCATTAAATCGACCGACGGTGTCTCCGGGTCATCACCCGACGTCCCGACAGCCGAATACCGACATATGGTCGGCCAACACGCCCAAAGGCCGTACGATCGCTATTGGCTGTTGTCTTGTCAAGGACATGCTGTGCAGTCGCCTTGGAGCATTGTCCTGCCGGGACATGGATTCGTTCTGACAACCCGCGGTGATTTGACAGCCCACGGCGATTTGACAGCCCACGACGATTTGACAATTCTTCAGTTGTCTGCACCATTAATGACGGGACCACGCCGCAGTCTACTATAAAAAAAGGTAAGGCAACAGTCTTGGTAAGCTCTCTTTGACGCTCCCTCCAGCTCCCAAGAGCCCTCTCGAGTTGAGCCTCTGATTTTCCGCTGTTGCCTAGTCTCTCTCTGACTTGACCGTCAGAGGGTCCCCGCCGGAAGCATCTCCAGTCTGTGAGGACTTCTCTTGTAGGTGTGCGACCTCGGCAATCGGGCGATGGGGGATTGGCCGCAACAACCTGCTTTAGATGACTTGAGCCCACGGATAGTCTTGATGAAGTTACTTGCATCATCATTCGAAAGCTTGACACCAGATTTACGAGCCCAATCAGTAATCTGATGTGGTTCAAACGAGTGAAGCAGCAGGTCTTGAGATGTCGGAGGAACGGAGACCCTCTTGCCCTTGCCAGACATCTCAATAACAGGTGCAGAGGCAGCCGGGGTGTCATCAAGATTCTTCTTCTTCCGGAAAGACAGGAGTTTAGCAGTAGCCACTCTTACACCCTGGAGAGCTTTAACCCGTTGTCCTTTGAGAATGCTAACAGACGCAATTTCAGACGTGATCGGAGCAGGAGGCAGGGGCGCCTCAACCACCTCGACCGACGCAGCACCATATACCTGTGAGACGTCGAGGAGCATTGTTTCTGAGGAGAAAGTGGGGTCACTGGGGCCTTTAGACCCTACATCCAAGCGAACCTGAGACAGGAAGGGAGGGTGCGACCCAAAAGAAATGCCAGCACACGGACCTGGAAGGGACCACCTGCGTCCTGTGAAAGCCACGATGGACGAGCGAAAGGTGGTGACATCTGAAGAGACCAGGTGTTTAAGCCCCGTACAATTAATGGTCGCTGATCGGTTCCCCAGCAAGGATAGAAACCTCGGCTCTGAGGCTAAAAGGGTCAGATCGATGAGAATGCAGAAGAGTAGGGGATCTGATCCAAGGCGGAGACTCGGAGATTGCCAGGCAGTTGGAGGGATCAGAATTTGAATTCAAAAAATTTGCTTCCCTCAAATGGCAAGGATCTGAACCTCCTGGAGTTGGTGTCATTTCCCGCATACCCCCGCCGTCAGGAGAGACAGGAGGCATTAATGGCGATGACTCGGACCGGTTGACTCGGCTCGACTCGCCCCTCTCCCAGCAATGGACCTGGCGGGGTGACTCAGGATCAGGTAGGGCAAGGGTCTTCTCTCCGGCGACCGCAGCGTTGCAAGGGCCGGAGAGGCTTGAGTGCTCCGGACGACATCACCCAATACAAGGGCATCGGCATCAGCTGCACCTCCACTGTTCCCCCCCAAGGAAGGCGAGGAGTTCTCCCCACAATCTGTCGCACCTGTTCGAAGGTGAAGCCCAAAATCCGGGGATATGTCATTGAGGAAAAGTTGATCTTCATAATCTTGCACGAAGGGGAGGTCCGAGGAAGGGGGCATCCCACGAGTAAATTCAAGGATTTCTACCTCCACCGTGTCGACCAAATCACCGCAGAAAACTTCGATGAACTCTGGAATATCATGCAATCTCTCCACAAAAATGGAGATGGAGAAAGTTTCTTGATCAAATCCAGAGAGGGAGGCAGGCAGGATGCACTCCAAGATGCCAAATCCCGCCGTTAAGCGGTGGAGAGAGTCAGCATTTCATAAAAAGGGGGAGGAGATTTTTAAGTTTCAGCGAAGCTCGAATGGAGAGGCGCACATCTTTTCCCCCATCTTTGATAGACCAGGGTCGCACTGAGAAGGTGAAGTGCCTGGCCTATATTTCCCCCCTAAGAAAGGCTGCTAGCACCTCCTGTCTGTTAGGTAACGTAACCAGGAACCGATGGGGGCCATACTTCCTGATTTCCCAGTCAAAACCACAGAGAATAGTGTTTGAAGCCCGTAAAGGTCCTCCCCAGATATTTCTCCGAAGTCAAAGGTTTTCACCTCCACAATCCCCTTGCACAGTGCCTTATTGAAGCACCTACGGGCTTCCCCCTCCCAAGGGAGGAAGGAACGGCAGAAGGACCATCCTGCCAGCAACTGCCATTGACAAAAGCTTTCGTGCCTCTCTCTGAGTCAGACTCCTCCGGCAGCTTCTAGCTTGATGGCCAAACCAAAGGCATTTGAAGCACTTGATGGGGTTTCGACAATCACTCTTGAGATGCCCTGCATCTCCACACTTGAAGCACCTACCCTTTTTAAAGCCGTGGATCCGAGAGTTAGGCGGCGACCGGGTAACTGCAGCACTTGGTAGATGGGTGTCCTTAAGGCGGCCATCAAGGTTTCCACGCCCGTTTTCAACCACTTTCCTGCTCACCTTTCTTGTCCTAGGCCGGCCATTCAAGACAACAAAGGCGTAGGACGGCTTGTAGCCAGATTCCAGTGGGGGGTGCCTGGAGCCATTAAGACCTTTTGGAGGGCCTTGGGCAGGGAAAGCAGGTTGGTGCCCAAGAGGGATTGCATTTGCTCCAGAAGCCACCGCGCAAGAGTGACTCCCGCCGCCGATCAAATCGCTTGAAGGAGACCCGGGCACTTCCCCTCACGAAGTTCCTTCCACAAGGGCCATCAAGGAGCTTTGCTATCTTCTCCATTTTCCATCGAAGATTCCTCAGCTCCTCTCTCAGCTCCACTCTTAGCTCATCTCTCACGCCCGCCATCGAAAGATGAGCCCTTGGTGATGATAATGGAACCCTTTGGTGGAGTGAGATTTCAGAATCTGCAATTCCTTTCCCTCGCAGAAAGGGAAATCTGTATATAATTCAGTACTTCATGAGGTGGTTTGAGATAGATGACAAAAAAATATTTGTCACGTCTTCGATCCGAGATCGTGAATCGAGAGTCATGGCAACCATCGCATATTCATAAAATTTTTTTTTCTATAAGCATACAAGGTATTTCATCATGATATCTTACACATAAAGTTAAATAATTTTTTAATTTTTAATAATCAAATCTTGGTTCAAATAACAAATCAAAAACTCAGTGTCCAAAAGGAAAATAATTATCTGACAAAGTCAACACTTAAAATAAAAGTCTTAAATCAATTCTAAAAAAATTCTAAATCAAATGAGCTAACTCCATCTCTAATCGCTCTCCCAACCGGAATCCCGCATCATGCTAATTTTCTGGATCTGTAAAGAAAAACATAAAACTCATCATGAGCTAAATAGCCCAGTAAGCAATGTATACCTTTAACTGAATGAATCAGGCAATAATACTATACATATCGATTTACTGATAATAACAAAATCAATATGTAATTTCATGAAATCATAATCATACTATCAATCATATATAAAATTCAATTCATCATAATTTCATATTATGCTTATCATCTTAAATTCATCAATTTCTTAAGTTCTTCTTACCAACCATGACTATGACCATATTTTCTCTGTGGCAGGATCATAATACCGCGTATCTGCTTGCGGTGGGCTGCGAATCATCGGGCAGCCAAGTCCTTTGGAACCGCTGGTCTCACTGACGGTTTGTCGCTGGTCTCTCTGGCGACATGTCGCTGGTCTCGCTGGCGACATAAATCCTCAGGACAATCAATTGCCAACGTATATGCCCCCATTGGCGGGGTCCTTTACATAGTCAGATTGTCAATTCATATTATCTTCCAATTCATATATTATTTTCAATAATAATATAAATAAATGATATTCGAGTCAAATCAATCATATCATTCATTATGATCATACATCATCATAATAATTTTACAACAAATAACTTCATAAAAAATTTTCACAATTAATTTCAATCATAAATAATTTCAATAATTATTTTTAATAAATATTTTCAATCACAAGCATGCCATGAATTTATTTAATTCAGAATTTATAATTTATCAGATAAATTCAATAAAAGTAAATACTACTTACCTCAAAAGAAAATCCAAACTAAAAATTTTAGAAATCTTGAAAATCCTTCTCTGGATCTGATACGTTAAATATCATATTTTGATCAAAATTTTATCGAATTAAAAAAAATTAAAATTTATTAAAATCCAATGTCCCCACATGGATCAATTTGACGACAGTATCCAGGATTTTCAGACTAATCCATGGAAACTCTTCTTATATTTTTTTTAATTAATAATAATAATAATAATAATAATTTTTTTTAATTCCATAAATCTAAAAATCTAAGAGAGAGAGAGCAGAGAGAGAAAGTTTCTCTCTCCCTTTTCTTTTTCTCTCTCTTTTTTTTTCTTCTTTTCTCTTTTTCTTCTTTTTTTCTTTTTTTTCTCGGGCTTCTTCCTGGCCGAAATAGGGGACCGGTGGGTCCCCTCCTTTGCCCGACCGTTCAGGCCATGGCCGTCACGGTGGAGGCCGACGGCAGAGGGGGGCCACTCTTCTGGGTTCGGAGAGGCAAGGCCGGTGGTCAGTTGTGATCGTCGGCGCCGGAAAATCCAAGGGAAGAAGAGACCAAAATAGGGGTCTCTTCTCCGACCAAAAATCGACGACACCTGTCGCCGGCAGTCACGCACAGAGGCACGGGAAGAAGGAGAAAGAAGAGAGGAAGAGAAGGAGAACTTACTTTGGCCTCCGATGACCCCACCGACGAGCAATCACGACGAGAATGAACAAATCTCCATGGCTCCAATTCGAAAAAATTAGGGAGGAAGAGAGGGGAAGAGGACCGATGATCGGCTTCTAAGGAAAGGGAGGGTCCTTTTATAGAGAGCCCTAGGACTCTGGGAGGTCCTAGGACTCCCGATCACCAAGGTCTCATCGGAGAAGAAGACTCCTATCGGGAGTCTTCTTCTCGATTTCCCCTGTTTTCATTTTTTTTTTTTTTGGGCTTGGGTCTTGCTAGATGGGCTTGGGCTATGGGCTATAACATTCTTCACCTCTAAACGAAATTTTGTCCTCGAAATTTTTCATACCTGTGGTCTCGAAGAGCTAGGGATATTTTTACTTCATTTCTTCCTCTAGTTTCCAAATAGCTTCTCTTTCTGAATGTTGACTCCACTACACCTTGACATAAGGAATGTTGCGACGTCTCAACACTTGTTCTTTACGGTCCACGATCCGTATAGGATGTTCTTCATATGATAGATCTTTTCTAGTTTGCAATGGTTCAAGTTCACGATGTGACTTGGATCTGGTAAATATTTCTTTAACATAAAAACATGAAAAATATTATGTACTCCTGCAAGTGAAGGTGGTAAGGCAAGTCTATAAGCCACCTCACCAATTCTTTTCAAAATCTCAAACGGACCCACATATCTAGGATTCAATTTGCCACGAATGCCAAATCTTGAGATTCCTTTTGAAGGAGATACTTTGAGAAATACATGGTCACCAATTTGAAATTCTAATTTCTGTCTCCTGTTATCTACATAACTTTTCTGTCTGCTTTGTGCTGCCCGAAGTCGTTCTTTAATTAATTGAATCTTCTTGACTACTTGTTGAACAAGTTCGGGACCCAATATTCTTCGCTCACCAACATCATCCCAGTGAATCGATGATCGACATTTTCTACCATATAATGCTTCATAAGGTGCCATACCAATGCTGGCCTGATAACTGTTATTGTAAGCGAACTCAATCAAAGGTAGATGCTCATCCCATAAACTTTTCATATCCAAAATACAAGTTCTCAACATATCTTCTAAGATCTGAATAGTTCTCTCTGACTGACCATCAGTCTGTGGATGGAAAGCTGTACTGAAGTTCAATTTTATTCTTAATGCCTTGTGTAAGCTCTTCCAAAACTGAGATACAAATCTGGTGTCTCGATCCGATACGATGGTCACTGAAATTTCATGTAGCCTTACAATTTCTTTCATATATAATTTTACTAGTCTTTCCAAAGTAAATCCAACTCTAATTGGTAGAAAGTGTGCAGATTTGTCAATCGGTCCACAATCACCCAGGCTGCATCATTTTTACTTGGAGTCTTCGGTAGTCCAGTTACAAAATTCATAGTGATATGTTCCCACTTTCATACTGAAATATCAAGAGGTTGAAGTAGTCCCACAGGTCTCCGATGTTCAGCTTTTACTTGTTGACACATCAAATATTGAGCCACGAATTGAGCGATCTCTCTCTTCATATTATTCCACCAGTACATTTCCTTTAAGTCTCTATATATCTTAGTACCTCCCGGATGAACTGTATAACTGATCTGATGTGCTTCCTAAGTATTTCATACTTGAGTACTAAATCATTGGGTACGCAAATTTTATTTTTGAACCTCAACGAACCATCATCATGTATCTTGAATTCAGATTCAACACCAGCTTCCACTGAATTCCTTATTTTCATTAGTTGTGGATCATCATTCTGGGCAACTGTAATTCTTTCAATGAGTGTTGGCTGAACCCTCATGTTGGCTAATCGTACTGTTGAATCATATATTCGGATGTCTAATTCCAGTTTTCTTATATCCTCCAATAATTGGCTTCGCTGTGTGATTAAAACCATCAAATTTTCTATGGATTTTCTACTAAGGGCATCAGCAACGACATTAGCTTTTCGGGATGATAATGAATTGTTAAATCATAATCTTTTAATAGTTCTAACCACCTTCTCTGTCTCATGTTTAATTTCTTCTGCATAAAAATATACTTCAAACTCTTATGATCAGTAAACACTTCACACTGCGCACCATATAAGTGATGTCTCCAAATTTTTAGGGCAAAAATCACTGCAGCTAATTCCAAATCATGTGTCGGATAATTCTGTTCATATGGTTTCAATTGTCTTGAGGCGTAGGCCACTACCTTACTATGTTGCATCAATACACAGCCTAGTCCCTTTTTAGATGCATCACTATATATTGTGAATCCTTCATCTCCTGTTGGTATAGTAAGGATAGGGGCTGAAACTAATCGTTGTTTTAAATCTTGAAAACTCTGTTCACAATCTTCGATCTACTCGAATTTAACCTCTTTTTGAGTAAGATGAGTCAAAGGTGCAGCTATACGGGAGAATCCTTCTACGAATCGTCTGTAATATCCTGTCATTCCCAGAAAGCTTCGAATCTCGAAAATATTTGTAGGTCTGTTCCACTGCATCACAGCTTTCACTTTTGTAAGATCCACAAAAATTCTATCTTTAGACACGATGTGTCCTAAAAAGACTATTTGGTATAAAGCTTTTCTTTCCTCAATATTTGTAGTACACACCGTAAATGTTCTTCATGCTCCAATTTGCTCTTTGAATATATCAAGATATCGTCAATAAATACGACAACAAACTTATCAAGATAGGATCTGAATATTCTGTTCATTAAATCCATAAAGGCCACTGGAGCATTGGTTAACCCAAATGGCATCACTAGAAATTCATAATATTCATAACGAGTTCTAAATGCAGTCTTTGGTATGTCCTCTGTTTTGATTTTTAACTGATGATATCCTGAACGAAAATCAATTTTAGAAAAGACTTATGCACCTTGCAGCTGATCAAATAAATCATCGATTCGAAGTAGAGGATACTTATTTCTAATAGTGTTTTTATTCAACTGTCTATAGTCGATACAAAGCCTCATACTACCATCTTTCTTCTTCACAAATAAGACTGGAGCTCCCCAAGGAGATACACTAGGCCTTATAAAACCTTTATCCAACAAATTCTGTAATTGATCTTTTAACTCCTTTAACTCCATAGGGGCCATTCTGTAAGGAGCTTTATAAATCAGACCAGTATTGGGTGCCAACTCAATGATAAATTCAATTTCTCTGTCTGGTGGTAGTCTGGTTAAATCATCAATGAATACATCCGAAAATTCATTTACAATAGGAATATCCTGTAACTTCAATTCATCATGTTCTTTATTCTTTATTGATACTAGGTAACCTCTACATCCCTTTCTTAGCATCTGTCTAGCTTGCACAAATAAAATAATACGTGGAGGAGTGATTCCTGTACTTTCATCAAAACTGAATGTCAATTCTTTCGGTATATGAAAGTTCACTCTCTTTCCATAACAATCCACAGAGGTATGATAAGTAGCAAGCCAATCCATTCCTATAATGACATCGAAATCATGCATATCTAGGACCACCAAATCTGTCGGTAATTCTCTTTCTCCTATTCTGATACTACATGACTTGCACACACTTTCAGTACTCAAAATACCATCTACTGGTGTCTCAACATATAATTTGTTTTCATAGGTTCACATACTATATCATGTTGTCTAATAAAAGTAGTGGATATAAAGGAGTGTGTAGCACCAGAATCAAACAAAACTGAAGTGGGAATATCAGATATAGGAATGATACCTGTCACCATAGCATTAGAGGCCTGAGCATCCTGTTGTGTGAGTGCATAGATCCTTCCTTGAGTTTTCGGCCTTTGACCTCCATCCTTTGTTTGTGTGGGTCTATTCTCATTCCTCTAGGAGCAATCTACAATTTTGTGTCCTTTCTGTACTCAGCTAAAATAAGAACCAGTATTCATGGGCAATTAGAAGACTCATGCTCTCTTCGGCCACATCTCGAACATCTAGCTGTCTCATTCTCACGATTCTTATCGTTTGCTGGCTTCTTTGCTGATCCCTTATTGTTCTGATTTCATCCTTGAGTTCCACCAAATCTATTTCTCTTCTTCTGATTCGTTCTCTCTCCGCATGTGCTTCATTAACTTCCCTCTCAATTATCAGAACTTTATTCATAACTAAGGTATAAGTAGTTAACTCATAGGGTACAACTTATTTTCTAATTTCTGTCTTCAATCTCATTTCAAATTTATGTACTCTGTCTTGCTCAATCTCAACTAATCTTGGAACAAGCTTGGCTAACTCTGTGAATTTAGCTTCATATTCTGCAACGGATCCGTTCTCCTATTTCAGATGAATGAACTCCTGCTCTTTCTGTATTCTGACACTTTAAGGAAAGTATTTGTCAAAGAATTCATCTCAAATCTCTCCCAAGTGAGTGGTATCCTATTGTGTTTATATTTTTGTTCAAGTATACGCCACCAGTTGTATGCCTCGCCTTGTAACAGATATGCTGTGTAGCGGATCTTCTCTTCATCGTGGCATTCTTGCACGGCGAATGCCTTCTCTATTTTCATAATCCAGTTATCTACTTCCAGTGGCTCGATGATCCCTTTGAAGGTTGGAGGGACTAGCTTCTTAAACTCGACGATATTGTTTCTCTGCATCGGATGTTCTCCATGTCCAGGAGTCAGTGGAGGATGCTGACGTGGCTGTGCATGTTGTTGTTGAAGTAACTGTTGTTGTGTTTGAACTACTCCGATCAGAGTTTGCATTAGTTGAGTCATGTTCGGCTCCTCCTGTACTGTCAAAGTATTTTCGGTAGGATCAAGGATTTCCTCCTGTTGAGATGTGCCGCTATTCAATTGGAGAGTGTTATCACCAAGTGGATTTGATGTCCCTCCTACCACTCCTTGAGTATTCTTCGTTCGTCGTGGAGGCATTTTGACCTATGACAAATTTGAGATAATAACTTATCCTTAATAAGGTTATAAACTTACTTGAGACAGATCAGATCATAATCATCATAACTAACCTCTCAAATTTCTTAATATCTACCCATCACTCACTCATTCTATTCTACATGTCTTTATCTATCTACTTATGCTCTGATACCATATTAATTGTCACGCCCCCGATCCGAGATTGTGAATCGAGGGTCATGGCAACCGCCGCATACTCATAGAAAAACTTTTTCCATAAGCATGCAAGGCATTTCATCATGATATCTTACACATAAAGTTAAATAATTTTTTAATTTTTAATAATCAAACTTTGGTTCAAATAACAAATCAAAAACTCAGTGTCCAAAAGAAAAATAATTGTCTGACAAAGTGAACACTTAAAATAAAAGTCTTGAATCAATTCTAAAAAAATCCTAAATCAAATGAGCTAACTCCATCTCTAATCGCTCTCCCAACCGGAATCCCGCATCATGCTAATTTTCTGGATTTGTAAAGAAAAACATAAAACTCATCATGAGCTAAATAGCCCAGTAAGCAGTGTATACCTTTAACTGAATGAATCAGGCAATAATACTATACATATCGATTTACTGATAATAACAAAATCAATATGTAATTTCATGAAATCATAATCATACTATCAATCATATATAAAATTCAATTCATCATAATTTTATATTATGCTTATCATCTTAAATTCATCAATTTCTTAAGTTCTTCTTACCAACCATGACTATGACCATATTTTCCCTATGACAGGGTCATAATACCGGTATCTGCTTGCGGTGGACTGCGAATCATCTGGCAGCCAAGTCCTTTGGAACCGCTAGTCTCACTAGCGATTTGTTGCTGGTCTCTCTGGCGACATATTGCTGGTCTCGCTGGCGACATAAATCCTCAGGACAATCAATTACCAACGTATATGCCCCCATTGGCGGGGTCCTTTACATAGTCAGATTGTCAATTCATATTGTCTTCCAATTCATATCTTATTTTCAATAATAATATAAATAAATGATATTCGAGTCAAATCAATCATATCATTCATTATGATCATACATCATCATAATAATTTTGCAACAAATAACTTCATAAAAAATTTTACAATTAATTTCAATCATAAATAATTTCAACAATTATTTTCAATAAATATTTTCAATCACAAATATGCCATGAATTTATTTAATTCAGAATTTATAATTTACCAGATAAATTCAATAAAAGTAAACACTACTTACCTCAAAAGAAAATTCAAATTAGGAATTCTAGAAATCTTGAAAATCCTTCTCTGGACCTGATACGTTAAATATCATATTTTGATCAAAATTTTATCGAATTAAAAAAAATTAAAATTTATTAAAATCCAATATCTCCACATGGATCAATTTGACGACAGCATCCAGAATTTTCGGACTAATCCATGGAAACTCTTCTTATATTTCTTTTAATTATTATTATTAATAATAATATTTTTTTTAATTCCATAAATTCTAAAAATCTAAGAGAGAGAGCAGAGAGAGAAAGTTTCTCTCTCCCTTTTCTTTTTCTCTCTTTTTTTTCTTTTTTTTTCGGGCTTCTTCCTGGCCGAAACAGGGGACCGGCGGGTCCCCTCCTTTGCCCGCCATTCAGGCCACGGCCGTCACGGCGGAGGTCGGCGGTAGAGGGGGACACTCTCCCGGGTTCGGAGAGGCAAGGCCGGCGGTCGGTTGTGATCGCCGGCGCCGGAAAATCCAAGGGAAGAAGAGACCAAAACAGGGGTCTCTTCTCCGACCAAAAAATCGGCGACACCCGTCGCCGGCAGTCGCGCACAGAGGCACGGGAAGAAGGGGAAAGAAGAGAGGAAGAGAAGGAGAACTTACTTCGGCCTCCGGTGACCCCACCGGCGAGCAATCACGGCGAGAATGAACAAATCTCCATGGCTCCAATTCGAAAAAATCTGGGAGGAAGAGAGGGGAAGAGGACCGATGATCGGCTTCTAAGGAAGGGGAGGGTCTTTTTATAAAGAGCCCTAGGACTCCGGGAGGTCTAGGACTCCCGATCACTAAGGTCTCATCGGAGAAGAAGACTCCTATCGGGAGTCTTCTTTCCGATTTCCCCTGTTTTCATTTTTTTTTTTTTTTTTTTGGGCTTGGGTCTTGCTAGATGGGCTTGGGCTATGGGCTATAACAGCATCTATCTCTGGGGGGAAATCAACAAATGGGTCTCAATGAATGCAATTGGCACCGCTGGTGGAATCCTTATTGGGTGGTGTGATAGCAGGTTTGATATTATTCTCAGTGACATTAAAGGTTCTCCGTTTCTGTTACTTGGTGGGATCGTGTTCTTAATTTCAATGGATGTTTACCTGTGTTTTGGACCTTCTGAACCTGCTCTCACAAAGCGTTTTTGGAGGGAGTTGAAAGAGGTTAATTCTTTCTCACCTGGTCCTGCGTGGTGGGAGGTGACTTCAATGCCACTTGTAGATCAATGAAAGAAATGGTCATCCACAGCCGAGAAAGGTTTCTTCTGCCTTTCTATCCTTTATCCGAGCAGCAAAGCTGGTGGATCTCCCCCCTCAAGGGACAATGTTTCACCTGGTCTAATAGAAGGGAAAATCCGTCCTTGGCAAAATTAGACCGCTTCCTCCTCTCTTCTGAAATGGATGATTGTTGTCCCATGCTTTCCAGGAGCCCTTCCCAACCCTTGCTCTGCTCATGTGCCCACCAAGTTAACCCTCTCAGAATTGCACAAACCTAAAGGAATATTCCAATTTGATTGAAGCGAGCTTTCTCGGGATGGCATTCATGATGTTGTCACCCATGCTTGGTCTTCTGCCAGTCCTCTTTGGATGCCAGCGACAAACCTGGTTCTCAAACTGAAAGCAACTAGGGAGTGCTCTAAAGAAGTAACTTTTGAGGTCCACTCCTCTGCTAGATGGGAAAAACTCAGCTCTTGTCCATTATTCAAAATCTTGATAGAATTGAAGAAGGAAGACCTCTCTTAGCTTCTGAACAGAGCTTGAGGGAATCGAGGAGGTTTAAACTCACTACATGAAATCTGATTATTAGCGACAGCTAATTGCCGGCGCTAATGGTCATTTTGTAATTGCTAATACTATTAATGATAGCGCCCGTTGCTTAATTGATGGTCGGTGCAATCTTAATCGCTAATTGCCACTATTGGCGATGGATTTTTTAGCCACCGTTAATAATAACTATTAGAGCACGGCATTTGTGACGGCTAAATTTGTCGCCATTTATTTTTTATTTTTAAATCAAATTTTAAAATTTTTTTAAAAATTAGCGACGGCTTTTTGTCGCTAATGCCATCGTTAAAGCTATCGCTAATGCCGTCGATAATAGTTAATTTAACTTTTTTAAAAATTATAATGTAATATTTTTTAAATCTATTTTAATAATCACAATCAATTATGGTTCCTAACACTCGTTATAATTAAAATCCAAAATAATATGACAATCAAAATAAAAACTATTATATTATACTAAAAATATAAATGATACAATTTTACAAGCAGTATCAAAAAAAATATAATACA
>NC_025993.2:142976999-142997454 GCF_000442705.2 Elaeis guineensis
AGATGAGCTTCGGGTTGAGATAGATGGGTTTGAGTAGGAAGGTTTGAGCTAGTTCCTTCAGATGATGCTGAAGTGATGGTTGGTGCAGGGGTAGAAGAGGATAAAGTACTAGGATAAATTTTTTAGATTCAGTAGCTGGGTTTGAAGAGTTGGATGAGCTCTTGATGGTTTTTAAAGAAACCTAGTAGGGTGCGGTGTATCTGAGACGGCTTCGGAGGGATCCGCAAAGTGCGGAGGGTCTGAAGGGGCAGTGACGGTGATCAAGATAGCAGCAGCAAGCCCACAGGACAGCATTGGGTGGTTGACCTGGGTGACTCGGGTATAAAATTGACTTCTATGGCATCAGATGGACTTCAAATTCAGATGGAGCACCGGACAGAGGTGGCTTCATAGGTGGAGAGGGTTTTGACACGAGTTCAGAGCAGGGGGTGCAAAGGGAAGATCAATATCCCAGCATCAGTTTTGCACAATTCCAAGTGGAGCGGAGTGTGCAGGAGGGAAAGGCGAGGCTCTGAGGAACCGTGTCAAGGCATGCAATGAGTGCCGGTATAGGAACGCTATAGTTTCTCTAGAAAATCCAAGGCTAGTAATGCAGCTACCAAATTGAAGAGAGTCTACAATTTTCAAGATGGTACGGAAGCAAGCCAAGTTCTTCAGCAGTGGAGGCGGTCATCCCAAAGGTCTCCAAGAGAGCTCAACAGCTGAAGAGATTGTGGTGGTAAGATTTGCATAAGGGGCTGTCAGGGGATGCATGACAGTGGGATCGTATAGGACGATATTGTCAGGGTGCCAAGACTTGGGTGCACCAAGGTGGAGATTATAGGAGTTAGTATGGTACTCTCAAACCTTGGAAGGCCATGAGAGAGCTTGGCTTGGCTCCAACATGTTAGGATCGATTTAGATCCTAAGGCTAGGATGCATTCAGTCCTGGGGTAAAGATTCTACTTCTGCCAGTAAAGGAGTTGACTCAGGTTGCTGTGGAGTCGACTCGGTTCAGGCGAGTCAACTAGGTTGACTGCGAGTGACTCGAGCTGAGATTTCAGCTTGAGGGGGCAGATGAGAGTAGTATTTTGAGGATTCTAGCATGCACGCTGGTGGCATGCAGTCGAGTCGACTCGGGGTTTGATCGAGTCGACTTGTGTCTAGGTGAGTCGACTCGGGGTTCGCCCAGGATGAGTCGAATTGAGTTGCGAGAACAGAACTGCATGGATTTTCTGTTTGGATCTAGGATCTGGTTTGATCTTAGGAATCTTAAGTGCTGATTTGATAGATCTTAAGGGGGCTAACCAAGGATTTGGACTGAAATTAAGTCTAAGGGATGAGAGCATGGCAAGACTTGGGCTTGGGTGAGTGCTTTCATGTATGGATTAGCCTAGAAAGTTTTTTAGGCTCGAATTTTGATCCATGTACATGGTATATATACTTATATATTGTAAATCCTAAAGCAAAGAATCAAAGAAAAGCTTTTTCTCCGAAAAACCCTAGCCATCTTTCTCTCCTCTCTCTCAGGTTTGCACGCAGCCCCTAGGGCATCACACATGCCCCCTTCACTAGAAGGGGGCGTGCGGTATCAAGAATCAAGCCTGGATCCAGGGCTTGATGGTTGCTATCCTTGAGAAAGATCCATCGCGGATTTTCCTCATGTCCACGTGGATAATAGGGCGGTCCTTCAACAGTTGGTATCAAATCCAAGGTGATACTAGAGTGCTGTTGGTCAATGATACATATACTATATATTTCTTTGATACATACAAGTTCGTAGGAATGTATTGGCCAATTTATTATTAGCAAAGAGATCGATGCTTTCACATTCGTAGGAAGAGAAAAGGACTCAGGGACAAAGTAGACTTGAGGAAGAAGAAAGATACGGACAATCTCTTTTTGGAGACATCCTTTTCTGGCACATGAAGTTTTTTCTTTTTTCTTTTTCTTTTTTAAGTTATAGGATTAATGGACTCTGTTAGTAGTTCTATCCTTATTTGATTTTTGGGTTTCCTGTTTAAGATGGGGAAAAGAGGAACCATGGTATAAAATGAGCCTTGCCCCATGTGATCTGCAGTGATGCTCGCCCCATATGATTTTTGCTCACTAGTGCACAAGGCCAGGGCGACCTCAAAAGCAGCCTAAGAAATCTTTATCTTTTTCGATTTACAGTTGGAGCTTTTTTTTTTTTTTTGAGGTAAAGGGAAGCATTAAAGCCATCCAGCTTTATCAGACGGTAGTGTACAATGATAAAACACAATCATAAAGAAGAGGGGGAGTAGAAAATTTATAGCTCAGTTCTCAATAGGTTGTTTCAATTTCAGGAAACATAGTTTCAAAGGAGAAAACAATTTCAGGAAACAGTTCAAATCTGATCATAGTGGCAATATTTGTTCAAACCCATTGCCGCTCAAGCATCGCTGCAGAAATATCATTGTCTAGAGGTTTGGTCTGCAGGGGATGATAGAGAGATCCAGAGGTGATGGTGACTGTTCTTGGTTGATGTAGAGCAGAGGTGTTCCCAACTTCTGTAAGTGTAGAGCAGCTTACTAAGCACTGATGAAGAAGAGCAATTCCTCTTTTGAAATATTCTTTAGTTTTGCTCCCACCAAATCTCCCAATACGCTCATCTCTTCTGCGTATCGCAAATGCCTTTCCTCTAGTTGATCCAAAGATGATGGAGATTGCTTGGCCTTGAAGGAAGTCTGATTTTCTCTTTAGAAGTATCCCAAAGGCGTCATATGAAAGGACAACTGACAAGCAAGTGGCTTACAGATCCTAATCTCCTCCACATTGTGCACATTCCGTGCACATGTGCGAAACCTTACCAATATTTCACCAGTGTGGAGTCTATTTCTCAATGCTAACTAAAGAAATATCTTGACTTTTCAGGAGTTTGCACTGTCCAAATCAGCTTACTATAAGGGCACACAAGGCTGCTGTCAAGTCGGAGTATTGAGTTTTCTGACCTTTACATGATAGCATTGCAATATAGAAAAAAATATTTTCTTGACTGACCAAAGTGAGCTGAGCTAAAGTCAATTCACATATCATTGAGCTCAGTTGCGAGCTCAAGCTAGCTCTATCATGCCTCGAACCCAATAGCCAGGTCGGCCACATGACATGTACGGCTAGAACTGGGCTTAAGCCAGGCTTCAGACTAGGTCCAAAATAATTCAGACTGGGTTTGGGCCGAATTATAAGGTTTGTTTGTCTTTCCGGCCGGGCTGGATATACCTTTGGTTCGGTCCGAGCCCGACCCCAAAGTCCAACCCGACTTCTCAGTGCAAACCTCATGGTGCATAATGCACCACGCTACCCCTTGTATTTCACCAATATTTGATTGTGCACTATCCACCGTGCATATGCTCTTGGATTTGCCTTGGACCCCTGGTCGGGTCCCTTCTCAGTTCTCTCTTGACCGCCCCCTAGCCCCAACCATCCCCAGACCTCCCTGAGCTCAAGGGCTCCCCCTCACCTTGGTGGTGGAGCATGTGCACTTCAGCAAGGATGGTGGTGCCCTCCAACTCACTAGCATCGACGGCCACCGTGCTACTGTTGTTGTCCCCAAAAAACCCATCCTCATCGACATCCTCATCATGAATGATGTCGACATCTCCATCTCTGAGGACGGTGGCGGTAATAGCCTCTTCGCCTTCATCAACAACCTCCTCTTCGCTTTCCTCACCTTTGCCGGCCTCTTCTTCCTGTTCTGTCATGCTGAGGGGGGGCCCCGGAGGCGGCCCCAAGGGCTTTGACGGCCCTATGGACTTCAGCCGCTCTAATTGTAAGTTCCCAAAGGTGCTCCCAAAGACCGGCATCACCTTCGCTGACATCACCAACACCGACTAGGCCAAGCTCGAGCTCTAGAAGGTCATCGTTGTTGCCAGAGACCCAATAATAGTCACCATCATCATCGTCGTGGCTGGAGCGGCTAGGGCTTAAATTTTTTTTTAAAATTTTTTTAAGAGAGGGAAGATCGGAAGGGACTAGAGAGATGGTGCGGGTCGTGGGCTGACCTAATCAAGTTTGGACTAGGCTCGAGCCTGGGCTCGGGCCCGAGTCTTTCAAAAAATTTCGGGCCTAAGCCCAGCTCGAAGCTTGAAAAATAGTTTAGAGCTGGGCTCGGGCAGGGGTATGGTCTAGCCCAGCCCGGCCCACTTCCAGCCCCAGCGATGTGGCCGCACACTTTTTAGGACAAGGCTCTAGAGAATATGAAGGCCTAAAAGATGGCCCTATTACTCAAACACTAAGTCAAACCCATCAAAAACTATGTCTAGTAACTCTGAAAAGGGAAAAGAAAGGAGGGTTACGAGTTTTATATCCCAATAAGAATCTCCTGCATTGACACCAGTATGAATATGAGATATTTTTTAGAAAGTATATAAAATTGATAGGAAAATAACAAGATTCCTACATCTTCAATTTGATAATTGAATAATAACACCATGGTTTGATTAAACATGCCACATATCATCGATTAGCAATTGTATTCAATAGTAACTCAGTGAAATTATTTATCATTAATCGGTTAACATAAATCTGATCTTGACAATATTATTATTTTGGCATTAGTCTAGCACCTATAGTAGGCCAAACACACACACACACACCCAATGTTTCTGCCTGTAGCTGGCAACTATATTTCAGCTCATAACTAACATAACAAATACCATATTTCACGTGTGCTAGCTAGTCAAATACCCTTCAATTAGACATAATTTATCTTCTTAATTTGATTTCAGCATTAGACTTGTCACAATCATGCACTAACCTATGGTAGAACACACAATGCTTCCATTCATGGCTCACAAACATAATATCACATCTTAGTCTGCAGTTGATATGTCACATTTAACACATGGCGGACTAGTCCACATGCTTCCATTTTTTCACTCTTATAATTATACAAAATTATGTTTGTCTTTTAGGTATAGAACTAATTACACCTATGGTTTAGCCTGTGGTAGGTCAAACATAATACTACACCCCAGTTCAAGGTTGACTCAACGCACACACTATGTTTGTTACATGACAAATTAGTCTAAATGCCGTCCATGCCTTGTTTATTATATTAAAGTCAAAATCTAATTGTTAGTATTAGAATAGTCACAATCATGCTCCAGCTCATGGTAGGTCAAACACAATGCTTTACCCCAATCCGAGGTTGATCAAGCAACACACCATATTTTTTGTAGGATCAATCAACCCAACTGCCAGGGCTGTCAATGAGCTGGGTCCAGGCCCGAGATCCATGGATATTTACCCAACGGATCTGGGTCTAGCACTAGCATCAGACCCGTTTACCCAGATCCGATAAACCATAATGTAAATAGATAGGGTCTGGGTATTAAAATAATGTAAATAGATAGGGTCTGGATATTTAATATCCAGACCCAATAGATCTGGGACCCAAATAATATATATATATATATATATTTATTTATTTATTTATTTATTTAATACTTGATAGACCCTGTCTGTCTCTCAATCTTCCTCTCTCCATCTCTCAATCTCTCAGTCTCCCTCCCCTCCTCTCTCACTCCGAGTGCCTTGCCTCTCCCTCTTCGCTACGAGATCCGCTCGCTGGTCGCTGGACCCCGACATCAAGGCCATGGATGGAGGAGATTCACTTCGAAAGGAGATTTTCTCCCGCTTTCTATCTCTCAATCTCCCTCTCTCCCTCTCTTTGGCCCTCACCGTCACTGGCTGTGGGACTACCTCCGCCTCCTCAGCCTCCAAGTGCGCAAACATCGACTCGTTGCTCACTGACTTCTTCATCTTCACGGCTAGCTTCACCAGCACCTCCCCCGCTATTGGGTGTGAGTTCAACTGGCTTCAACTGAACTGGTGGTGCTCCTTGCCTGCGGGATCGACCTCTAGCACATGGATCATCTCCATGCGGTGACAGTGGGAACCGATGAGGCATAAAGGGTTTCGAGTGGCTCGGACCAGCCGACACTCTCAAGGGGGATGTCATCGGAGTGATAGCTGTGGAAGTTAAAGGAGCGGAGGTGGTCGAGGATGAGGGACGGAGAGCGAAAGAGCTTACGAGGGTCACCGACACTATGGACCAATGCCCAGATCGACGGTAATGCTTCCTCCAGCATTTTTGTAGTTTTTCTTTTTTCTTTTTCTAAAAGAGTACTACGTTTTTCTTTTGGGCGATTGGGGGAGGAGATCCACTGCTTCCTCTCCCTCTCTGTCGAGATCCGATCTCCTCTCTGCCACTCCCCCTCTGCTGCTACCTTCCATGGCTCGCCACTCTGCGCCCCCTCCCTCTGCCTCGCATCATCTCTACCACCATTCGGACCGCCTCTCCCTCTCCACTATTGCCCTCTGCTTAGATCCGATCTCTCCGTCATTGCCTTTCGCCATCCTAACTTCCTCTCCCTCTCCACCACTCATTGGACCCCAACACCAAGGCTACCTCAGCTGCTGAGATCTGCCACTCGTTGGGTCCCAAAACTGGATTCAAATATCTGAGACCCATTAGGGTCTGGGTCTGATACTTCAAGGCCAGACCCATTGGGTATTTGGGTCTGGGTCCAGTACCAGCAACTAAGATTGGGTCTAGATCTGGATTTCTAGGTTCTGACCCGAATCCGACCCATTGATAGGCTACCAACTGCCACCCATGTCTCATCAATTATATTAAGTTATATTTTTTCTTACTTAACATGATATCTATAATTAAGTATCAATTAATTATAAACCATACAACATCAATTTATCAAACTACAACACATGTACCAGTACATATAAAATATGCAACAATAATGTAGCTACATCTATATATAAATATATATTTTTTTTATAATCATTTAGATGATTGTGTTGAAGAACCCTTATCTCGATCGATGATTCATTCAAATACTATGAACACCAACCCACTTTCTATGAACTCAAGGGCAAAGAATTCAACTGAACACCATCTTGCCCAAGCAATTCCTCACCTATAGAGCTAGTCATCACTATCAAGATAGTTGTGAACATCCAGGATCCCTAGTGGAAAATTAGAGAAGGTTAGAATAGATGGTTATATGACACTAGCTCGGGATCCCTTGATCTCACAAATTGGTCAAAGATGTCTCCTAGTGTTGACCCAAACCTATCATGTACCTCAAACCTCCATTGGTCCAAAGGGCATCTAGAGAGAGAAAGAGAGAAAATGAAGAGAGAAAGAATGCAGGAGAGAGAGAATAAGAGTGTCAAGAATATTACTATTATTATTTTTTTTTCCTTTTTCTTCCTTTCTCTATTTCTCTTTTTCTTCTTTACATAGAAAATAGGGGAAAGGAATGAACTCTAGGCTGGCCACCCTAATGGTGGTGAACCCTGATGGCAGCAAACCCAAGTGGCTTCGGCCCTCTGTAGCCCAAGCACGACATCATCAAATAGTGGCTACTAGCTCAATAGAAGAATAGAAGAAAGGAAGGATAGAGTAAAGGGAAGAGCTCTAGGTCAACCAGCCCACACGATAATGACCTTAGCGATGGTGGCTACTACACTAGCTTCCAACAAAGAATATGACAACAACGTTGGCCACTGTAGCTGATGGTGGAGGAAAATAAGAAAGAAAACAAAACCATTAGCGATGGCAAACTGCCATCGCTAATAATCTTAGAAATAAATTAAAAAAATAAAATTACTTGGTTATTAAAGATGGCAAAATACTATCGCTAATAAGATAATCTCATCGCTAATAATCTTAGAATCATATTAAAAAAATAAAATTACTTGGTTATTAGCGATAGTAAAATGCTATCGCTAATAAGATAACTCCATCGCTAATAATCCTAGAATCAAATAAAAAAATAATAAAATTACTTCTTATTAGAGATGCAACTTACCATTGCTAAAAGCCAAAACTGCCGTCGTCAATATCTTTTTTTTTACGATGGCAAATTTTTACTATAAAAAAATTTTCTTATAGTGCCAGTTGGTTTTTTGAGATCATCAATCAAAATCTTATACAATCATTTTTTTCAAGATCATAATTAAAACTAGTTAGTTTTATGGGCTAATCAATTAAAACCTATAAGATCCAATTCTGGGCTTGGACAGGCTTATCTCCAAGTTTTTTTTTCTTAAAATTTTTTTAAAGAAAACAAAATACAATGATAAGAATTTTCAGCATAAAACTAAAAATAAAAATGAACTCTTTAAAGTCTGAAGTAGAAGCCAAAGGATTGCTCTTTTAGGTTTGACTTCTTCTTCAAATGATGCTTGAGAGGATGTGAAAGATGTTGGATAAAATCTCTCTTGAAGGCCCTCTAATTTAGTGCACTTAATCCTCTCTTTTCTCCTCTTTCAAAGGTATTCAATGAACCTCACATAAAATGGAGTGTTTCCCTGTTTAATCTTCCTTACTCATACTTTCCAAATATTTTTTTAGCTTTAAAAAGGCTTGGAAGTTGCTTGAGAATGAGTTTTGACCATTGGAAGAGTTGGAATAGCTATTAGATTCAAAAACTAGCCATTTGAAAGTGTGTAGAAAATTACCTGTTAGTGTTGTTGCAGGCCAAAGGTCATTCTAATTTCTCAAGGATCGACTTCAGTTGTCTTGAGATCGACTCCAGATCTTCAGGGGTCGACTTCAGCTGTAATTTTGAAAATATAGTCTTCTGTCTCCTCTGAGAGAGTTGGCTCTAACTGTTCACAAGTCGACTCGAGCCTGTGCTACCCTTGTTTCAATATACCAGAGTTGACTACTCTTGTCCTGGGATCAACTCCTTTGAGTCAGATTTATGAAATTTCATTCTTTGAAATACTTTGGCTTGGCATCCTTGAGGAGATCATTTTCAGATGAATTCTTCAATTTAAGCATCTGAAAACTCCTACATTCATTCTTAAAATATATGATTAGTATCAATTATACTCAATATTTTAGAATCATCAAAATCAATCATAGGATCAACAGCATAAGGCTCCCCCATTCCGCTCAAAGTCTTGTTTTTCTGAAAATATTTCAATGAAGTCAGCAACCCTTGCCAACTTCACACTAAACCAAGTCCAATCGAACTAGTTCTTACATTCTAATCCCCTTACAAAAATTTTATCCTCAAAATTTGAAACATCTAGATCTTCCAATGTTAAAGTTGCTCAGTCCAAAATTTATATGTATCAATTTATCCTGAGTTGGCAATTTTGTCAAACTGAACACATGATCACATTACTAAAATATCCGCAAGCAATCTAACTCCTTCAGTCAATCATAACATTCAAGCATATATCTATACCAAAACACAAATTTTTCCCAAGTATACTTCACAATTCGACTCCTCCACGTTAATTCTAAGATTTTGCCCCTTTGATATACAATCAAAGATCTCATCTCTCTTTGATTAAAATCAATGCGATGAAATGCTTTCTATCACATTTATGATTTAGATATAGACTAATAAGATCAATACTAATTAAGTGACCAAGGCTCTGAGATTGAGATAAATGCATATTCATTTAAGATTGAGTTGGGATCAATTGGATGCAAAAACCTTATAACAAGATCGATTATTAAAATTAATTATGTTTGGAATAGATCTTGAAATGAATTCGGCACAAATGCTATGATGAAGTTTTAATTCCATAAAAGATAAAGGCCTACTTGATTAAAATCAAATCAGATGACTGTGAAAGTGATCATGATTATATAGTAATAACTTTAGGTAACAATGATCCATTATAATTATAGAAATAATTTCAGAATATAATCATAAAAATTAAATCCAAAAAGATAAAGAATCAATGTCATGATTCCTATACTGGATTTGAGATCATAAGGAGGAAACAAATTATATTAGATTTATTCAGATAGTTGACAAATAGATCAAATTTAATTAACAGTCAACTAACCTTTAATATAAGATGGTCAAAATTTTTTTTAGCACAACCAATATAGTCACATCATGACTAGCCTAAGAATCCATAGTACTTGTATTTTGTTTATGAATAAAAGCCTCTTTTATTGGAGAATTATGCCTTCTATCATAATACATTTCAAACCACAATCAATATTTTGATTAATTTTAAATAACACAACCATGGCACTTTCAGTATGCAACTCTAATCAACATTTTTCAAAGTTTCTTAATAATCCAGATTAAAATTCAAGCAAAGATTTTCTTTTCTAAGCATGTTGTATTATAATTATTCTTCAAGATAATTATTATGTTTGTCGTTGTATGATCAAGATATTAACTTCTAAATTTGATTCGAAAAAACCCAACCATGGATTATCTTGACAATTCAATTGGACAATTCACAATCAGTCTTTCTTTTGAGAAAATCAACTTCTGTTAAATCTATGATTGATTTTGATGATTACAAAATATTGAATAAAAATAGTACTAATTATGTGTTTTAAAAATGAATTTAAGATTTCTTAAATGCTCACGATGAAGAAATTATCCAAGAAAGAAATTCTCTCAGAATGCTAAGCTAAAGTACTTCAAAGAACAAGTTTTCATAAGTTTGGCTAGGAGTCGACTCCTGATAAAGAAGAGTTGACTCTAACACATTGGAGGTTACTGATATGAACTATGAGTCGACTCCTATAGAGCTCGAGTTGACTCTCTTAGTTGAGATAGAAGACTATATTTTCAAGATCTCTATAAGAGCCAACTTATAGGTTCTGTGAGTCGACTCATGGACAACTTGAGTCGAATTCTGAAAACTACAAGTCAACTCGTAACATGGGGATTGCACTAATGATTAATTTTTTTGTACATTTACAATAGCTATTTTTCTACTCTATCGACTGATTTAGCCCTTTCAATAGCTAAAACTCATTCTCCAGTCACTTTCAAACCTATTAAAAGCTAGAGAATGATTTGAAAAGTAAGAGAAGAGGATTGAAAAGAGAAATATATCATTTTGTGAAAGTATCATTGAAAGCAAAGATTTCAACGAGCATTCAAGAGCAATCTGCTACTTCATCAACTACAACCTCTCAAGGATCAAAAAGAAAAGTCAAGCATCAAAAGAGCAACTCATCATCAATTTTCTCCAAATTTAAAAGAGTTTTCGTTTATCTTTTGATTTGTGCTAAAATCCTTATCTTTTGTGTTTTGGTTTTTGTTTTAAATTTCTTTGGGATAAAAAAAACTTAGATTAGGCCCATCCAAGCCCAGAATTAGACTTGTAAGATTTTAGTTGGTGATTCTATAAAACCAACTAGATTAATTATGAATCCAAAAAATAATTGATGTGAAGATTTTGGTTGATGATTCTAAAAAATTAACTAGATTTGTTTGTAAGTCTAGATAAAACAAATGTATTACAATCGAACTGATTATAATAAAATTTTTAAGGAGAGCTTGGGGAGTAGATGTCGGTGCGAGATTACACCGAACCACTATGAACTTGTTGTATTTGTGTTGTGCCTTTTTTTGCTTGCTTTACTTTGCTATAATTCTTACTTCACATTTTGCTATTGCACATTGCATACACCACACTTATACTCGAGCAAACTTGTTTAAATTAAGGCATATAATTGTTCAAATTTTGGATTTGGTATAGAAGCTTTTAAAGAACCCAACACATCCCCCTTTGGGTTGTTAACCTTCTAGGCAACAACTTCTAACTTATGTATCATGATCTAGTAAATTGCTAAAGCATCATAATTAAAGAGAACAATCAACTTTAGAAGATCCATCCAAAACATTAGGTAAAAAAAATTATTCTTGATAATTATTAATAAAAATGCCCTTCCATTACTTAGATCTTGCCATGATCATAGAAGTCTTCCTTACTCATAATATTTTTGAGCAATCATTTGATTACCTTCATTCTATTCTCTTAATCAATAAAATAACTATAATATTTTAATTCAAAAAAACTTTTAATAAATTCAAGATTGTTATCACATTCTATAATCATATCAAGATTTATTTCTCAAAATAAATCTAATCCTAATACAACATAATACAACCAATCTATATTACTCAAAATATACCTCTACACATCCATTGTTTAGTCACGATGATATTCTTCTTAAAACTAGGCTTGGTGCATTTAACTAGAATTTTAATAAAACAAATCCTCTAAACTTATCCAAAGCAAAGTTCTAACAAATTCAATTTATATCTGCCAAATAAAATCTAACATTATAAAATAATTAATTAAATTTCTATACTAATAATTTTTCTAGATATTTAATTAAAATCCTAATTCTATCCCATTCTCACTAACCTAAGTTCTCATGATTTTGAACCTAAGCTTTGATACCACTCTATCATGCCTCGAAACCAACATCCAGATCGGACATGTAATAGCTGCACACTTTTTAGGGCAAGATCTTAAAGAATATTTAAGACTTGCCTTCACATTCAAAAATTTTATATCAAATCATACTCAAATAGTGGTAGTAAAAATAAACTTCTAATTTTATTAATTCAAATAAGATATGGGTTACCAATGTCTCATCATAATTAAGATCAATATTTATTCAAAAATAAACTAAGCAAATATCCTTTAAGATCTTATGCTCTTCATTACTTGATCCCAAGACCCATATAAGCTTTTGGATCTGAAATGAAAAAAATAAAAAGAATAAAAAAGTGAGAGCGAGCTTTACGAGTTCAGTAAGTTACCAATCTCTCTAAGAGATCAAATATAATTAATTTTTAAAATATAATAATTATAATAGTAATAAGTAACAACATAATTTTTTTTAAAGTACATCATGTATATCAATAAAATCTAAAAATTCTCTCTTAGTCTTTGTTGACTACGGCCATGATCAACCCTGTGACAATATTCGAAAGAGACTAACCTCAAAAAAACAAACATACGATGCATCAGCATGTGTCAATGATTAGTCCCAACTTGCTAGATCTAAAAAGAACTAGCTCTGACTCACACGATCATGGTTAGCCCCATAACAAGGCAAAGAGACTAGTTCTGAAATATATACATGCGATGTATTAGTATGTGCGAGTAATCAGCCCCGACTAGCTAGATGCAAAAGAACTAGCTCTACCAATGATGCACCTTGACTGACTAGGTTCAAAAGAAATTAATTTCTAATGTATAGCCAACGTTCAATTCTGTTGACTAGATCTAAATCATAGTCAACTAGAGAATTTTTCTCATAATTTTATCATAACCAACTAATCATACTTATTTCACAATAATATCAAATCAAAATTTTTACATCTCATTTTCAAAAATAAAAGGATAATTTTTATTCAAAATTCATGCAAAAATAAACATTAATAATCTTGTTTCTAAAAATCATACAACATTAAAACAAAGAAATCATTTCGTTTCAAATTTGTAACTGTGCTAAGGTGACATAATATTTGATCCAACATTTTGAATTACTTTTGATGCATAAATATATGCTTCCAAATATTTATAATTTCTAAATATTTTAATAATTTTATGTATAAAAATTTAATCTTTAAACACATGAATATATACTAAAGACTTAGAGATAAAAGGAAACTTACTATCAATCAAATTAAAAGTTAGGATCTTCGGCACATGGCCTAATCCTTAGACTTGTGCTTCTTTCAATATAGATCAAAATTCTAGATTATATCTATTTCATTGATCAATTAAAAATTTGACTAATTAGGCTTGATCTGGTCAATCAATAAAGGTACAAAAAAAGAGCAACCAAGGTTTGATCTATTTGATTTGACTTGATTAATATGGTAAAGAGAGATACTTGATCTAGATCAATTAGATTTTTGGACTAGATCTACTTGATTTAGATCCAGGGGCCTCAACCTAGTCGGGCCTAAGTTGGTCATCAAAATATCAATTTAGATATAATCAAATTGGGTCTTGGCCAAGTTCTCTCTCTCTCTTTCTCTCTCTCCATCTCTCTCTTTCTCTTTCTCTCTTTCTCTTCCTCTCTCTCTCTCTTTCTTTTCTTTATTTTCTTTCATTCATTCTTTCTTTTTTTCTTCCCAAATCGAATAGGGGTTTTGCTAGGTGGTAGAGGGGATGAGGTTGGCTGTGATGCAACCAGAGTGGCCGATAGCAGTGGTGCAATCAGAGTGCCGATGATGATGGTGACTTGGTCATGCATAGGGAGGTTGAGAAAAGAGAAAAAATGGGGATGCCGCCCCTTGCCACCATGGTGGCGGCACCCAAGACCAAAGGAAAAGAAAAAGGAGGAGGGCTTATAGGAGATGGTGGTGTCTGCAGGGCTTGGTCGAATTGCAGATTTCGATAGGTGTTGATGAAAAATAACGAAAAACATAGCAACAGTGGTTTGAGGAGGAAAAACCAATCTTAGGATGATGGCGACACTCGACAAGGGTGCAGCAGCTGTGGAGATGAGGAATAAGGAGGAGGGAGGTGGGAGAGGCTTCAATGGTGGAAATCGACTAAGGAGGAGGGATTTAAGAAGAAGAAGAAGATGGAAAGGGGATAAGCTTGATAGTCTTCAGATAAAGTCAGACTTCATTGGCATATCCCATCCAAATGGCCTTCGATCATTCCCCCATCGATGCATGACTTCTATCCGGCTGCTCAGTGGCCATATCTTCATCCACAACTGATGATCAGGTAGGGAATAAGGTTCTCCTATTCCGATCAAAGTCTTTTTTTTTTTTGAAAAATATTTTGGTGAAATTAGCAAGTCTTGCCGACTTCACATTGAATCAGGTCCAATTGGACCAATTCTCACACTTCTAGTAAAAGAACACCAAAGGAAGACATGTGAGATAGATTCAACATTATTACCACAAAGATGACAATCCCTGCTAACTGCATAGCCTTTTTTGCAAGGACCTCACCTATATGAAGTCGATTCTTCAATGCCAATCCAAGAAAGATTCTGACTTTCTTAAGTACGATGCTTTCTAAATGACTTTAGTGAAAGATTTAGCCTCCTTTCACAAAGTTGCCTTAGGAAGGAAAAGAAGAAATCACATCACTTCTTTAATTAAGGATGGGACTGATATTTCCACACAGGAGGAGATTGAAAAGAAGTTTCATGCTTTCTTCAAGGGCATATTGGGTAGTTCCACTGCACCTAAGATAACAATTAATTGGAACCTACTTCTGGGATAGCTCACAGTTGAGCTTTCAGATCTTGAGAGATGCTTCACTTCTGAAGAGATCAAAGAGGCACTGTTCGTCTTTGATGGTAACAAAGCTCCTAACCCAAATGGCTTCTCCTTCGCCTTCTTTCAAAACTTTAGGAATATTTTTTGTAATGGTTTGATGATTTTTTTACATGGTTTCTATAATGGAGCTCTGGACCTAGATAGATTAAAGTTTTCCTTCATTGTTCTAATTCCCAAAAAGGAGGGTGCAAACTCAGTGAAAGATTTTACACCCATCATTCTGTTAAACAACCTATACAAGATCATCTCGAAAATTCTTTCTAGAAGGCTTACCTTGTTGCTGTTGGCTCCTATTGATTATTCACAAGCAGCTTTTGTTAGAGGGAGAAGCATTGTGGAGTGTTTTCTTAGTGCTCATGAGATGCTGGTTTTCGTGTAAAAGATCTGGAGAGAGGAATCCTTTGTAAATTTTGAGGAAGCTTTTGAAAATTTGACTTGAAACTTCTTGTTTGAAATGCTATGGCCACATAGTTTACTAATAGATGGATTGGTTGGATCTGGTACATATTGTCCTCGACCTCCATGGTAATCTTTTTGAATGGCCTACATGATGGATAAGATGTAGGCAGGGTTTGCAGTAGGGCAATCCCTTACCACCAATGTTTTTTATTCTTACAGTGGATGTTCTATCTCGAATCCTCAAGCATGTGATGTTGTTGCAAGTGCAAAAAATAAAAGTTTAATCTGACTCAACTATTATGTAGAATAGTGTGAGATCAGATGTCGAATCCTCAGGAATTAGTAGGCTGAGTTGTGTTCAAATTAGAAAATATGGTGAAGGAATAAGAATTTTAGGATTTAAGAAAGACAAAAGAAATAAATTGATAGAAACAAAATTTTAAAAAAATCAAATAGAAGAAAGTGCAAATCATATTTTTGAATCCATCCTTAATCATAGATCAGTATTTAATTAAAGCAATTAAAATCACTAAAAACTACAAGTCTTGTGATGATCAAGAAATAAATTCATGGTTTAGTACTTAACATAGTTTATCTTGCTAAGTACAAATCGTATCTTCAGAGTATGACTCGTCTCTACATAGTCATAAACTATTCGAGAACAACTATCACAAAATAAGAAATACTACTACTTAAATACATGAATAACATCACAAAAACTATTCATATTTGTAAAATATTCAATAAGATTTGAAAGAAAGATGCTTTACAATATTCAAGTAGTTGATTGCACAAGAAAGAAAATACACAATAAGATTCAAGCAATCAAATACAAATCTGATCTTAAGGAGTTCATCTACTCCTCCGAGGATGAAGAGTTTAGCTACTCATGGGTTGGATCTTACTTACCGTCAAAAGTTTCATCTTCTTTGATTGTTGGGGAAGAACTTGAAGAAGAAGCAGCAGAACCTCCTTATGCCACCAAAAACTCTCTCCCAAAACTCCAAAACTTGGCAACATCTCTCTCTTTCTCTACAAAATTTCTCTCTTACTTTCTTGGGCCACCCTATTCCCCTTTTTATAGCCCCTAAGAGCTCCTAAAACCCTAGCCACCCAAGACTTAGAGTCTCTCATGCCTCTTCTTCTTTCCTTCTTTAGTTGTGGCATCCCAAAACCCTAGCCTTTCTTTACAAACCCTAGCCACTCCTTTCTTTTTCTCTCTCTTTTAAAACCCTTAAGCCCATCATCCATGTCCCAGGCACATTTAAACTGCATCCACATGCAAGGTGTCATGCTCGTATGCAAGGAGCATGATTTCTTCTGTGTGCTGCGTGCTCGCATGCAAAGACCGCACGTGGGCACTGTGTATGTGGACCATGCGCCCCTGTAAGCCATGACTTGCTTTCCTTTGGGCCGCGTGCCCGTGGCCCATGCAGTTGCTTTCTTTCGGTTTGGATCATGCATTTACGTTGGCTAAATCTTGTTGATAGAGGCAGGCTAGCTTGGGCTTTAACTTGGGCTTGGTGGCCGTGGAAATGTAAGTGACGTGCCGATAGCATGTATTCATTGGAAACCTTACTGGTTGGTTTGTGAATAAGTTTTCATGATTAGTAATTTTTTTAAAAAAAAGTAAGAAGCATCAAATACTAAATAATAGAGATTAAATAGTATAAATTCTACTACTTCTTATGTCATATTAATGCATTGATCACACCCCCCAACTTGAACTTTACTCATCCTCAAGTAAAAAAAAAGTTAGTGTCATATATTTGCTTGCTTAGAGATGAGTGCTCTGTTAGATAATTTTAAAAAGAAATGATATCCAGTCAAAAAATTAGTGAAGTATGTCATCAGGGTATTAATACTATCCAATAGAGTAGTTAAGTAAAGAATATAAAATTTTTCAGAGCCTTTTCTTGATCGACTCCCCACTCCAAGATGGGTTAGTGTATTGTCTTCATACACTTTCGTTTCTTCATTTTATTTTATTTTATTTAGCAAGTATAGTCGATGCAATGCCTTGATCCCTTAAGCTTTCTATCTAACCCTTGTAACGAGTTTTAGACCAATGACTTCCAAATCAATTGGCTCTAAGACATTAGGTGTAGAATATTCCTAGAGCTTACTAACTTGAATCAAACAGACTATAGATTAAAATTGACTGTATAATAAGATTTCTTTATATTTCTCACTTTTTGATGTAAACATCAATACTTACTTAGGCAAAGAGACTCGATTACTCGATGAAAAGTGCTCAAAACAAAATTTATTTTTCTATATTCTATGAAGAAACTTTTGCATACATCAACATTTTTCGCTCATATCCATAAAAAGTAGATTCTTCATTGACGCTAATAAAGAGGGTTAGGAATGCTCAGAAATTGATTTTCATTCTAGACTTAACCATTTATTGGGTTTCTTAATATATGATCCCTCGATATTTAAAAAATTCTCTAAACTATGCATTAATTATTTCTTAAAATACATGATTAACCTCAAGTCTAAAGCATAATCAGGAATATAATCATGAACATAATCATGAATATATTCTAGGATTTATTAATTTATTCTTTCTCTTAACTTAAATGATATTATCCTTAATGGAGTAAGAAAATTAAAATGTGACAGGCAAAAAGGAAAAAGGAGAGATGTCACCTTGGATAAGTGTGCTCTTGAGTTGACAGATGCCTTCATAATTCCAATTCAAGTTCTTACAAGTAAATATAACTTAGTTAATTTATTATTATTATTAAATCTAAAAAAATTAAGATGAAAAAATTGGGTTGCCTTCCAAAAAATACTAAGTTTAGAGTTTTCAGCCAGACTTTTTAAATCTTAATGTATCCTGTATATCGGATCCTCCAAATTGATGAAATTAATTTGTCCTTCGTTGCTAGTTCCATCTACGTATGGCTTTAATCATTGACAATTGACTTTAAAAGTGTTGTCATTTTGGGAATCCTAGATTTTAATCACTCCATGAGGGAATACCTAGGTGACAATAAATAGTTCATCCCAATAAGAGCGAAGTTTACTAGGAAAAAGGCATAACTTCAAGTTGAAAAGCCTCACTTTTTGATTATGCTCGAATGATTTCTTTGAAATATATTTATCATGGAATGCCTTGGTTCGAGCCTTGTAAATAAAGAAACTCTTATAGGCATCATTGCATAACTCTTCTAGTTCATTTAATTAAAGCCTCCTATTAGAACCCGCATTCGTCATGTCAAAATTGAATATCCTTATAGCCCAGAATGCATGATGTTTTAATTCAATCGATAAATGACACACCTTTTGATAAGTATACTAATTAGGACATTGAAGTATTAAATCTCTTATTAATTGATCTATATTATATAGAATTTGATACTTCTTGTCCTCTTTTATAGAAAATTGAGAGATTGTACTAATCAAGACTTAAATTGATCCAAACCTAAAGCAAAATTCAAGAACCAAGAGGTTAAGAGTAACCAATTGAAGGGCTAAGTAAATAAGAAAGTAATCCAAGAATTAAGAAGCAATGCTCCACTCAACGGTTAAGATTTATGATGCAAACTCATGAAAATCCTAGCGATTCAAAGATCCAAGGGATAGGAAGCAAGCTCTCTTGATCTAAAGGTCATTAAAGGAGGCGCCAACACATAAAACCTCACACCCTCTTCCCTCCTTTTATTTTAGCACCAGTAAAGAGCCTTAATGCCCCAACTCCTCACACCCTTTTCCCTTTTTAATGCATGCTCCTTTCTTCTTTCCTTCATGACAATTCCATGCGCTCCAAATTCCTTTCACGCCATATCCCAACTAATTCCATGCCCCCTTTTCTTTCTTTCTTCATGCTAAAACCAACTGGTGCCTCCTCTTTTTTCCAACGCCCCAACTCTTTTATGCCCCAACCAATCTCACACACTCTCTCTTCTTTCACACCCAAATCTAGCGCTCTTTTATCTCCATAACAGATCTCAACCCTCCATTATTTAAGAGCCCTCATATATCCACTTCACAAAATCCTAGCCACCCATCCTTGCTTCCATTAATCCACATTGCCTAAGCAATTAAATTTCATACCCCCTAGCATCTATAAATAAGTCTCAATATCTCAATCTAGAAATCATCCAATCTCCAATCCTTCTTCCACCTATTCATAGCCTCTATTTCAGAGTCCCAATAAAGAGGATGAAGGGAGCTATAGTGAGCGGAATCAACATCATACGCAGCTAGAGACACAAAATCTTCGACGGAGTAGAACAAGTCTTTAAATTTCAGTCTTGTATTTTATCTTGAGTATTTTTTTGTATTTATCTTTGATGTAGTTAGATTTAAAATAAAACTTGAAAGCTTTTTCCTTCAAGCTTTAATCAATGAATATTGTGTTTGCTTTCACGTTCTTATGCTTCATGCTTCTGTAGTTAATCTTTGAATAGCTTATGCATTTGTAGAGATATATCATGATCAAAAGATACGATCTGTGCTCAAATAAAATAAGCTACCTTAATGATTCACTCATAGATTTTTTTACTATTTTATTTTTAATTTTTTTTTTATGATTCAAGTTTGAATAACTTATACTTTAGGGAGAATAGACCGTGATTGAAAGATACGATCCATACTCGAGTGAGATAAATTATGATCAAACCTGATCATAAAATATTATAATTAATTATTATGATTGCTTCAAAAGAAAATACCAAGATTGTAATTAAAGATGGAATTAAAAACCCCAAGATTCTCACTATCATGAACCTTGCTTTAATTTTATTTCTTAATTAACTAATTCTTTAATCATCAATATCTTTCAAGATATAAACTTTCCATAAAAGTTTCTCTATTTTTCTTAATTTTTGTTTTATTGAACCAACTTAGCTTTTTGATCACTATGGACTCGACACCTGATTCATGCTATTCTACTCAATACTGAATCGGAGTTTATTTTTATCTTGATTGCTTACAACATGAGATCACCTTTCCAAAAATAAATCGGTAAGGAGACA